>NW_025764927.1:0-329704 GCF_003918875.1 Haliotis rubra | reverse complement strand
AAGTTATGTTTCTTTCTCGGCACTCCTTAATGTAAATTTTAGTCAAAGCGCGTATAATGAGCTACTGATGTAACGAACTATAATAATTGGTCCGGGGTAGTTCCTTATAGTCTTAGTTTACTGTATGTAATGCTGAACGGCAGGTGCCTATTGAGTTCTTGTATTGTTTTGATGAGGTGTATGGTCACATTTGCTGAAATGAAGTCGATACTGAAACGAATGTAGAATGTAGTACTGAGCTATATCCCAGATAACCCGGAAATCTGAATCAGAGCAAGTTAGAGGTTAATATTAGGAGCATCTATCCAGGCAGTCAGGATACGATGATATTCCCTTCAAACAACTGAACCACTAAGTGGCCTCTCGTTGATAGAAGCCACAAAATCCCTTCCACATCAATAAGAAATTTCTGCTAAAGCCATAGTCGGTTGTTCAGTTCTGGCTTTATCAGAGGCGGTGGGAGTAGCCTAGTGGTTAAGGTGTTCGCTCGTCACGCCGAAGACCCGGGTTCGATTCCCTACATGGGTACAATGTGTTAAGCCTATTTCTGGTGTTCCCCGCCCGTGATATTGCTGGAATATTGCTAAAAGCGGCGTAAACCAAACTCACTCACTCTGGCTTAGTCATGAAGTCTGTGTTGTTTCAACAGCAGTATGACACTCTTTGGAAATCTTGGTAAAAAGAACATGCCTGCAAATTGTACCTCAAAGGGAAATGTAAACACCAAAGCTGGAGCTGTAGGAATATTGCTTGACAAGAAACTGAAGGTGTCTATTGGAAAGTTGAAATCATCCCTTTATCATACAGCCTTAGACAAAATAACGCCACCCTCGGCTGTCTGTAAATCGAGTCTGGACCTGACAATCCAGTGATCAACATCATGAGCATCGATCTACACAAATGGGAACCGATCAACCAAGTCAGCGAGCCTGATCACACGGAACACAATATGTGTCCCATAGTGTTACTCTATTCATCTGGAAGCGCTAACAGCAATGTGGGTTGTGTTTATTCGCACATTACAAATGTCACCTTCGGTAATGTAGCTGACATACTGAAGGGCACCTAATTACCTTTAATTCTCTGGGTCGATCGTTGCTCCACAGACCCTCGCTCCTTGCGTTGCTCACTAACACATAGCACACTGCAGACCGGAGGCTAGGACACAAGATATAATCAGACAAAATGATTGCATGTTGTTTCTCATAGTTTCTGTTACTTGAAATACAAATCGTAATTTCATCTTCTGAGGTTTATATTAACATGAATAAATAGACGGTTTGGAAACATCGTAAAACACATACATGGGCATAGCGGTTTCGTGATTCGATGTGTCTACTTCGATTTTAAAGAGTTTCAGAATCATCTAGTATTGGTTTTCTACTTTTCTGTCGTCATAAGTCGATGTTGCGACAAGTGCACATTTTAAGATCCATTAAAAGCAGGGAAGGGTACAACAATAAGTGTATGAATCTATAAACCAATCAGTATGACATACATGACCAAAATACCCTCAACCAAACATACCGATCCTGTCTTCAGTATAAGGAAAAAGGAAGATCAGTATAAGGAAAAGGAAGAAACCCATTTCCATACTATTAAGAAATATCTAATGAAAGTGGAGTCAAGTATACAATGCCGAGTACACCATAACTATGTTTTATGTATCAGTATCAAATAGGTATAACCTTGTCCAATATCGCGCACGTAAACATACATCACTTGGGATGTTTTCACACTTTATCGATAGAATTTTTTTCTCTCAGGAAAACAGTGTTGTTCTTTACGAAGTTATTATTAGAGTGCTCAGCTGGACATTTATCAAGGATATTTTCACAACCATATCAATCTATTGGAACTTACAAGATAATAATATCTGGATTGTTTGCAAACATTTGCCAATAAATGTAACAAAAATGTATGCCAGTAAAAGAAACATTTGACTGGATCACCGCATTGACTATTTTGCGAACGTTATAAAAAGATCTGACTTACCAACAACAAGCGCGGCACAAAAGATGCAGATTTTCCAAAGAATATCGTTCATGTTTCCCCTTCGCCGGCTGCCGTACAAATGGCCTCTCTAATTCACCTCACGATTTCATCTGTAGTTCGTCAAGAACAAGTGACGATAATTATAGGTCAAGTGAAATAACAGGAAATACTTCTACAAATTGGGTAGAACTGAATATCAGAAGTGTTCAGCTTGCCATCAAATTGCGACAATTTGAGCACGCGCTGGTTCTACAGTTTTCCGCCTACAGCTGGGGGCTAAATCAGCTCGACCCAACAACACTGCGACAAGAACATGTCGACGGAGGATAGTCGCTGTTGTCTGTGTCGATCACCCAACGTTTCAAGAAAAAATTAAATATAAGGCAGACTCGGACTTGTCAGTAGTGCCCAGATTTCAAACAACGGTGACTGTAGGTGTATTTAAGGTCTCGCAACCTGTTGAACTGGTGACAGATACATGAAACACAAATACGTATCTTTCAAGCCTGTTCCAAACTGCTGAGGGTTTCTTATGTTATCTGAACTTTAGCAAATGACGTCTTAGTTTTCAGTTTGTTTTTAGCAGCGACATAATGTTAGTTCAGAACATGAGCTTTCTTTGAGAGCGTGGATTACTTGATATGCGAGGACAAACGGAAACGATGCATGTTTGATATTCACGAGTGGAACATCCAGGCTTCCGAAGGATGATATGAACAAGATTAAACAAATTGTCCTTCCTTCAACATAGGGAGCCCTGTGAGGTCCTCTGCGAGGGTTCTGGGGCAGATTTGGACCCCAGCAACCGATTCTCGTCGGAAGAAGCTACATTATGTACGGTCATCTATGTTGTTTTGTTTCTCTCATCTTCAGCCCCCCAAAATAATGATGTTCACGAATTGTGTAACTGTTTTTGTCATTTTAAAGTGAGTGAGTGAGTATGGTTTTACGCTGCTTTAAGCAATGTCCCAGCAATATTACGGCGGGGGACACCAGAAATGGGCTTCACACATTGTACCCATGTGGGGTACCCACCCTGATGTTCGCCATGACGAGGGACGGCTTTAAGAAAAATGTTCTTACTGTTCTTCCAAATGTTAAGATCCCAAATATTCTTCACTCTGGTAGTGTGGTTGTGTGTGCGTGTGTGCGTGCGTGCGCGTCACATTACCTTCAGCAAGTACACAGGACAATAAAGTCTCCTTGATGTTATTTGGGGTATTAGAGTGAGGGAGTGATTTACAAGTCACATCGGCAGTATTTCAGCCACTTCGTGACTATGAGAGTTGTATATTTTAGGTAGGGGGGATTAATGTTACAGTACTTCAACCCCCATTCAAGCGTACAGCCACAAACAATCTTAGCTATCAGTTTTCTACCAATTTTATGTGCCGCGTTTGGTGAAGAAATAGTGAATGGTTTTAAAATTCTGCTCCGGAAAAGAGCACAACCACCAATTTCAGTCAAATTTTTTATCCCCTCGCAACGCGTTTTGCGGCGGGTATTAAAATGGACCGTGCGTCCGTCCGTCCGTCCGTCTGTCCGTGCACATTTGTCTGTTTGAGTTTGTCTTCTTGTTGCCATGGAAATGCCAAAAATATTTTATTCACAAATCAAAACTACCAAATGACACCAGTTCACCACCAGACCTATCTATGTGCCAAATTTGGTGAAGTCCATCTTAATACACACACACACACACACACACACACACACGCGCGCGCGCGCATTTGTTGAGGGTTGCTTATTTGTCACTTATGAGTCACTTTTTTCATTTTTCGTCCAGGTACGTAAAAACAGTGGAAGGGAATTGGCTATTTGTCCGTTATAGAACGATATCAGATTAAGGTTATACCAAGAACTGAAGTTGAAAGTATTGGCCCTTTTGCTTAGTTTTCTCAAATGCAAGGGCAGAAATATATGAAGAGAGTTCCCACGATCCCTGCATACATGTGTATATATAAACTCAGTGTGATTTTTTAAAGTTATTTAACAACCTAGTCCTGTCTCAAATTATGCCCCGTCTCCTGTTATTTAACCAAACATGTCGCATTTAATGTCGCTACAGACGCCTGCTGCAAGTTGTGTTACATGTATTGTCTGTTTGCAGTGAAAACGTACCGATCAATTGCACTAAACAAAAAGGTAAATCGAATAAAGTGAAATTAAGATTGCGAATCCTCATAATTTTACCTTGCCAATTGAACATTCAAATCTCAGAATTTTATTCAACTTAGGATAAAAGTTGTTCAACAAACGATCATAGTTTCAAATCGCTATTATTGGTTTGTATTACAAGGGGTATGCACTTTAAATGAAACACCAAGAACAAGTAGTGTTGGTTTAAGTTAACGCTCATCACGTACCGCACGTGCATTTGTTTCACTGTTCCATCTACTGCGCTCACCCTCTTGTAATACAAACCAATAATAGCGATTTGAAACTATGATCGTTTGTTGAACAACCTTTATCCTAAACCGCCATATAGCTGGAATAATACTGAGTGCGGCGTAAAACAAAGCTCACTCACTCATTCACTTCTTTTGTGAATAAGTATATATATTCAGTTGTACACCAAAAAATATGTCACATGTATTGGATATGTAGAGCATATGTTTTTTTCTTTCTTTTAAAAGAACATGTTTCTTGACCTAAAAAACATTCGCGACTTACAACCCTACTTTCAAAGGAAGTGTGCATTTATAGTGTAAGCCTTTGATTGGTCTTGTCAATCAGAGCTGCTGTTCTGTTGGGAGACGCAGCTGCTGGCGACACTCCAGTTGATTAGGGTCTCCAGTGTTACCTTCACTTGTAACTGGTCAACAGACACTCGGACTAAATGTTGTTCGTACTCGACCTTCCGTCTATGAAATGGTGGTTAATGATGCTGATTTGAGTCCCGAATTTCTATCGACGGAAAACTACAACTATTTGCAAATTGATGTCACCATGCCACAGGACAGCTTTAACGAGAGAAGTGTAATTAAAAAGGGCTCTGTCCGTCCCCTTAAATTCGAAATAGTCAGGAGCAGAACTCGAATAACTATAACGGCGACATTTACAAATTTTATACTGCTATCATTTCCTGGCAGTGTTCCCTCGATAGCTTTCATATTTTGATGAACTTTTTCCATTGACACAAATTTGAACTTGAGTCTAACACCGAGTTGACCGCCTCCATGGTGTAGTGGTTAGACCGTCCGCCCGGAGAGCGAAAGGTCGCGGGTTCGATCCCCGGCGGCGTCATACCAAGAGACGTTAAAATATGGTACTTGTTGGTCCCTGCCTGGCGCTCGGCATTAATGGGTACAACAAGGACTGGTCGGCTCGGAGTCGGTATAATGTGTCTGAGTTCTGTCTTTTATCGACACTGATGACCGATCTCGAGCTCACATCGCCCTATTTTATTATACCCGTGTAGATCCGGGTTAGAATTGGTCTTCAGCAACCCATGCTTGTGGTAAGAAGCTTACTTGGTTGACACATCTCCTCGTATCCTAGTATTGTAGATCGATGCTCATGATGTTGATCACTGGATCGTCAGGCCCAGAACCGATTATTCACGGACCGCCGCCATATAAAGTCTCTTAGTCACTGTTTACTGGAGCACGTTATTTTCAACTTGACGGCGATCGTACCCACAGGCTATACACTTCTGTCGTCATGCAGACAACATTTCAGCATTCCAGCCTGAGGACCTACCTTCTTGAGTTACCTTCTTCGATGGTGCCCCAAGCACCCAGTGCAGCAGGCTAACTGTGGAAGAAAAACATCTTCTTTTCTGGCGAGGAGAGGGACGGGGCTGGTAAGGTTGAGGCGGGGTGGTAGCTGTCAAGAGAGGCTGGTTTTTTGTAGGACCTGCTAGAAGGACATGAATCGTGTAATGTTTGTCTTGGGGTTTCAAGAAAAATAGGAAGGTTAATCTCCAAAGTAAATTCATCGCACATGTTAGGTTCTCGTGCAAAACGTGTTCATCAGACAGATTCTAAACTGGTTGCCTCAATGTTATCAATATCTTTTTTAAGCTCATTTTGCTTTTCCACACACTTTCTTCAATGTAAGGATATATTTTGCAACTTTTAAACTGTTCAGTATTTACTTTGAATATATGTACAACCATCACATTATATTTGTGATTTGCCTTGTGTGTATCAATCCTGCTGGAGATTCATGCAGGAAGCTGAAGTACTATAAGTCCCCATGAACCCCCGTACGGTGGCCTAGCTTTGGTTGTTGGTGGTCCATAGCCCGTGTTTTAATGTTATTATATTTAATATCGAGTTGCATTTTTAGAATTGGATATTAGTTTTAGACTTGCTTTCTGTGATACGTTGGTAACGTTTTACTGTCCTTCGTAAGAGATATTTATCATATATACTAACCTTGCTCTCGTCACTATTTGGCTGAAATATTGCCGGTGTGACGATAAATTGTAACTCACTCACTCACTCACTCACTCCAAGTATATCCTATATCATTATATAAACCGTAAATTGGTCACAAAGTGGCGACTAATAGGACAGGGAGCTTAAATGGAGTGAGTCAGTGAGGTAAGATTTAACGTCGCATCGGTATTGTTTCAGCGATACAGCAACGACACCAACTTTAAACATATACACAAATCTATAATAAAACAACGTTACATTCCAAAGCAATGTTTACTTTACACATTTTAACATCACAATATTATTTATTTACAACTGAGATCACGCGCTGTAACGAGTATTATTTAAAACATAAAAGGGCTATAACAATACTATACTGAGTCAAAAAGAAACTTCACATTCTTTCTTCAGGGGCACTATAAAAACAAGAGATGGTAAGATGGTTAAATAGTTATTATTTCATTGCTGAGATTTGTGTGATGTACTCGATACACTGACAGTGCCATAATCAGTTCCATTAGGCTACACCGCCGTTCCAAAACATGGGTATACAGAATGTCAAGTCACAAGAATAAAAATGCGAAATTTCTCAGTTCAATATCGTGTATGGCCGCCCCGCGCATTCACCACTGCCAAACACCGTCTCCTCATCGACTGCCTGATGCTTGTGAACACGTGGTTGGGGATTCTGCGCCATTGCTCTTGCAAGGCAGCGCCAAGTTCCTGCAAATTCTGAGGTTGGTTCCTAAGACCACGAAGCCTTCTCCCAAGTGCATCCCAAACGTGCTCTATTGGATTAAGGTCAGGGGACCTAGATGGCCAGTCCATGACGTTGATTCCAGCGTTTTGAAGGAAATTTCGTGTCAACATCGCGGTATGCGGCCGAGCATTATCATGCTGGAACTGTAGACCTGGGCCATGAGCCGCCATGAAAGGAACGAGTTCAGGGGTGAGCACCGGGTCGCGGTAAGCAGCAGCTGTGAGGTTTCCACGGATGACCAGAAGTCGGGAACGGTTGTTCCCACAGAAAGCACCCCACACCATGCAACTTCCGCCCCCGAATCTGTCGACTTCCTGTACACAACACTGGGCATACCGTTCACGACGTCGTCTCCAGACTCTATGCCTGCCGTCCGCGAATCTGAGGGTAAACCTGGATTCATCGCTAAAGACGACTCGATTCCAGTCTCTCTGGGCCCATCGGAGGTGACGTTGGGCCCACAGCAGACGATTGACGTTGATGAAACGGCGTCAATATTATTACGATATGGAGATTGGCAGCCTGCAACCGATTTCAAAAGGTCTGTGAGGACAGTCGACCTCTAAACATCTCAGCCCTGGTTCGTGTAGCCGGCAGAAATCTGTCACGTAGGTGACGTAGGACGATTTGACGGTCTTCTGCTCGTGACGTCACACGTGGACGACCCGACCTTGGGCGATCAGAAGTGGTGCCAGTTTGTTGTAGACGACCTCGCAAGTCATACACAGTACGACGGCTGCATCCCATTGCTCTTTCGACGTCAATAACTGATCTTCCTGCTTGCAACGTGCCAACGGCACGTTCCACGTTGCACATTTGACAATCGTGGCATTTCAAGTACCGTAGAACTGTGGTTTAAAAGTGTTTTTTTCAATTCTTGAGGCCAATGCAAACACGTGCATATGAAGAAAACTTCGATGCGAAGATCACGTAATCGACTGCACGTGCAAAACCTGATTTGGCACTAACGTCATTTGCACGAAGAATGGATGGGTTTGAGTGGGTTTGCTAACGTTTTCAAGAGTCGAAAGATAGGGATCCCATTTCGGATACATAGATGTATCATCAGAGACGAATTATTCATTATTTGTCAAATTACATTTTGTGAAGTTTCTTTTTTCACTCAGTATTTACAATATGGGCCCATCAGCCCAGAATTTACAAACAAGCAATATTAATGTACATACATATATTCAAAGTTTATGGTACAGGTAAGTTTATTACAAGTAATTAATTATAAGATGACAGCATACACGAGTAAAAAGATATTTTAGGTTCACTGCTTGATAATGTGAATCCCTTGCAATTGCAAAGTCCACGCAGTCAGGCAAAATGCTTGACGGTGAGCCTTTCATCATAAGGTATACACACCGGAGGTTAGTCCTTACCTCTTTTAAACAGGTACTCGTGGGTAAACCGACTGTGGCCAGTACGACCGCGTCGCAAAATTATTTCGTCATGTCTTGACTGACAACCCAAGTAGGTATTACCGATTGTTGGTTTAAATTCCAGGGGCGTAGCTACCATTATAGAAAACAGCCCGGGCTTACACGTGATTGTTGATAAAAAAAGTTGGGCAAGCATTCAATGCTATTTAAATATAAAGCTTTGCAACCTATCAGGCTTACACGAAAAATTTGCTTTCTACGCGCCTGAATTCGTTAAGTTTCTTTATTCTTTCCCGTTTTGCATAGTTTGCTTGAAATCACTGTACGGGATATTCAGCACAGGCCCTCGTGACTTTGCGAAGATTAAATAGAAAAATATATTTTGAGACTTGAAATGCTAAACAGTACATAACGTATTGTACTGTGAAGCATTTCGAGTCGAAGGTCATCTCAAAGTTTATATATGTTTTCTTAACATCTTTAATCCCTCGCAAAGTCACGAGGGCCTGTTATAAAGAAGTGGCGATAAAGGTTTGTCAAGAGCCGCTGAAGCTGAAGCATCGGCTATGCCTACATGATTTGGTTACCAACAAAAGATCGTTGTAAAGTTCTAAGATTTAGAGTATGATCGAATGACATTTTGAAATGCCTGGAGGCGGGATAATGAATCTGACATGATTTTTTAGAATCATGGTTTTCTTGTTTGACAGAGGTCAAAGCTGTAAATATATCTTTACCCTCAGCAAGTGAAGATTAAACTATTGTCTGAGATTCCTGAGGAGTCTTAGTTCCAATGACGATTGCGCAGACCCAAGCTCATAATGTTAATCACTTGATTGTATGGTCCAAATCTGCACGTTACAGATCGACGTCATAGAGACAGAAAATTGCTAAAGTGTGTGTGGCGTTAAAAAACAAATCCTAATGACAACATGTGAGCGAGCGTCATGCTCAGTATCAACTCACTAACATGTTAACTATGTACCGTGTGTGAGCTTGAACGAGGAAGCCTTGAAGAGAAGGAACTGTCTGTATGTATGTATTGAATGTATATTGTGTGTTGGTATGTACTGAAAAAATCCATTATCTCCAAGATACGTTATTGTTTACATAGCACATTTATTTTTTTACATAGGTATGCGAACATTGATTATTCTTGTCTGACAATGTTTCACATTTCACCAGATTCTTTCTGTTCGTAACAGCGGTAGTAAAAAGTTGTAGAATTGAATGCTTCTTTTGTAAGTGAATTAATGAAGTTACCAAGGTCACGTGTCAGGTACGGATTAACAATCACACCTCCGGTATCTTTATACCAATGAAGATCCAGGTTAGAGTCCGTCTTCGGTGACCCAAGCTTGTCGCAAGATGTGGTGGTCAGACTCGCTGAATTGGTTGACACATGTCATCGTCTCCACATTGTGTAGATTTATGCTCATGTTGTTGAAACACTCGAATATCTGGTCTAGACTCGATTATTTACAGACTGCGGCCATATAACTGGAATATTGCTGAGTGCGGCCTTAAACAACAATCAACCAACCGGTATATATACCACGTGAGTAATAAAGGTGCTTTAACATATGTCCTTGAAGAGTAATCACTTTTCTACTAGTCTTTACGGGTGTGACTACCATTTTCTTCCACGCAGCAGTTTACATACAGATAGAATTATGATCCGTTTGTCGAATAACGACCTCCAAGTATGGGTGAACCATACCTTAGCAGCACAATTACGGATAATCACTCGTGAAACGAGCCGCTGTAGTAACTCGAGAGTACTGTGGTACACGGTACCAAGCTGTTGTGCCTCAAAGCAACTCTTAACCTTGAAAACATAATGCACGATAATACCAAGAAAATTTGAGTGTGACAGGCACAGATCCATGCATTCCTCTATTGTTCCAGTGTTGTAGACCGCCTTGACGTTCACAGCTAATGTGCTGTTAAAGATCGTCATGCTTGATCCATATCCAGATCCACCGCAATCTAAAAAGAGAAGCGAAACGTTCGAAAAGAGTAATAACAGCCCTTTACCTTATCTATATTCACCCTCTTTGGCTAGATACCCGTGAAGTTCCAGACTTAGAATTGGTCTTCGGCAATCAAAGAGGGGGCGGGATGGATAAGGCTCGCTGCTGATTTGGTTGATTCATGTCCCAACTGCGTAGTTTGATTTTCACCAATTTCCCCTCTTGGCTTGTGAGACCATTTTCCAATAAAGGACAGCTCTAAGCGGTACCCGTAGGGACGATTGATTCTTTGTAACGTTCCAATGGAAATGAAGGACGATCGAGGTTATTGTAACGTTCAAAGGGAATTGCATGCATACACTATTCACTAATTTTAAACAAAATCAAGGGTAAAACACATCTGCCCTACCTCAGGATATTAATACATTAATGTCCCCGTTGAAAATGCACTTTACATACCCACATCTATCCTGAAGGGCAAATATCACCACAACTGAAAATGTAAGTGGATGTAAGTGTTCACGGCTTTTTGAAAGCTTTGGATGAACATATGGGACCCATCCAACTAATTCCTGTGGTTATCGTGACCTGGTTGACTATACATCATATCGTGCCCCGACGGCGTGGTTCCGTAACAATACTGTCAACGACGAGTTGTTTGCTCAGATGGAGGACTCTATTATTAACCTTAAACATGGAATAAGGAACAAATATCAGACATAGAAAATCGGTCTGTGGTACGAGCATTATAGGAGTCTTATAACACAAAAACAACACCTAAGTCTTGTGTTAGAGTATCATTGTAATTAAATTACACACTGGAATACATATGCCCTAAGTGGTCATAAACAACAAAAATAAAAGGATATTCATTTGAGATAAATACTTACCCTGGACACAACTGCTGCCAAGTTTGACGTACATGATGTCACACACACAATATCCGTTATTGCAGACAACGTTTGTCCCAGAACAGGTGGTGCTGCAGGTGCCAAAGTTTGGTGGTGTTGCTATAAAATATGATGATCAATATACCCGAAATACAAAGACATTCTATTTGAATAGACATTATATACTCTCCCAAAAAGAAACGCATATAGGAATTTCAACTGTATTTTTATGTTAATTTTGAAACATCTTGTAGTCTTTATGAGTCAATGAAATATAGCAATATTGCACACTGGGAAATCAGTCTTTAGCACCAACTTGAGGAAAGTCAGTTTGAGTATCACATGGAGACGTGTGGTGGCGCTGAAGTCAGTACCTCGTGTGACCACCGTGGGCATCCAGAACAGCACGGCATCACCTCGGCATCGAACGAATAAGTCTCAGAATCTCGTGCTGCCCAATCGCATTCCACTCTTCCATGTAGTGCCTATACTGAAGTGTCTGGGGCTGAGGGTTACGGCCTCGCACCCGTCTGTCCAGGACATCCGACAGATGTTCGATCGGGTTTAAGACCGGTGATCTTGAGGGCCAGGGAGCATATTGATTATGTGGTTCTGGAGGAAGTCTCTAGTGTGACGTGCTGTGTAGGGCCTTTGCATTGTCCTGTTGAAACAACTCCCTCTGGCGATCAATGATTGGAAGGAGGTGGGGCGTAGGATTTCGTCACAGTACTGTTGAGCTGTCAGGTTGCCCTGGATCATCACCAAATCACTTCTCCTACGGGAGGTGATCTCCCCCACATCATAACACTGCCCCCGGCCGAATTTGTCCACCTGGGAAACGCAAGCGTCGGCGAAACGTTCACTTCGACGTCTGTACACCTGCATTCTTCCATCGCGTCGTTCCTATAGAAATCGTGATTCATCACTGAACCAGATTCTACGCCAATTCGGTAGGTTCCAGACCTGAACGTTGCTGCACCATTGAACTCGATGTCGACGATGTTGTTGTCGAAGCACAGGGCCAAAATAAGGTCTTCTGGCACGTAAACCAGCCTCTCTCAACCTGTTCCTGACAGTCTGTGCAGAAAGCCTCAATCCGGGTATTTGTCGAGCGGTACTGGTCGCCGCAGCTGTTCGATGACGCAGGTGATGTACCCGGATGTAGCGATCCTGCGCCGCAGTGGTCCCTCGAAGTCGCCCACTACGAGGGGCAACTGCTACCGAATTCTGCCTGAGATATCTCTCCCCCAGAGCCGTGAAATGGTGCTTTTGGTGAACATTCATGCATCGGGCAACTGCATCGTTGAGACTGGCCAGCTTCAAGCAAACCAATGGCGATATGACGGTTGGCTTCACTTTAGACGTGGCATTTTGCGTTCGTCAACAATATTCCAAATCCAGACAGCGATCAACCTTTTATACCCATCATTGAGACTATCTGATCCCCAACTCTCACGTGCATTGCATGTGAATTGTGTATTCTGTGACACTACACGCCGAAATTGAAAAATCAGGCAGTTAAGTACGGGTATTTTACGGATGAGTTTTGTTGTGATGTTTCAAATCATAAACACCATAGGACTCATAAACAGAGCAAAACCTTTCGTAAAATGAATCACGTTTTAATTCATTGTAACATGAAATTGCTATTTTCATGATGCGTTTCTTTTTGGAAGAGTATATATTTTGGCTATTTCTTGTTTATTTCATTTCCAAAGGGATAACCGAATTTTTGAACGGTTCCACAACGTTCATTTTTCGAAAGCGGAAAACACATAACAGAAATAAAATTATTCGTTCCCTTTATTTCTAAATTTCCTAGTGAATGAGTGAGTGACTTTAGTTTTAAGCCGCTTTTAGCAATATTGCACCAGTTTTACACCAGAATTGAGCTTCATGAAATGTAGCCATGTTTGGAATCAAACCAGGACGAGCGAACGCTTTACTCACTAGGCTACCCTGACAGCGCTTAATATTTCTAAACTCTATTGGCTTTATGATATTTCTCCAGACTACACTTCTCAAGGATATCAGACGCAGTAATTTTGTTCTTGTGCTTTTGCTTGTATGAAGTATATACGAATATGAACAAAGTATTGTTAATGTAAATGCAGATGTCTACCTGTACATGCAGGCAGGCCGCAGCTGAAGACGGACGTTTCTGAAAGAGTCTCCAATACAGGAAGATCCACCGTAAGCTGGAGATGGATTCGTGCAGGTTCGACTACGGGTTTTGGAAACAGTATGAGATGTGCCACAGGTTTGTGTACAGGAGCCAGTCCAAGAGCTCCAGCTGCTGGACGCCACCGTTTACTAAAGGTGAAGAATATATTATTTTAGTGCTCTCCTGAAAAACTTGTTTTATAACCCATCTGGTAAAATCACTTCAATGAAAAATATTATCTTGGTAACGTAACACATGTTTATATTTGGGATAACACCTTCTTAGCAAAGTACATATTTTGGTACTTTTGTTGGGTTGTGTCCCCATGCGGGATTCGAACTCCACACCCTTAGGGTCCGAGCACCTAATCGCAGGACACAAAGTCAGCCGCTTCATCCAGCTCAGCAACCTGCGCGACTTCCACAAGTCCAATACGCTATGCCACGATTCAGTCTAATGGCATAGATGTGCTGACGCAAACAGGCACGCACACTGCAACTGTAGTTCTTATATAGGATTGTGGTTTTCATGTTTTGGTTTAAACATATAGTTATTTCAAAAGAGGAACCGTTTTGGTAAACAAACAGTATGTTGTTTATCTGAATACAGCTCCGGAATACAGATAAATTCATAGATATAACAATCGTGAGGAGAAAAGCATTATATTAACAAACAATACAAAATAGCTTTCTGGAAACTGTAATCAATCAAAAACTGTAATATGAGTCGCTTTTAACATTAGAACCATTAGTGTCGTAAAATAAATACGTAATAGTTAGTGCAATTTCGTTTTTTACTATTACAACACAAATCTGCCTGACAGTACAATGAAAGAATGGATAGATTCTAATAATTCAAGATTACCCTTAGTAGATCCATTAGAGTGGCCGTATAGTATTGATTTGATGTCATATCTTTAGTATAGAAGTCCATTTTATGTCTTATGTCAGTGTGTAATTTACGCACGAAAAGAAATAGTGAATTGGATCTTCGTAACAATAGCCACAAGAACAACAGGGATTTGAAGATATAAATCGTTGATATTTATCTGCGTTGAAATCGCTGCAAACCGAGCCTGAGGCGTGAATGGATAATCTGTCAGAATCTTGATTGAGAGAGTTTAAATTGAAGTTACTGTAGTTTTGACTATTATTATTTGACACATTAATCTGTTTCTTAAAACTACCCAAAGTAGCAGATTCTCTATAATCGGTAGACCAAGAATTCCACAATCTTACTGTATCTGGGAGAAAATGACTTGGCATAATTTGCACTTTTACTATCACGATAGTTTGGAGCTTCAAACGGTCTCGGAAACTGTAGTTTGTAGTGTGTCAGATACCTTAGGGACGAGATCGCTCAAATATTTTTGGAGTTAAATTATTAACCATTTGAGTGAAAAAAATGTTGGTTTTTTGGATGTGTCTTCGAGGGTACAAAATGGTTGGAAATTTTATTCCATCATAAAATTACATACTTTTTATTGCCCACGTAAAACAGATGTAGCAGTAGAAATGATGGTGTAAGATAAATTCGTTGTATATGTACTACCCATCAAAAGTTTAGGATTCACTTAAAACACTCACTATATGTTATGTATATTTATATATGGTTACATCGAAGATGAATTTTCCATTAACACGTGCATGTGAACAGCTGCGTTTTGGTATAAAAGTTTTGTTAAGAATTCGCCAATTTTCACTGAGTTTCATCATTTATTGAACTCATGACAATAATCTTTTCAACGTTACGAATATGTTTTACAATACATCAGTTCAAGTGTAAACAATACTTTCAAACTGTATGAAATATTTTGCAAAATCTAGTATAGAACAGTTGACAGAAATAATTAAAAGTGGCTACATTTACAATTGGTGAGTCTGAACTTTTGATGGATAGTATATATCACTGCCTGAGTACCCTGTACTCTGTATGCTACCAAAGCGTACATTAACATGTATACCCCTCGTGATATCGGCAATAAACAGTGTATTAACGCTATCCTACATCATGTGACGAGTGGACCTTTCCCTATGACCTCAAATCCAGTGACGTTGAGCTTGACACCAAGCTAGTCATAATGCTTGGTACTCTGGGGAAAACAACGGATGTCTAATAGGCTCTATACTCTGGTATTTTAGGCGATTTGGGACTGTTCTGTTGGACAAACGGCGACGCAGAAGGGATTTTCAGAAGGGTTGTTTCTCTCCTAGTAGTGGTCACTCGTGGTCGACCTAAACGCTGACGCTCCTTAACGTCATTATTTGGATGAAGTTTTCAGCTGATACTCTTTTGCAATAACCTATGCAACATCTCCTACAATAGTCCTCAATGACATACCAGCATTCCGTATACCGTAAGAATGCACATACATGCAAATCAACAGAGACATCTATTGATTTTTAAGTCATCCAGACGTTAGAAAAGTTCACTGAAAGGTCAACTTTGAGATTCTAGGCACGCTTCAAACAGTTATTTGGTATATATATATATATATATATATATTCAAACAGTTATGGAAACTCCTACTTTCATCACGAATCTTGACATGCATCGCCAGAGGATCATTATAATCATATTATATTATGTTGGGTTTTTTATAATCTCTATTTTAAATATAACATGCTTAACAGGCTTCCTTTATATCACACAAAATTAAAGCTAACAAAATTAAATGTGACAAAATCACTACCATCCGCCATTCCGGCCATGTCATTAGATCATTAGTATAGGTCTATGTATGACTACACCACAGCCATATAGGAGGAATATTGCTGAGTGCGGCGTAAAACAACAAACCAAACAACCAATCACCTCACCTGGGCACTGTGAGAAACCACAGTATTGACTGGTGGTGCTTGTAAGAGGCTCTGAGCAGTCCGCTCCTCCGTGAGCTGGAGCAGGGTTGGTGCAGGTTCGGGTTCGAGTCCTGGTTCCTGTGGCCGAGGAGCCGCATGTCTGTGAACATACCAACGTGCCCCACGACCCCCCAAGCGCTGACAGCTCCGTCAACTGGAAAACATTAGAAACGGCATAGTTTCATTGGACGGGAACCTCTCTGCAACGTTTTTGCAGAATCTTTGCACTTATTGGGGGCAAAGAAGAATTTGGCTGTACATTTCATTTACCAAAGGTCCGTAATAACTATCAGACTCGGTATGGTTTTTTTTTTTGCTTTACGCCGCACTCAGCACCTTTTCAGCTATATGGTGTCAGACTCAAAGTACTGCCTTACTGGATTAAATGTTCCACTGTTCGTGTAACCTTTTGGGTCCGGTGATTGCTTGCTTAACCACTCGCAGATTTACAGAACCCACAAACAGCTTGTTGAGGTATAGCAGACAGATATATATTACAGTCTCACCTCAGATTGAAAAACTAGCTCATTCAACACAAAACAATCCGTTTTTCTAAAACCTTGCCAAAATCATTTGGAGTTCCAAGAAGCTTTTAAAACGCAAGTAATATCATGTGTATAGAAACATAGTACATCGGAACGAAAAAGAAAACGTACAAGAAAAACAACATGTCAATGAATGACAATATAAACACAGGTTAAAAGTGTTAATTGATGTAAATAATGTTGTCCATTTCCATGTGTTGGGATTCAGACAATATCGGGCATGATAAAATATTTGAAACTCTGTCTACAGCCCGAACATGTATATGTCACTAAAAACACCAAACAGTTTTCAAAACGATATTCCTAATGTGATTATAAGTAGCAGATGACTTTATGTGAGCTCTCCAATCCCCCGTGCACAGAATATACTGTTAGTGCTTACTGTTTAAACAGACCCATAGAAGATCCGGGTGTTGATGCATGCTTCTCGTTAGAGGCGACTAACGGGATCGTCAGGCTCGCTGACTTGGTTGATCAGTCACGTGGTTCCCTAATCACGGGATTATCTGGTCCAGACTCGATTATTTACACATACTGCCGCCATAGAAGGGATCGATTTACTGAGAGCGGTGTAAAAGAAAACTCACCCACCCACTGTTTAAATGAGGTGTCTCCCGGATGTGATATTGTTGGAATGTTGCTAAAAGCGATGTAAAACCCAACTCACTCAGTCACCCATGCCCACAAAAGACTCTGGGACTTCAAATGGGATGACATGGCGGCGTAGCACTAGGGTACTTCACCGCCTCTCGGAGGAAAACATATTGTTTTTGATCAGAAGGTAGTTGTTTTTTGGTTTGGGTTTTGTTTTATATTGTTTATATTCATAGATATTCCAGTGTTTGAATCGTTTCAAGCAACTATTTCTAGTCGGGCGACGTGTCTGATCATGCTGTTCAGTTACGATGACATCGTTGACTATTTTCGTTTCTTGGTTTTTTTTTTTTTTTGTTTGTTTTTTCTTGTTGTTAGTGAGTGTCAGCGCTAAATATTTGAATACGGTGTTTGACATAAACATCTATGCAAACCCTTGTAGTACGATGGCATGCATGCCCTGACCAGCAGATCTAGTTAGTTGCCTCTTACGACAACACAATCGCCTCTTCTAACCTTCAATAAGTGAAAAAGCTCTTCAGGCGCGTGTTTTCGTCACCATTTCCATAAGTTTGCGCTAAGAAACAAATAATGCAAACTCAAAGATCATTGTTTTCATTGCTATTCAGGGCCTTCTTTACACTGGAAATAAGTAAAAAAAAGAGGGGTGATCAAAAAGCCAGTTAATCAGTGAGCGGGGTTAAAGCCTGCATCTGCAAATAGACAACCCATGTTAAATCTCCCCTAACCCTGTAAAATAATAAGTGAATGCTTCGTTCAAAAGCTATTTATTTCGGTAGCCATGTTGTATACCGTAAATTATGTCCCTGTGTATTTAGGTCCGTAACTGGTGTTACCAAAGATAGTTACTCATATCTTTTACACTTCCCCTTTTAGCTATTATTACCAAGTCCTATTTCTTAAACAAAATCCAATAAATAAAATAACATCTTACAGCAGGATAGCCCTTTCACTCTTATACAAAAGAAAATATCTCTATTCATTAATGAGCATAAACATAATATGCACTTCTTTTTGCATCAACGCACTAAACTAAAGCCGCCGTTTCCAATCAACTCTCGATTAACAGTCAAGTAATCTCAAAGATCATATCGCACGTCCACTGCTGGTGGTTTTCACAGTAGCTTGCTCCTCGATGTTCATGTCCGTCTCAGACATAAGTGGCGTTACAGGGGTTAACTCTTCAAAGGAGTTTTGGGTGGAGTAGATTCACACTTCTTTGGACACGGAGGTGTTCCAGCTGCAACATTGAGTGGTTTTAAGTAAATTGCATTTCGTCTCAGTTCATTGCCTCCAGGCATGCCGATCTTGTATGATCTTGGCTGACCAAGCTTCTCCTTCACAGTAGTTGGAGACCATGTTCCGGATTTGGGTAGGAATACAGATATATCCTGCCCAGGGTCAAGCTGTTTCTTCACTACACACTTCTTGTCGTACTGCTGTTTCATCTGATCTTGTCTATGTTGCAGCTGATCTACGTTGTTGTCGTCAGTCTGTAGTCTCTGTAGTTTTTCGCTGCAAGGTAGTTGTGGTTCTATACTCCTGTTGGTCAGACACTGGAGATGGAAGTTTGCCGTGAACTGGAGTTGTTCTTGTAGGATAGCAATGCTAGATATTGATCTTCACCGGATGCATCTGCTTTCTTCAGAGTGTTTCTTCACAGTTTGCACCATGCGCTCTATGTGTCCGTTGCTCTGTGTATACATTGGTGAGCTCACTCGTCACATGTTTGACTCCCCACTGCGTGAACAAGGTTGCGAACTCCCTACTACTGAACTTTGGACCATTGTCATTAATAAGGATTTCAGGGATACCATATTCAGCGAACACAGACTTCATGTGCTGAATAACCATTGTTGGTAATCTATGAATCCTAGCTTTCTGCAGACAGGAAATTTAACATAATAGTCCGATATCAGCAGATATAGGTGACGTGCTTGTAGTCGAATACATCTGCGCCGATTTTCTGCCATGGGTAGCTAGGAACATTGTGAGGATGTAGTGGTTCTTTCCATACTGCTGACATGTCTCACAAGTGTCAGTCAGTTCCTTGATATCATTGGATATCTTCGGCCAGAAGACTGAATCTTTGGCCTTCAACAAGCACTTCTCCGTTCCAAGGTGACCTTGGTGGATGAGTTTCAAGATCTGTCCTTTCAAGGTGCTCGGCATTAGGGTTCTATGTCCCTTCAGAATAATGTCGTTCTCTACACTCAATTCTTCTTTGTACGTCCAGAATTGCTTCAATTCCTCAGGACACTCACTGATGTACTCTGGTTATCCTCTGTGTATGACATCTTTCAAATGGCATTGTGTTTCATCTTTCTCTGTTTCAGCTCTGAAAAATCGTCATAGCATAGCAAACAGGTTTTCCATCTTGAAGTAATACACAGCCAATGCCTTTCAAACTTGCATCAGTTTGTATTACGTTGTCCTTACTCTCGTCGTAGTAAGTCAGAACAGGAGAATGAGTGATGATCTCCTTTAGGCTATGGAATGAATTTTCATGCTCAGCATTCAATACAAATGCACTGTCCTTCTTCAATAACTGGCGATCGGCTCTGATGCTTCAGCAATCGCAGGTGAAAAGCAATTCAGGTAATTGATCATACCCAAGAATGTTCTTACGCCACTTGCATCTTTCGCCACTTTCCATCCCTCTGATGGCTTTAACTTTCTTTTCGTCCTGTTTGATACCCTCTGGTGTCCACTTTATACCAAAGAATCTAGCTTCTGGCGTTTTGAACTGAAATTTGTGCTGTTTCAAGAGTTCTAATGACTGACTTGTCATGTTCCAATTCCGATGTGCCATAGATGAACGTATCATCAACAATTCCAGTCACTCCTTTCAGACGTCCAAACACAAAGTCCATCTTCTCTTGGAATATGTCACCACTGACGGACAACCCAAAAGGAAGCCTTGTCCATGTGTACTTACCCCAGGGAGTTGAGAATGTGGCAAGTCTGCCGCATTTGTCATTTAACATCACCTTCCAGAAACCATTTCGAGCGTCAATTATTGAAAAGTGTGTAGCACCATTTATCTTGAGTAAGACATCGTCTACAGTTCGGACATAGTATGGACATCATTTCATCGATCTATTGGGATCTCTCAGATCAAGGCAAATCCGCAATGAACGATTTGTGCGAGTTGTCAACACAATAGAGTTGATCCAAGTCGTGTATTCATTTTCTACTTTACATAAGATCCCCTCGGTCGACCAGGTCTTGTAGCTGATCCTTGTATTGCTTCTGTAGGTGAACAGGAATCTGTCTCGTCCTACCATTCACATCAAACAGTTTCACAGTCTCTGATGTAGTGTTCTGGTCACATGATTCTTCAATCTTCGTGAAGTTCTTCACTTCTCGTGACTCTTCACTATTCACAATATTGACTGTTGGGAAAGCAATCCTATCTTCTGTGCTGTAATACTTCCCATGATTACACCTTTCTCCACATCTGCAACCTGAACTTTTACTGCTTGTGGTTTCTCAGTACCAGGGATATGGAAATACACCATACGCGATCCAAGGTTTGTGACTTTCGTGCCACCATAAGCTTTCATTTCACCGAAGGTTTATCAAGCTCAAATTCCTTTGGGAATATTTTCCTGAAGACTGACACGGGAATTATGTTGGTTTCTGCTCCAGAATCTATCTTACAGTCAAAATACGTAACTGTTGTCCCCTTTCCTTGAGAAATACCCACTGTGAGAATAGCTTTGTCCTTGACAGACTTATGCACAGTATCCACACCACACATATCAATATCACTGACCGTATCAATACTGTTAACTGATATCTGTCCCAGATACAGACAAGAATCTTCATCATCAGACTGTTCGTTGTCAACCTGAACTTCATGGACTTACTTCTTTAATTTCTTCGTCCAAGCTCTGAAGTAATGTCCAACTTGTTAGCAGACATAGCACTTTGATTTCTTTGCCGGACATCCTGCACCTTGAACATGTTCTAAAAGACAGTTCTGACATTTCTTTGTCTGTGCTTTATCTTTGTTTGCAAGACATTTTCCAAGTACCATGAGGTTTTCTCATCACAGGATTGACTTCAGTTTCTGATGATAATGTCATTCTTTTCATTTCTCTAGTGGTAGATTCTTCTGTTTTGGCTAATCTATACACTTCACCAAGAGCTAATTCATTCACAAGGTGATCTCTGACAAACTTCTCCTCAGATGAATATCCTGCCTCATTCACAAGTGTTCTCACTCTTGTAATATATTCTTCAAGTGAGACAATGCAGTTCCCATGCTGCAATTAATTCATTCGACTGAGGTCGTACATAATCGTCATACTTGTCAAAGTCGTTATTCAGTTCTTTAGACTGTTCATCAGAAAATGCCCAACCGTTGTAAATGTGTTGCCCACATTCGCCAGCCCATAACAGTAAATACGTGCATTTCGTCTGCTCTTTGACGAGTGGTCCCGTGAATATCAAATTCACACGTTCTTACCAAACTTTGAATCTTCTGTACAGACCCTCATCATCATTCCAATCAATCACCGGACCCTTGTCATAACACGACGAAGACGGGGCGGTGGAGCAGCCTAAGGGTACATGGGTACAATGTGTGAAACCCATTTCTGGTGTTCCCCGCTGTGATATTGCTGGAACATTGCTAAGAGCGGCGTAAAACTAAACTCTCTCACTCACTCACGACGAGGGGCGGTGGGGTAGCCTAGTGGTTAAAGCGTTGGCTCGTCACGCCGAAGACCCGGGTTCGATTCCCCACATGGGCACAATGTGTTAAGCCCATTTCTGGTGTCCCCCGCCGTGATATTGCTTGAATATTGCTAAAAGCGGCGTAAAACTAAACTCAGTCAGTCAGTCAGTCACTCACTCACGACGAAGCCGAGTGGTTACCAGTACCGCTGTTTTCGCTCATGCCGATATCGCGAGTTTGAGTCCAGAAATTACACAGTTGATTCACATGAATTTCACAACAAAACATGCCGAAATTACACTTTCAACATAGCATGGCAATATTGTGTAAAATCGAATCAAGACATTTGCGAGTATAATTTAGAGACACCCTATGATCTATCATAATTTTTAGCTCCTGAGTTTTGCAGGTTTCAGAGGAAAGCTAAGTGTACTGCAAGTTTCAGAGGAAATATAACTGTTCTGCAGGTTTCAGAGGAAAGCTAACTATGCTAACAATATTTCACATAAAAAATCAAGATAATGGAACAATGAAATGTCTTGTTAAACAGTGGTTAAACAAACAGTATCCTTCCTGCTAGCCTGTTTAAAATTTTCACTTTCATCCTAAAACAGACAAAACATGATGTTGGGTGGTGTTCATGAGTGAAGGTGCCTACATTGCGGTCTCTTCTAGTTTTAGTCTAATACTCATCGCTTCGTTCAACAGCTATTTATTTCGGTAGCCATAATGTATACCTGCGAGCGGTGCTCCGTAAATTATGTCCCCATGTATTTAGGTCCGAAACCGGTGCTACCAAGAATAGTTACTCATATCTTTACAAACCCCCTCTCATCCACACAAGTGCATACTTACTGTTTCTTTAAATATTGCCTTGTTGGCAACACATACACACGGTATATATGTGATATTTTAGTTTTTTTAATGTCCTTTGTCGACAGATATTATTATCTAACTTTATGTACGACGAATGTCTACCCTTTGCTAGTTTCTATAAGGCTGAAATACTGCCGATGATACTAATATTCCTAACTTGCTTAACTAAAAGAAGCTTTGGAAGCTCTCTCGCCTTCGTCATAGGAAAGGACCTGTTATGAACCGAAATCCATCAATCAATGGTATGGAGACAATCTATAGGTGTCAAGTGTACCGTATGGTTTCAAGGTAACCGTTAAATCATATCCTAGAATCATGTCAACAAACACCTGATTATGTTATATTATACTAAACATAGCCACTGACATTGCACTTGTTGTTTTGTGATAACATTACAATAACCGGAATCTTCAAAAGTTCCACATCAGTTGGCAAAGTATTTCATGACAGCTTCACACCGCATCAATTGCACGCCTAATGTATTCAGTTTTTTAGTAATTTCAAAGCAGACCCCGGCGATATGAAGATCAATTTGTGTAGAATACCAAGACATAACCTCCCCGAACGTAATCCATTGATTTTACAACACTGCATCGCTCACTGGTCGTTTTGATGGTCATAAACAAAACAATGGGTATGATATTGAATAACATATCCGAAACGGTTTAATTTTCCACATGTGTGGGAAAATGTTTCTCTCTGGGAAACATTCCCATTTCCTTGTAAAGTTGAGACATGATCTTTGTATTAGCGAGAGAAAATCGTCGAGACATTGCGACCTGCTAATCCGCAAAACAAACTGATAATTTGGTTAACTCCCACTGTGCCCACTTTTGGAAATAAGGAGTGTTAAAACAACAGAGGGATTAGGATATAGTCTGTATCAGGCAAGTGGGCAGTGGTATATAGTATAGTCTACTTAAGTCGGAAACTACATAAACTAGTATGTAACTGGCATTAACTCAGCAAGACATAAGTGTAATGAGTTTGAAATAATAATTCATAAACATACAAGTGATATGCATCTTAAGAAACATCAGTATGAGTAACATCAATAACATGTCATCAACATATCTGGAATCACCAGTCTTTTTTCAGCTTTTCACCTGTTCATTTTCACTTATAGTTGCGATAAATCATATTCTGTCCACCCTGTGCATTATCAATGTACTGAACGTCAACTTGAGCATTAGCCATGATGATGAATGATGACGTGGGTGTTCGTTTTATCATATATATATATATATATATACATGACTGTGACATTTATTAGTGTTCACCAATTTGTTCTGAAATGTGCTCACCAATTTATTCAGACTTGTGGACACGGTGTCACCAGGCGTACATTGAAACAGACTATAACTAATCCCCCCTATTGTTCTATGGGTGACTGCATTTTGATGTTTTAAGAAAAATTGGCACAGTGGGGGTACACCGATACTTTGTCTTGGTGTGTGTACTTTCGGCATGTCATGAAAACGATAATTCTGTTTGGTTAAAGGCACAATCCCACACCACATTTCTCTAAAAATACATGATGCACTGCTTTCAATAATTCTAACTGTTATCCCTCAGGGAAGTTACTAAGGTTGGGTATTGCCAAAGTTTTCGTATAGCGATGTATTGTGATGTGTTGGCGTATTGCAACATGTATTGCAATATATTGTGAAAGTGTGACCCATGGTTTAAGGTAAATAAAATACTGTTTCCTTTCTTTGGAAACAATGCCGCTGGCCACTGTCAGGACTCAGATATGATTGTACAAGACATCAATTGAAAATGTGTCCAAGTTGAAGACTTCGCTCTAAAGTTTAGAACTAGAGAAAAAGCGGCATCCGCCATATTGGTTGGTTTATCCCTAAAACGAGTGCCGGTACCAATCGATTTATTTTCTTTATATGGTT
The DNA here is from genome assembly GCF_003918875.1 of Haliotis rubra. Classification (NCBI taxonomy): domain Eukaryota; kingdom Metazoa; phylum Mollusca; class Gastropoda; order Lepetellida; family Haliotidae; genus Haliotis; species Haliotis rubra. The sequence continues at coordinate 304,667 of NW_025764927.1, read as the reverse complement.
TAAAATTCACGCAAATGCAGTTATATGAGCAATACATATTCTCAAAACTTTTCATGCATAATAATACAAAGGAAATACAAACGTTATTAGTATTTTTGACTACATTACGAAAATTAACGATCGTGGTCACGGAAATTGCCGATCGTATCGGGTGAACCGGTTCGCAAAAGGTGTAGCGCAATATATCATATTGTGAAGTTCGAATTGCTTGACTATCGCCCACCCCTAGAAGCTACTATATAATTTATGCCCCCAAACAATTACGTATTTAGATTACAAGATTAAATTAAAAATTTCCAATGAATTAATGCAACGTTGCATGAAATCGACTCTCGCGCCAACTACCGGCCGAACATTATTTCAAGCGAACCCCATAGAGTTATGTCCCTTGAACCACTCTTTACAAATATTCAATAACGCAACTTGTGATTGAAAACAGTTCGGCTAACTCCCACAACACCGCGTGCGACAGTTCTCGGTTTATGGAGCAATCGTTTACATTCCATATATGACAAATATTATCTGTTTGGAAGCTGTTCGCCTCGAAGTTTCAGTTATCGATAACATGCAAGTTGTTAGAGATAATAAGTCTTTTATTGCATCGATAGGAAGCTAAAGTGAGTGCATATGCCCCTAATATATAGAATATAGGCTAAAATATTGTCGAAAATGTGTGACATTGTGCCTTTAACAGTCATATCAGTTTCAGATCAGGGTTGCAATTGATCTTCAGTAACCCATGCTTGTCGGAAAAGGCGACTAACGGGATCGGGTGGTCAGGCTCGCTGACTTGTTGACATGTCATCGTATCCCAATTGCGTAGATCGATGCTCATGTTGTTGATCACTAGATTGTCTGGTCCAGACTTGATTATTTACAGACAGCCGCCTCCATATAGCTGTATGCGGCGTTAAACAACCAACCAAATAGTTAACGTCTTGCTAACAGTTTGAAAGAAGCAATCCAGCTTCCGCTTTGTTTCTGTTTATATTATTTACTGTTACTGTAACTAGTAGCACCTTATTTTCATGATAAAAGTATGATTAACAACAATTCCACATTAGCTACTATGTTCGGAGAGTGTCTGAAGTATTTTAATTAAGACTTTTTCGGGAATCCAATTTAACGCCCTGCAAAACGATCAAACCATATTGCATAAAGAACCGACAATCCCTGGCCATGACAGGATCAATCTGTAACACGATATTTTACTTTTTTTTAAAATGACAAATGAATTCACCCCGCTAAAGGGCCGTGTTCATATTTCCCCGGGAGCAAGAAACGTTTGCTGTATAATGCAATAATTATTCAATAACTGAGCCAATGAGACGGACGGGAGAAACAAGCCACGTCGTCGTGCATTCACACACACCGAGATCACATAATATCCTTATTGTAATAGACTGCCATTACGTTTGCATGTTGTTTAACGCCGCACTCAGCAGTCGTCCACCAGTGTGAACCAGACAAACCAGAGAGTGACACCATGAGCATCGATCTAAACAACTAGGATACGACATTTGGATGACATACATCAACCAGATCAACGAGCCTGACCACCCGATCCTGTTTGTCGCCTCTTACAATAAGCATGGGTTGCTGAAGACCAGTTCTAACCTTGATCTTCACTGGTAGACTGTCCTTAAGAGTGAATAAATGGTTTTCGTGTAAGCTTGATGAAGGAGGAATACCCGCCGTAATCTATTCAGAATTAATCTGAGATTAGAACACACGATCATATGTATGGGCGAGCCTCAACCAAGGTACCAATGCATTGGATATTGTAAGACATTGAAGCAAAACAGGCAACACACCTTGTTTGAAACGTGTTAACCACAGCTTTCGACATTGTATGGGAAGCCAAAGCAGATCGATATGCTATACTGGGTGGTTACAAAACGAGACGATGCCTTCCACTGGACGCGTGACAGTATCAAAAAGCGGCGAAACAAGTTATTCAAGAAAAGTAGGCTTATGTTGCTCCATCACAAACGTATCCAAAACAAGACAAGCGTTCTCCCACAAAATCCTTCACACAGAACACAAGTCAAAATAGGGACAAACATGGGATATCAGAATATAATTAAAAGCAACACAACCTTTTACGTGTTCATAGTAAAATGCTGAATTCCGACTGTGTGGTGAAAATGTTTCTGACCATTCTCTTCCCATAGAGGTTACTCAAGTCATATCTTCCCACGTACAGCTTGTTCAGCTTGACCTGAGCTACTCTACATATGCATGACCCGGGAGGTCAAATGGCACAAATGGCAGGTCGAGTTAACTTCATTAAATAGGGGAGCAGAGAATGTTAATAATGGATGGATAAAAGGATTCGTTAAGGGAACTTGTCCCGGGAAACAACACTTCTGAAAAACAATCATTTCATGTTTTAATTGAATAATAACATATGCTTATCTAGTTTGGTTTACTAACTTTACAACGTACAGACGTCAGTTATTTTCACAATCCGATTCACTCTCGCTGTAACTCTCTACCCCCAATTCAATTATGACTTTTTCTATTTCATGTTCAACAGAAATATTTCTGTCCCAGTAGATGCCTAAAAGCCCGAATCGGAGACATTAAACCATCTTTAGCTTTTCTTTTAAAGAAAGTTAGGACATTGCTGACGATTTCTCGACACTGAGATGTCAAACGGCGACCTTGTCTCGGCTGATCCGACAATCAACTGACAAAGGTGCACCCCTTCACAATAATAGACTCATCCAGTTGTGACATGGTCACGCAATATATTGGTATTCACTTGATCAGGTCAAGCTGAACAAACTGTACTTCTCTTCCAATATAGCCATATTTCCCGGTTCTCATAAAATCCCCTAGTGCCAAAAGGTCGCAACACGAATTATCTCTTTTCTTTCTATCCAATCCAATACAGTCAGAACACGTGTTACATCGACTTAGATCCAATATGGCGACCGCAATGGAGTTAGTTGATCAACATGCGAAGGAAACATTCTGTATTTCCTGTTTAACTGAAAATCAGAAACTAGCAATAGAGAGAGCAGGAATTAATCGACAAGATGTTTTTGTTGACGTGAAACACAAGACATTTAATGGCTAGCTTGTCCGTTGTCAAAGACGCCATTGATCCGCCATTACATTTGTAGAAGAAACGTTTGCCCATCGCACAAGGGAAGAGGTTCTAGTTTTCCTGAAGCATACGGAATTTACCGAGGCTTTGCGAATGATCACTTTTGAAATAACGTCGCTAAATTTGAACACTCTCACCATGAAACAACAGTGATACGTGGTAAGATATGACTTGAGTAACCTCTGTGGGAAGAGAATGGTGTCTGATAATCACTATCAAATAGTGATGACACAAGATGTTCACGAAAAGGTGCCCCACCTGTTACATCCGTCACAAACACACACCAAGACCACAGGCCATCGTGTCTTTGCAAAGATTGAAGATATTAACAAAACATAAAACATTTGAGATGACCCCCCGACTCGAAATGCTTCATAGTACAATACATTATGACAAGGCCGGACACCTCGGTGTACCCAACCCGCCTGCTTTGCCGATCGCTATGCTACCGTCACATGCAATCGATTAAAACTTAATATAAACATAATCATGGATGATTGGCCTATTGATCACCACTCATGACACATACCAGTTCTTTATTGTTATTTCTGCAAGTCGCTTGAAGCCCGATTTTGACCCTCAACTAAAAGATCTTGACAGAAATGGATGACGAAAGTCCGCACAAAACGGGTGTGTGGTCGAAGCAAGCCCTCTGGTTGGTTTATCTTTGTTTAGGAGACATTTACAATTGATGCTTTCTTTTGAGAAGTCATTGCTCGAAAAATATTCTTACATTAAGCAGTCGATGAAAGGAAAACTTCCCGCGAATTTATAAAGAATGTGCAGATTTGCAAGCGTTGACCAATCACGGGGCTTGCTTCGACCACACACCCATTTGGTGCAGACATACGTCATCTATTTGTGTCAATATTGTTTGGGTGAGGTTCAAAATCGGGTTTCAAGTGACTTGCAGAAATAACAATAAAGAATTGGTAGGTGCACGCGATGGTAGCGTAGCGATCGGCAAGGCAGGCAGGTAGGGTACACCGAAGTGTCCGGCCTTGTCATAATGTATTGTACTGTGTAGCATTTCGAGTCGGGGATCATCTCAAAAGCATATTTTTTTTATCTTTAAACTTCGCAAAGACACGAGGGCCTGTGACCGAGACAAATACTTGCAGACCTGCAAAAAGACAGTAGCATATGATACAAATCAAAATAGGACCTTAACCCGCACGTCATGTTCGTCAGGGATGCGTTACATTTGGAATGTTCTCCACGTGTCCACCATAACACCCTTTGAAAGCTTTACTGTGGCCTTGAACATTGGCAACTTTATCGGACAAGGTTTGAGTAGGTTGTCGATGAAATTCTTTCATGCTGAAGTTCAAATTCCTTGAAATAAGTAGTGTTCCTTTAACGTTGTGTGGTGTGGACATGCAAGGCTAGAACTGCAGGACTATTACTCGACGTAAAGGGGAAAGTTGACTTTTGAAAAGTTGAAGTCAACCCTCTTGTCATACAAGCTTTGGGGGGCCTAGTGGTTAAAACGTTCCCTCCTCACGCAGAAGACCTGTTCCCTAGATGGGTATAATGTGTGAAGCCGGTTTCTGGTGTTTACCCAGCCCTGACGGCAAACATTTGGAGATCGGTTGGTCACGCGTATTCTTTATTTCAGTTCCGTAAAAGAACGAAATTGGGTACTTCCCAACTCATCCAAAATGTGTTCAATTGGGTTGAAGTCTGAGGAACGGGAAGGCCAGTCCATGAAGTCACCACTGCCGTTTCTCAAGAAGCAGGGCGTCAGAACTGCAGTGTTGGGAGGATTATTGTCATGTTGAAATGCCAGTCCAGGTCCATGTAGCTGCATGAACGACAGGACAGGGTCAAAAGGTGCTCCAGATACTCTATAGCTTAACATAAACTGGACGGCAATAAGTTGCAATCGACCGTTGGCACAAAATGTAGCATTACACTGCCCCCTCTAAACTCCACGAGCACAACAATGTGTCACGTTCACCCCCTACTGTGCCATACCCGTGCGCTTCCATCCGCAAAGCGCAGTGTGAGACGTGACTCATCACTGAAGACGATCCTGTTCCACTAGATGGCATGTCTGGGGACCCATCGTCAACAATGAGCACCGTGAAATTGCGTCTGGATAGGTCCGGTGTAGGGTCGTCAAGCTCGGATAGCTGATTCCTAATGGTGTGTGCCGACAATGTAACAGCTGTCCGATAGTAATGGCTATTCACAATTCTGTTGCGGAGATGAGGTAATATGGTTTGTGGTCAGGTCATCTTGGCGTGAAGTCACGCGGCAAATGGACATTGGCATGCATGTCCTCATTACTGTGTTATGTCTTACGACTACAGCTCAGAGAAACACTTTTAATGGTTAAACAACCTCTTTATTGCAATAGATGCGGTGTTTCGGTGTGCTTGATAATGGTGAAAGCACCTACACCGAAACGTTGCATCTATCGCAATATAGAAGTTGTCTAAGGGGCCGTTAATAATTTATGGCTGGGGGTACGGGGTGGGGGGTGGAGTTGGGTTGGGTGATGATGATTTTTATGAAAAAGCATGTACAATGTAAATGACACCCAAATTGATGTACAAAGTGTGTGCCCCCCCTGCATGCCATATACAAAATCAGTGACCCCCCTCACCCTTCCCAAAGTTTTTAAATATTAATATGTACAAAATTGCTGACCCCCACCCCCAATCCCGCCCATCCCCTAGAACAGGTTTACAAAATATTGATGATCCCCCTACCTCCTGAGAACAAAATGAGTGACCCCTTAAAATCATCATCATTTCTTTTCCCTGATTCGCTGCATGAAGTTCATGCCTTTTTAACTAAATTTTTCACGTCGGCCGCCATGCCATCTTCAAATATCCTACATGTCATTGCCGTGTGTAGATGAAATTAAAGAAACACACGAAACTAAAAAGAATTTCCACCCCCTCACAATTATTAGTATGTCAGTAATGTGGGTGTCATCCTTCTAATTTTGTTTCGTATGTTACCCAAAGATTTTACATCTGTGGTGAAGTCCAGCATTTGTTTTTTCTCAGAAACCTTTCATGTCTACCAGGTACTAACAACTATACATGTCTGACAGATGAGCTCATGAAACAACAGCACTTAACCGGCTAGGTGTGGTAGCGGTTGTTTCAAAAAACTATGGAAACGGTTTGTCGCTTAAATATGTGAAGGCATTCCACTCTTCAGTTGAGTGACAGAGGGTATGTGATACTCAGAGGGATATGTGATACTCACTTGGACATTCACCCAAACCACAGTTGAAGTCACGAGTTTCTGAAAGGCTCTCTGGGCAGTTAGCTCCTCCATGATCTGGGGCTGGGTTCGTGCAGGTTCGGGTCCGGGTTTTCCTGATGGTGTGCGAGGGCCCACAGGTCTGTGGGCAAGATGGCCCTGCCCACTGGCCCCAGGCGCTGATACCGCCGTCAACTGTAGACAATGTAAGAATAGATTTCTTGACGCCGATAATATCCATATTATCAATCATATGGAGTCTACAAAATAAATAGTATTTCCTTAACAGAAAATAATGTGGTGCCTTGGCAGTTTTACTGAAGAAAACTACTTTGCCCATTTCATCTACATTTTGCTAAAAATGAAATGAATGACTTAAACGCTGTAATTAACGGGTACATCATGCATACACACACACACACACACACACACATATATATATATATATATATATATGATTACATCGGAGATTGATTTCTCCACTAACTTTGGGGAAACCAACTGAAAAATTTACACAGATGAATTGCACGAGGATCATGCATCAAATTGCTGAAAAGCATGTGCAAATAAAGTGCATGTGAACAGCTCCGTTTTGGTGTAAAGTTTCACTGATTTTTAGCATTTACTTATGTTGCTCCATCACAAACGTATCCAAAACAAGACAAGTGTTCTCCCACAAAATCCTTCACACAGAGCACAAGTCAAAATAGGGACAAACATGGGATATCAGAATATAATTAAAAGCAACAAAACCTTTTACGTGTTCATAGTGAAATGCTGAATTCCGACTGTGTGGTGAAAATGTTTCTGACCATTCTCTTCCCATAGAGGTTACTCAAGTCATATCTTCCCACGTACAGCTTGTTCAGCTTGACCTGAGCTACTCTACATATGCATGACCCGGGAGGTCAAATGGCACAAATGGCAGGTCGAGTTAACTTCATTAAATAGGGGAGCAGAGAATGTTAATAATGGATGGATAAAAGGATTTGTTAAGGGAACTTGTCCCGGAAAACAACACTTCTGAAAAAACAATCATTTAGTGTTTTAATTGAATAATAACATATGCTTATCTAGTTTGGTTTACTAACTTTACAACGTACAGACGTCAGTTATTTTCACAATCCGATTCACGCTCGCTGTCACTCTCTTCACCCAGTTCAATTATGACTTTTTCTATTTCATGTTCAACAGAAATATTTCTGTCCCATGAGACGCCTAAAAGCCCGAATCGGAGACATTAAACCATCCTTAGCTTTTCTTTTAAAGAAAGTTAGGACATTGCTGACGATTTCTCGACACTGAGATGTCAAACGGCGACCTTGTCTCGGCTGTTCGGACATGTTGACAATCAACTGACAAAGGTGCACCCCTTCGCAATAATAGACTCATCCAGTTGTGACATGGTCACGCAATATATTGGTATTCACTTGATCAGGTCAAGCTGAACAAACTGTACGTCTCTTCCAATATAGCCATATTTCCCGGTTCTCATAAAATCCCCTAGTGCCAAAAAGTCGCAACACGAATTATCTCTTTTCTTTCTATCCAATCCAATACAGTCAGAACACGTGTTACATCGACTTAGATCCAATATGGCGACCGCAATGGAGTTAGTTGATCAACATGTGAAGGAAACATTCTGTTTTTCCTGTTTAACTGAAAATCAGAAACTAGCAATAGAGAGAGCAGGAATCAATCGACAAGATGTTTTTGCTGACGTTAAACACAAGACATTTAATGGCTAGCTTGTCCGTTGTCAGAGACGCCATTGGTCCGCCATTACATTTGTAGAAGAAACGTTTGCCCATCGCACAAGGGAAGAGGTTCTAGTTTTCCTGAAGCATACGGAATTTACCGAGGCTTTGCGAAAGCTCACTTTTGAAATAACGTCGCTAAATTTGATTGCAACCAATCCTGAACACTCTCACCATGAAAGGGCCGTATTACAAGAGTGGTACGTGGTAAGATATGACTTGAGTAACCTCTGTGGGAAGAGAATGGTGTCTGATAATCACTATCAAATAGTGATGACACAAGATGTTCACGAAAAGGTGCCCCACCTGTTACATCCGTCACAAACACACACCGAGACCACAGGCCCTCGTGTCTTTGCGAAGATTGAAGTTATTAAGAAAACATAAAACATTTGAGATGACCCCCCGACTCGAAATGCTTCACAGTACAATACATTATGACAAGGCCGGACACCTCGGTGTACCCAACCCGCCTGCTTTGCCGATCGCTACGCTACCGTCGCATGCAATCAATTAAAACTTAATATAAACATAATCATGGATGATTGGCCTATCGATCACCACCCATGACACATACCAGTTCTTTATTGTTATTTCTGCAAGTCGCTTGAAGCCCGATTTTGACCCTCAACTAAAAGATCTTGACAGAAATGGATGACGAAAGTCCGCACAAAACGGGTGTGTGGTCGAAGCAAGCCCTCTGGTTGGTTGATCTTTGTTTAGGAGACATTTACAATTGATGCTTTCTTTTGAGAAGTCATTGCTCGAAAAATATTCTTACATTAAGCAGTCGATGAAAGGAAAACTTCCCGCGAATTTATAAAGAATGTGCAGATTTGCAAGCGTTGACCAATCACGGGGCTTGCTTCGACCACACACCCATTTTGTGCAGACATACGTCATCCATTTGTGTCAAGATCGTTTAGTTGAGGGTCAAAATCGGGTTTCAAGCGACTTGCAGAAATAACAATAAAGAATTGGTAGGTGCACGCGATGGAAGCGTAGCGATCGGCAAAGCAGCCAGGTAGGGTACACCGAATATTCCGGCCTTGTCATAATGTATTGTACTGTGTAGCATTTCGAGTCGGGGGTCATCTCAAAAGCATATTTTTTTTATCTTTAAACTTCGCAAAGACACGAGGGCCTGTGACCGAGACAAATACTTGCAGACCTGCAAAAAGACAGTAGCATATGATACAAATCAAAATAGGACCTTAACCCGCACGTCATGTTCGTCAGGGATGCGTTACATTTGGAATGTTCTCCACGTGTCCACCATAACACCCTTTGAAAGCTTTACTGTGGCCTTGAACATTGACAAGGTTTGAGCAGGTTGTCGATGAAATCTTTTCATGCTGAAGTTCAAATCCCTTGAAATAAGTAGTGTTCCTTTAACGTTGTGTGGTGTGGACATACAAGGCTAGAGCTGCAGGACTATTACTCGACGTAAAGGGGAAAGTTGACTTTTGAAAAGTTGAAGTCAACCCTCTTGTCATACAAGCTTTTGGGGGGCCTAGTGGTTAAAACGTTCCCTCCTCACGCAGAAGACCCGTTCCCTACATGGGTATAATGTGTGAAGCCAGTTTCTGGTGTGTTGTATATACCTCTCTTTGATCGGAAAGGGGCGTGGCCGAAGAGCGTCGTAGCGATTGGTTTCCGATCATAATTTCACCCAATTTCACCCAATCGGAGGCATTCGACCGCGTGACGTCACGAAAAGACGCGGTACCGTCACCGTCGGTTCATTGTCCTCTTTGTCTCGAAAAAAATCGATACATTCGCGAGCCGCGTTTGGTTTCCGATCATAATTTACCAAAGGGAACGATTGCTCGCTATAAAAGACTATAGCGTCCCCATGCTATCGTCATTAGCGTCATCAACGTTCGAAACATCGTTCCCAGGACGTCAAATATTAAAAAATCGAGGTTAATCCGTTCATTTTATTTATCACTGTATATATTAGGCGAAATGGAACTGACGATTTAAAAATAATAATCATAATAAAACCACACAAAAGCATTTAAAAAATAATAATAAATTGACCTTAGCCTTTAACATTACCCCTTTTTTTTCAACAGCGTTTATTTCGATGCCGGTAAACTATACTATAACCTCTAGGCGCGTAGTAACAAGTCCTTATAAGCATAGACAGAAATCTATTTTCGGAAAACCACAAGCAGTGGTACACGAGACAATACAAAATTTACAACGAATAAACAATGAATAACGAGATAGACGGAGTTTACGCTGATTCAAACGCGCAAACAGTTGAAAATATATCGGGCAATACGGGTATTACATACGAAAATGGGTATATAAGTTCTTAGTCCGTTCACTTAGGCCGTTTGAAAAACCGCCACTCGCGCGCATGTGATCGATATTCAACGGCGATAACAGCGACTTTTACGCTATGACTATACGGGTGTGAGAAGCATTTGACGAAATGAAAACATAAACTGAAAGTACTCACCACGAGTATAAATCCAATACAATTCCTTCGTAAACTCCAAACACACCGCGAATGCCGCTCCAGATCCTGAGAAAATCTTCTTATTTTCCCCGGCGTTTTGTCGATTATTCGAGTCAGGTGAATATCTTATAAAAATGCGGCCTAGATTACGTGTACTCGGTCGACATATTTTATAACAGAACCCCCTAACAATTTATTTTCTAAAAACAAAATACAATTTAAAAACGAAAATATATGGACAAAAAGAGCTAGCATTAACTATGGAGCTGAAATGCAATAATAAAACACTAAAGATGGACAATAAATTATAACTGACACAGATTAAAGCGAAAGTTTTAAAGATGTACAGAAAAAAGAACATTTTAACTTAGAATAAAAACAACAATAGCAATTACAATAACAAAATACTGCACAATAAATGGATAATCTTTGAAATTTGAATCCTACCCGAAAAATATATGTCTGTATGAAAAATGGAATGATGAAATCAATATCGGAATTATTTTATTTATTTATTTATTATTATTTTTTAGAGAACTTAAAATTAGAATAATTAATCGGAGTTGTCAGTAAAATAAAATAATGTACTTTAAAATCTAAAGGATAATTTGAGATACTAGACCGGGTAGGATTCAAATTCCAAAATTTACATTGTGGAGATACGCTCCTCCATTTCTGATATGATTGCACGGCCCAATTGTACTAACAGTAGTAGATCTTGCTTCATCTGAAAAAGATAAGGACAAATACAATTCAGAATTAAAATATATCTAAATCGCGTTAGCCGTTTTATTTTCGCGTCTATTAGTATAAATGAAAACTCACTTTGTCCGGGACGAACTTTTCCCACTGACGGCTGTCTCCTCGATCCAGGAAGGAGACTGGGGGGAATCTTTCTGGGGGGAGATCTTTCTGCATTTTCTAAATTCACGGAAAACAAATTCAGGATTATACGTCTTATATACGGTAACGCGCAGTAGAAATTAACCGCGTATGCGTGAAGATTATAGCTAAATCTAATTTGTACTGTTAACAGTGCACTGGTTTACTGATACTCGCATATATCGTGTATGAAATCGATTTTGATACAAATGAAATCTAACTTACATTACTGACGACACTTCCCCGCCAAAACTAAGGCGTTGTCAATTTTCTGGGCCTCCCTGCGCCTCCCTGGTGCTCAATGCCATATCCATTTGCAATAGTTTCAAAACACGATAAACAGAGGACAAAGGGATGCCTGTTCTACTTGAAATCACTTTAGCTGATTTGAAGTCCTTGTTATAATACTCTAAAATCAACTTCCTCTTCTCAAAATCATCCATACTGAGGATCACTGAAAATGTCGTCTCCTAGCAAGTAAACAAAGGGGGATAACTCTTCACAAACTAATGAAAAAGGATTAACGGAGTTGTCTTTCTAGAATGAAACCAAGCACTTGATAGCTGGTCAAAGTTGTTTATACTACAAATCCAATTAAACATATTCCTAAAATTCGGAATAATTTCTGGTCATACTATACTTTTATGCAGTCATTTAGCACAATAACAATCCATTCCATTTGTAAAATCCGTTTTTCTTTACATGTAACAACGGACGCACAAGGCCAAACTCTTCTTTCTTTATTTCATGCTTAACGTCTCACTCAGCAATATTCCAGCTCTCTGTAAATAATCGAGTCTGGGCCACACGCACCAGTCATCAACAGCATGAACATTGATCTACGCTACTGAGATACAAACTCAGCGAGAAAGATCACCCGATACCGGTAGTGACCTCTTCCGACAATCATAGGTTGCTCAAGACCAATTCTAAACCGGATCTTCACGACCCATACTATTCACTGATTAAGACTGATCAATGGCCTCCGTGTCCACGAATCTACCTGCGTTTTGTTAAATACCGTCTTTTTGAAGACCTGACGGAAATGTAAGGCAACAGAGGTATATTTCGATGTTGTACCAGTCGGCTTGGAATGACTCCCTAGTAACAGTTATATAGGTTTGTAAACAAATTTACCCTGAAGTATGAATCAAGTCAAGTCAAGTATTTTTATTCCGTATGTAGGCCACAGGCCCATATACAACATACATACATTTGTTTACAAATATAGATACACTTTAAAGGGCATACATATCAATAATACACGTATTATTTGTTCAAATAGATTTCTTGTCAGTATAAATATAATATTTAATATAAACCTATATGCACACCTTTATAAACATTTAAAATGGAAAAATGTGTGGTTTAAAGAAAAGTTATTGGAGTTTGATTGCTTTGATTTTATAAGCATGAAAGATATATTTACACAAATTTCTTAAAAGTGTTTCATTATTTGTTGATAACAGGGTCTTAAATTTATAGTAGTTTGGTTGTTTCTGATATACATATGGCAAGTATTTTAATCTAAGGGAGTTATATTCAGTACATATAAAAATAAACTGATACTCATCTTTCACACCCAGCTTACACAATGGACAATTACGTTCTGCAACCTCAACATTTAACCATCTTCCCTCATTATACTTTAACCTTAATAACCCACATCTAAATTTGATCAAAATATTTCGAAACTTTTTGTCCAAGATACATGATAAATATTTTTCTGGAGTTAACAGACTTTTAAACTCTCGGTAAATACGGTATCGTGAACTGTTATTCAATGTACAATTCCATGAATGAAAAAACATATTGATTGCAACAGTCTTGAATCTATTTACAAATGAAGCTGCATCACCAACTGTCTGAGACATCCAGACGTAACCAAATCCATGTGAAAAAAGTATTTCTCTAATATATGAAGCATATGTCTTATATCCACAGTTATCGTAATACATTTGCATTTTGTACACTTTCAAGGGAGTTCTATCTTGATGCATATGAATAACCTTTAACCAATACTTTAAAGTTTTACACAATGCGTTTATAAAGAGAGGATATATCTTCCACAATCGCCATATACAATAGCAGTAGGTGTTTGAGGGCTGACATTCAAAAACGTTTGCAAGCTGTTAGATGAACCTTTTCAATTTCATAAAATTTATGTATTCCCCAGATTTCTGCCCCATACAGTAATATCGGCTGTATCTGCGCATCAAATATCTTAAAATACACACTGGGGTCTACTATTCCAATTCCATTTAAATTACTTATTACTTCCATTAAAGCCCGCTTACCCCTCAGTGCTAAATCATTGATGCAATTTCTCATCTTAAATGTTGATGAAAATATAACTCCCAAATATTTATAAGTATTTAATGTTGTTATTGGTTAGTCATTTAAAAACCACTTTCATTTCTTGCTAAGCGCCCTCCTTCTAAAACAACAATATTTGTCTTGTCTAAGTTTACTTTTAGACCTGAATATTCAGTGTAATTATGTAGAATATTAAGTTGATTCTGTAAGCCTGGAATTGTATCAGACATAAGAACAACATCATCGGCAAACATAAGTAACATGATTTCTAATAAGTCTGGAAATAACTGCACTCCATATTTACCATATCTAGATATGTCGTCTGATAATTCACTAATGAGTCAGTACCACGATTTGTAGCTGAAGACGAGGTGCCAAAGCACAAACAAAATGTGAAAATCATGCTAGTTTTGTGCCTCCCTGGCACAGTGGTTAGTGAGTGTTTTACTGAAGTGTGTGTTCTGAAATAGCTTTAATCACGTATGTTAAGCTGTTTATCTGACAGTGAACGTATATAATTCTAATGGGCTATCGGCAACTGGTGTGTTATCCAGGCAAGTACCATATTTAGATCGATGTACAAATGCAAGTGAAATTAACTGCCAGACAAATCAGAATGAAGGTTTCATCGGTTTCACGGTAGAATATAGCGTGTGGTATGATGCTATTTTATAAGGTTCTAAGATCATCCTAGACATAAATGCAACTATGATTCACAATACTTGGAACATTGCATTTGTGACAAGGTACACATTTGTGCGGAAAAATCAATACATTTGACATTTTGAAAATGACGAAGAAAAGGACCCTTATTTATTGGCTATCTAGACCTATGTATATTGCTAACTTCATGATAAATCGTCTCAAACATTAATATTTTCATGTGCACAACTATATTGTCCATTATAAAGTTGGTATAAGTTCAAGCGTTTTAAATATCTAAAAAGGGTCCGCGAAGTATTCATATATACATTGGCTTCAGCATCCTAAACGAGTATATTATGGAAAATATACCTGAAAGTTATATCCATGTGATGCCACACATTGGTTGCAAATGTTTTGCATGTGACCTAAGAAAACACCATCACAGAAGGAAACCATATATAATCGTGCTCATTAGGGACACCCGTGAAGGTCAGGGTTAGAACATTGCCCTTTAGTAACCCGTGCTTGTCGTAAGAGGCGACTAATGGGATCGGGTGGTCAGGCTCGCTGACCTGGTTGACACATGTCATCGGTTCCCGATTACGCAGATCGATGCTCATACTGCTGATCACTGGATTGTCTGGTCTAGACTCGATTATATACAGACCGCGGCCATATATCTGAACTATTGCTTAGTGCGGCGTAAAACTAAACTTACTCAGTCACTCACTCATTAGGGACCCTGATACACAACTTGCATACATCTCTTAGGGTCCTGAAGGACGGCCCTGTCTGGGCACAGTTGTCAGCCGTCATTGAAACCAAAGCACGGCTCATGTGTACATGCTGGCGGGTATTACAGGATATTTGTGTATAACGGCGCAGGAAATTCTCACTCAATCCGATGTTTTCCTCTAGCCGCTTTAGTCTGTCCGTACAGGTTTTGTGTGATAAAAAATGACGCTCAGTCGTCTATGATGACACCCCTGAGTGAATAACAGCTCCCTGTCTTTCGAGTCCAACGCTTGGACCATCAGATCGTCCAAAACGATGAGACCGTGCTGACCGTCGGCAAAGTCTTCGATTTCTTCGGGTGCGGGTAGGCCAGAATGTAAACACAGTCGTGGCACTGTTCTTTCCATCTGGTCCAAAAACGGTTGATAGATGCCATAACAGTATACGAGTTTGTTGGGTGGATCTTTCACGTACATACCAGTTACATTTTGCAACAGTCTATGGACCCAATGAGTCTTTCCGCTGCCTGTAGGACCAGAGATGTAGATGCTGGAACACGGTTCGAAGGGAGTTAAACTTTGCATCTCCTATCAGGGTTTCATGGGATCGATGACGGCTTCGGGAGTCTAAGTAATAGCACTCTTGGGTACGGTTGGTTGAACATCTACACGTTTCTTCCTTTTAAGAGTATTTATCCACGGTGATTTAGATTCACTATCCATTTTGTGTACTTGTGCGAGGCGATTGGACAGTCTCAATAAATTTTTAGCTGTACAGCCAGGTGCAGGACAATCCTTTCTGACACGACCCATATTCACGTCTTAACACTACAAATTGCGTAAAGAAAATGATATATTTCGATGAAAACAAAAATAAATATGGAACTCAGGACCACACACCACGTGACATCGTGGCCCTCGGGGCCACACACCTGAAACATCGTGGCCCTCGGGGCCACACACCTGAGACATCGTGGCCCTCGGGGCCACACATACACACACACACACACACATCTCGTGACATCGTGGCCCTCGGGGCCACACACACACCCTCGAGACATCACATCGTGGCCCCCCGGGGCCACACACCTCGAGACACTGTGGCCCTCGGGGCCACACACCTGAGACATCGTGGCCCTCGGGGCCACACACACACATCTCGTGACATCGTGGCCCTCAGGGCCACACACACACACACACACACACCTCGAGACATCACATCGTGGCCCTCGGGGCCACACACCTGAGACATCGGGGCCCTCGGGGCCACACAAAATAACACACACACACACACACACAAACATCTCGTGACATCGTGGCCCTCGGGGCCACACACCTCGAGACATCGTGGCCCTCGAGGCCACACACACACACACACACACACACACACACGAACACGTGACATCGTGGCCCTTTCTATCAAATGTCTCTGTATTCACTCGGTACTAGCGTGTACATTTGAAAAATCAGACTTCCTAATATCCATAGGGCAGTGTACCTAAATCGGGTTGGATTACTCTTTTGGTATACACCATCCGATATGTCTTCTTTTCGACTCTGTTGTATATTTTTGAGTTGTTGTGGTCGCGCGATATTTTGGAAGGGTTGGCGACAACGACATTCCCATCCCTGGAAGGTAGTAACACTGTCTCGCGGATGGTATCAAAATTGATTAGTTGAGCGTTCGCGTGATTCAACGTGAAACCACGTACTTTACAGGTTTCTTTGCCGCTTCTGGTTTTGTAGGCGTAATTTTTGGCTCCACCGCTGACAAAAATGGCGATAGAATCCCCTTCTAACTCATCGGTTAATTCCCCGAGGTAATCGCCAAGGGGTGGATTAATGTCACCCGGTTTACTCTTGAAAATGACGCTGTCCGTGTCAATGTAGAGTACACGCTCTTGCAGCATGTCCAGGAGTCCGTACAGTTTCAGGTGGGCATAGCACATAGTGAAGGAAGCTATGATTACGTTGGTTGAGTCGCTGTCTGGTACGAATAACTCATTCGCGTGGAACCATTGCAGTTGTAGAACTCTTGGGGTATGAATGTGGAAACCCTGAATGGATTTTGATGGATCCGTCAGAAAACCGTAAAACGTTTCCAGGTCATTATGGTTAATGAATTTGGACTGTGTCATGTTGGAACGCTGCGCGAACTTGCCCCAGAAACTATTTAAAGACAGTTTGGACAGGGCCCTGAGCCCTGGATTTTTTTGAAGTTTATTATAATCTAACTGAATTCCTTCATTTTGAAGATAGTCAGCGATGTACTTTTGCTCTTCACACTCGTCTTTGCACCAGGCAGGCCATCCGGACGATACCTGCTTAATCTTCAGGAAGGTATTGATATAATCCGCAAACAGACCCCCTGTCCTGGAGCTTGAATCGTACTGCGTGGTTTCGGGCCAGTGATACACTTCGTACATCTTTACGATTTGGTAGCCTTTCTCCATGGCTTTGAGAAGCTCCGGAGTGCAGAAGATACCTACAAAACTTCTCTCCTCTTCCGTATGTTGACACGGTGCTCGTTGTTCCGCATCAGCGCAGGTATGACAGAGTGGGAACTTGAGTTTCCCGTTCGAACGATAGGGCAAGACGGGATGATAAAGCCCTCTGGGAGGATGGATCTTTGCTTTAGCTATGCCAAAGTATTGGTCCAAAGACTTAAAGTTCTGCGTGACGATGTTTGGGTGACCACTGGATATCGTCCATACTTGTTGACACCGGGGTACAAAGAGGTGAAATCTTGATACAAGATTTCTTCATCCTCGCTGGCTTCGTAATAAAGTTTGATGGCATTGGTACGACCTCCGAAGAAGATGTTTCTAACATCCAAATGCTCCTGCAGATCAAACTTTTCGACAAAGTTTTTCAGTTCTATGGGAACTTTTACTGAAAAGGCCAGAACCAATGCTGAACTGAAAAACTATGTCGAAAAGTTGGATCTGCAGGAAAGTACGTGGTTTCACGTTGAACCACGCGAACGCTCAACTGATCAATTTTGATACCATCCGTGAGACAGTATTACTACCTTCCAGGGATGGGAATATCGTTGTTACCAACCCTTCCAAAATATCGAACTACCACAACAACTCAAAAATATACAACAGAGTCGAAAAGAAGACATATCGGATGGTGTATACCAAAAGAGTAATCCAACCTGATTAGGTACACTGCCCTATGGATATTAGAAAGTCTGATTTTTTAAATGTTCACGGTAGTACCGAGTGAATACAGAGACATTTGATAGAAAGAGGTGTAGGATCCCAAGGCCACGATGTCACGAGGTGTGTGTGTGTGTGTGTGTGGCCCCGAGGGCCACGATGTCTCAGGTGTGTGGCCCCGGGGGCCACGATGTGATGTCTCAAGGTGTGTGTGTGGCCCTGAGGGCCACGATGTCACGAGGAGTGTGTGTGTCCCCGAGGGCCACGATGTCACGAGGTGTGTGTGTGTCCCCAAGGGCCACGATGTCACGAGATGTGTGTCCCCAAGGGCCACGGTGTCACGAGGTGTGTGGGCACAGGGGCCACGATGTCACGTGGTGTGTGGTTCTGAGTTCCATATTTATTTTTGTTTTCATCGAAATATATCATTTTCTGTACGCAATTTGTAGTGTTAAGACGTGAATATGGGTCGTGTCAGAAAGGATTGTCCAGTACCTGGCTGTACAGCTAAAAATTTATTGAGACTGTCCAATCACCTCGCACCAGTACACAAAATGGATAGTGAATCTAAATCACCGTGGATAAATACTCTTAAAAGGAAGAAATGTGTAGATGTTCAACCAACCGTACCCAAGAGTGCTATTACTTGGAGTCCCGAAGCCGTCATCGATCCCATGAAACCCTGGTAGGAGATGCAAAGTTTAACTCCATCCGAACCGTGTTCCAGCATCTGCATCTCTGGTCCTACAGGCAGCGGAAAGACCCATTGGGTCTATAGACTGTTGCAAAATGTAACTGGTATGTACGTGAAAGATCCACCCAACAAACTCTTATACTGTTATGGCATCTATCAACCGTTTTTTTTGACCAGATGGAAAGAACAGTGCCACGACTGAGTTTACATTCTGGCCTACCCGCACCCGAAGAAATCGAAGACTTTGCCGACGGTCAGCACGGTCTCATCGTTTTGGACGATCTGATGGTCCAAGTGTTGGACTCGAAAGACAGGGAGCTGTTATTCACTCAGGGGTGTCATCATAGACGACTGAGCGTCATTTTTATCACACAAAACCTGTACGGACAGACTAAAGCGGCTAGAGGAAAACATCGGAGTGAGTGAGAATTTCCTGCGCCGTTATACGCAAATAACCTGTAATACCCGCCAGCATGTACACATGAGTCGTGCTTTGGTTTAATGATGGCTGACAACTGTGCCCAGACAGAGACGTCCTTCAGGACCCTAAGAGATGTATGCAAGTTGTGTATCAGGGTCCCTAATGAGTGAGTGACTGAGTGAGTTTAGTTTTACACTGCAATCAGCAATAGTTCCGCTATATGGCGGCGGTCTGTATATAATCGAGTCTGGACCAGACAATCCAGTGATCAACAGCATGAGCATCGATCTGCGCAAATGGGAACCGATGACATGTGTCAACCAAGTCAGTGAGCCTGACCACCCGATCCCCTTAGTCGCCTCTTACGACAAGCACAGGTTACTAAAGGGCAATGTTCTAACCCTGACCTTCACGGGTATCCCTAATGAGCATGATTATATATGGTTTCCTTCGGTGATGGTGTTTTCTTAAGTCACATGCAAAACATTTGCAACCAATGTGTGGCATCACATGAATATATCATTCAGGTATATTTTCCATAATGTACTCGTTTAGGATGCTGAAGCTAATGTATATATGAATACTTCGCGGACCCTTTTTAGATATTTAAAACGGTTGAACTTATACCAACTTTATAATGGACAATATAGTTGTGCACATGAAAAAATTAATGCTTGAGACGATTTATCATGAAGTTAGCAATATACATAGGTCTAGATAGCCAATAAATAAGGGTCCTTTTCTTCGTCATTTTCAAAATGTCAAATGTATTGATTTTTCCGCACAAATGTGTACCTTGTCACAAATGCAATGTTCCAAGTATTGTGAATCATAGTTGCATTTATGTCTAGGATGATCTTAGAACCTTATAAAATAGCATCATACCACACGCTATATTCTACCGTGAAACCGATGAAACCTTCATTCTGATTTGTCTGGCAGGTAATTTCACTTGCATTTGTACATCGATCTAAATATGGTACTTGCCTGGATAACACACCAGTTGCCGACAGCCCATTAGAATTATATACGTTCAGATAAACAGCTTAACATACGTGATTAAAGCTATTTCAGAACACACACTTCAGTAAAACACTCACTAACCACTGTGCCAGGGAGGCACAAAACTAGCATGATTTTCACATTTTGTTTGTGCTTTGGCACCTCGTCTTCAGCTACAAATCGTGGTTCTGACTCATTAGTGAATTATCAGACGACATATCTAGATATGGTAAATATGGAGTGCAGTTATTTCCAGACTTATTAGAAATCATGTTACTTATGTTTGCCGATGATGTTGTTCTTATGTCTGATACAATTCCAGGCTTACAGAATCAACTTAATATTCTACATAATTACACTGAATATTCAGGTCTAAAAGTAGACTTAGACAAGACAAATATTGTTGTTTTTAGAAGGGGAGGGCGCTTAGCAAGAAATGAAAAGTGGTTTTTAAATGACCAACCAATAACAACATTAAATACTTATAAATATTTTCATCAACATTTAAGATGAGAAATTGCATCAATGATTTAGCACTGAGGGGTAAGCGGGCTTTAATGGAAGTAATAAGTAATTTAAATGGAATTGGACCCCAGTGTGTATTTTAAGATATTTGATGCGCAGATACAGCCGATATTACTGTATGGGGCAGAACTCTGGGGAATACATAAATTTTATGAAATTGAAAAGGTTCATCTAACAGCTTGCAAACGTTTTTTGAATGTCAGCCCTCAAACATCTACTGCTATTGTATATGGCGATTGTGGAAGATATATCCTCTCTTTATAAACGCATTGTGTAAAACTTTAAAGTATTGGTTAAAGGTTATTCATATGCATCAAGATAGAACTCCCTTGAAAGTGTACAAAATGCAAATGTATTACGATAACTGTGGATATAAGACATATGCTTCATATATTAGAGAAATACTTTTTCACATGGATTTGGTTACGTCTGATGTCTCAGACAGTTGGTGATGCAGCTTAATTTGTAAATAGATTCAAGACTGTTGCAATCAATATGTTTTTTCATTCATGGAATTGTACATTGAATAACAGTTCACGATACCGTATTTACCGAGAGTTTAAAAGTCTGTTAACTCCAGAAAAATATTTATCATGTATCTTGGACAAAAAGTTTCGAAATATTTTGATCAAATTTAGATGTGGGTTATTAAGGTTAAAGTATAATGAGGGAAGATGGTTATTGAGGTTGCAGAACGTAATTGTCCATTGTGTAAGCTGGGTGTGGAAGATGAGTATCAGTTTATTTTTATATGTACTGAATATAACTCCCTTAGATTAAAATACTTGCCATATGTATTTTAGAAACAACCAAACTACTATAAATTTAAGACCCTGTTATCAACAAATAATGAAACTCTTTTAAGAAATTTGTGTAAATATATCTTTCATGCTTATAAAATCAAAGCAATCAAACTCCAATAACTTTTCTTTAAACCACACATTTTTCCATTTTAAATGTTTATAAAGGTGTGCATATATGTTTATATTAAATATTATATTTATACTGACAAGAAATCTGTTTGAACAAATAACACGTGTATTATTGATATGTATGCCCTTTAAAGTGTATCTATATTTGTAAACAAATGTATGTATGTTGTATATGGGCCTGTGACCTACATACAGAATAAAAATACTTGACTTGACTCATACTTCAGGGTAAATTTGTTTACAAACCTATATAACTGTTACTAGGGAGTCATTCCAAGCAGACTGGTACAACATCGAAATATACCTCTGTTGCCTTACATTTCCGTCAGGTCTTCAAAAAGACGGTATTTAACAAAACGCAGGTAGATTCGTGGACAAGGAGGCCATTGATCAGTCTTAATCAGTGAATAGTATGGGTCGTGAAGATCCGGTTTAGAATTGGTCTTGAGCAACCTATGATTGTCGGAAGAGGTCACTACCGGTATCGGGTGATCTTTCTCGCTGAGTTTGTATCTCAGTAGCGTAGATCAATGTTCATGCTGTTGATGACTGGTGCGTGTGGCCCAGACTCGATTATTATACAGATATTATTATTATTATACAGATAGCTGGAATATTGCTGAGTGAGACGTTAAGCAAGAAATAAAGAAAGAAGAGTTTGGCCTTGTGCGTCCGTTGTTACATGTAAAGAAAAACGGATTTTACAAATGGAATGGATTGTTATTGTGCTAAATGACTGCATAAAAGTATACTATGACCAGAAATTATTCCGAATTTTAGGAATATGTTTAATTGGATTTGTAGTATAAACAACTTTGACCAGCTATCAAGTGCTTGGTTTCATTCTAGAAAGACAACTCCGTTAATCCTTTTTCATTAGTTTGTGAAGAGTTATCCCCCTTTGTTTACTTGCTAGGAGACGACATTTTCAGTGATCCTCAGTATGGATGATTTTGAGAAGAGGAAGTTGATTTTAGAGTATTATAACAAGGACTTCAAATCAGCTAAAGTGATTTCAAGTAGAACAGGCATCCCTTTGTCCACTGTTTATTGTGTTTTGAAACTATTGCAAATGGATATGGCATTGAGCACCAGGGAGGCGCTGGGAGGCCCAGAAAATTGACTGTCGGTGACAGGAGGCGGCTTTTCCAGCCGATGCACCAGCACACCTTTGGGGTTGGCGAACCCCGGCAAGACTAGGAAACGCCTCAGCTTTGATGGCGAAGTGCCGTCAATAATGTAAGTTAGAATTCATTTGTATCCCAATCGATTTAATACACGGTATATACGAGTATGAGTAAACCAGTCCTCTGCAGAGAGTACAAACTTGATTTAACTATAATCTTGATGCTCGCGCGTTTATTTTCTACTACGCGTTACCGTATATAAGACGCATAATTCTGAATTTGTTTCTGTTTTGTCAATTTAGCGAATCCAGAAAGATGGACACACCGGCAGCATGTCCTCCACGATCGCCGTCGTGGATAACGGAGACCCCCGTGAGCACACCTTTGGGCTTGTCGAACCCCTATAAGGCGCGGCAACGCCTTAGTTTTGGCGGGGAAGTGTCGTCAGTAATGTAAGTTAGAGTTCATTTGTATCAAAATCGATTTCATACACGATATATGCGAGTATCAGTAAACCAGTGCACTGTTAACAGTACAAATTAGATTTAGCTATAATCTTCACGCATACGCGGTTAATTTCTACTGCGCGTTACCGTATATAAGACGTATAATCCTGAATTTGTTTTCCGTGAATTTAGAAAATGCAGAAAGATCTCCCCCCAGAAAGATTCCTCCCAGTCTCCTTCCTGGATCGAGGAGACAGCCGTCAGTGGGAAAAGTTCGTCCCGGACAAAGTGAGTTTTCATTTATACTAATAGACGCGAAAATAAAACGGCTAACGCGATTTAAATATATTTTAATTCTGAATTGTATTTGTCCTTATCTTTTTCAGATGAAGCAAGATCTACTACTGTTAGTACAATTGGGCCGCGCAATCATATCAGAAATGGAGGAGCGTATCTCCACAATGTAAATTTTGGAATTTGAATCCTACCCGGTCTAGTATCTCAAATTATCCTTTAGATTTTAAAGTACTTTATTTTATTTTACTGACAACTCCGATTAATTATTCTAATTTTAAGTTCTCTAAAAAATAATAATAAATAAATAAATAAAATAATTCCGATATTGATTTCATCATTCCATTTTTCATACAGACATATATTTTTCGGGTAGGATTCAAATTTCAAAGATTATCCATTTATTGTGCAGTATTTTGTTATTGTTATTGCTATTGTTGTTTTTATTCTAAGTTAAAATGTTCTTTTTTCTGTACATCTTTAAAACTTTCGCTTTAATCTGTGTCAGTTATAATTTATTGTCCATCTTTAGTGTTTTATTATTGCATTTCAGCTCCATAGTTAATGCTAGCTCTTTTTGTCCATATATTTTCGTTTTTAAATTGTATTTTGTTTTTAGAAAATAAATTGTTAGGGGGTTCTGTTATAAAATATGTCGACCGAGTACACGTAATCTAGGCCGCATTTTTATAAGATATTCACCTGACTCGAATAATCGACAAAACGCCGGGGAAAATAAGAAGATTTTCTCAGGATCTGGAGCGGCATTCGCGGTGTGTTTGGAGTTTACGAAGGAATTGTATTGGATTTATACTCGTGGTGTGTACTTTCAGTTTATGTTTTCATTTCGTCAAATGCTTCTCACACCCGTATAGTCATAACGTAAAAGTCGCTGTTATCGCCGTTGAATATCGATCACATGCGCGCGAGTGGCGGTTTTTCAAACGGCCGCGCGAGGTCGATGAAATTCTTTTGTCCGGTCACGCGTTCGGGTCAGGCTAAGCCTTGAATGGAATTCTTTCGTATCATTAGGCTCGATCGGGTCCGCGGACTGTTACTATCGGCGCCCTAATACTCTTACCGGCAATGCGTGAACGGACTAAGAACTTATATACCCATTTTCGTATGTAATACCCGTATTGCCCGATATATTTTCAACTGTTTGCGCGTTTGAATCAGCGTAAACTCCGTCTATCTCGTTATTCATTGTTTATTCGTTGTAAATTTTGTATTGTCTCGTGTACCACTGCTTGTGGTTTTCCGAAAATAGATTTCTGTCTATGCTTATAAGGACTTGCTACTACGCGCCTAAAGGTTATAGTATAGTTTACCGGCATCGAAATAAACGCTGTTGAAAAAAAAGGGGTAATGTTAAAGGCTAAGGTCAATTTATTATTATTTTTTAAATGCTTTTGTGTGGTTTTATTATGATTATTATTTTTAAATCGTCAGTTCTATTTCGCCTAATATATACAGTGATAAATAAAATGAACGGATTAACCTCGATTTTTTAATATTTGACGTCCTGGGAACGATGTTTCGAACGTTGATGACGCTAATGACGATAGCGTGGGGACGCTATAGTCTTTTATAGCGAGCAATCGTTCCCTTTGGTAAATTATGATCGGAAACCAATCGCGGCTCGCGAATGTATCGATTTTTTTTTCGAGACACAGAGGACAATGAACCGACGGTGACGGTACCGCGTCTTTTCGTGACGTCACGCGGTCGAATGCCTCCGATTGGGTGAAATTATGATCGGAAACCAATCGCTACGACGCTCTTCGGCCACGCCCCTTTCCGATCAAAGAGAGGTATATACAACACTGGTGTCCCCAGCCCTGACGGCAAACATTTGGAGATCGGTTGGTCACGCGTATTCTTTATTTCAGTTCCGTAAAAGAACGAAATTGGGTACTTCCCAACTCATCCAAAATGTGTTCAATTGGGTTGAAGTCTGAGGAACGGGAAGGCCAGTCCATATAGTCACCACTGCCGTTTCTCAAGAAGCAGAGCGTCAGAACTGCAGTGTTGGGAGGATTATTGTCATGTTGAAATGCCAGTCCAGGTCCATGTAGCTGCATGAACGACAGGACAGGGTCAAAAGGTACTCCAGATACTCTATAGCTATAACTTAAACTGGACGGCAATAAGTTGCAATCGACCGTTGGCACAAAATGTAGCATTACACTGCCCCCTCTAAACTCCACGAGCACAACAATGTGTCACGTTCACCCCCTACTGTGCCATACCCGTGCGCTTCCATCCGCAAAGCGCAGTGTGAGACGTGACTCATCACTGAAGACGATCCTGTTCCACTAACTGGCATGTCTGGGGACCCATCGTCAACATTGAGCACCGTGAAATTGCGTCTGGATAGGTCCGGTGTAGGGTCGTCAAGCTCGGATAGCTGATTCCTAATGGTGTGTGCCGACAATGTAACAGCTGACTGCTAGTAATGGCTATTCGCAATTCTGTTGTGGAGATGAGGTAATATGGTTTGTGGTCAGGTCATCTTGGCGTGAATTCACGCGGCAAATGGACATTGGCATGCATGTCCTCATTACTGTGTAATGTCTTACGACTACAGCTCAGAGAAACACTTTTAATGGTTAAACAACTTCTTTATTGCAATAGATGCGGTGTTTCGGTGTGCTTGATAACGGTGAAAGCACCTACACCGAAACGTTGCATCTATCGCAATATAGAAGTTGTCTAAGGGGCCGTTAATAATTTATGGCTGGGGTAGGGTGGGGGTGGAGATGGGTTGGGTGATGATGATTTTTATGAAAAGCATGTACAATGTAAATGACCCCGCCCAAATTGATGTACAAAGTGTGCCCCCTGCATGCCATATACAAAATCAGTGACCCCCTTTCCCATAGTTTTAAATATTAATATGTACAAAATTGCTGACCCCCACCCCCACCCCTAGAACATGTGTACAAAATATTGATGATCCCCCTACCTCCCGAGAACAAAATGAGTGACCCCCCTTAAAATCATCATCATTTCTTTCCCTGAGTCGCTGCATGAGGTTCATGCCTCTTTAACTAAATTTTTCACGTCGGCCGCCATGCCATCTTCAAATATCGTACATGTCATTACCGTGTGTAGATGAAATTAAAGAAACACACGAAACTAAAAAGAATTTCCACCCCCTCACAATTATTAGTATGTCAGTAATGTGGGTGTCAAGCTTCTAATTTTGTTTATTATGTTTACCCAAAGATTTAACATATGTGGTGAAGTCCAGCATTTGTTTTCTCAGAAATCTTTCATGTCTACCAGGTACTAACAACTATACATGTCTGACAGATGAGCTCATGAAACAACAGCACTTAACCGGCGAGGCGTGGTAGTGGTTGTTTCAAAAAACTATGGAAACGGTTTGTCGCTCTAATATGTGAAGGCATTCCACTCTTCAGTTGAGTGACTAGGTTTGCTCAGAGGGATATGTGATACTCACTTGGACATTCACCCAAACCACAGTTGAAGTCACGAGTTTCTGAGAGGCTCTCTGTGCAGTTAGCTCCTCCATTATCTGGGGCGGGTTTCGTGCAGGTTCGGGTCCGGGTTTTCCTGATGGTGTGCGAGGGCCCACAGGTCTGTGGGCAAGATGGCCCTGCCCACTGGCCCCAGGCGCTGATACCGCCGTCAACTGTAGACAATGTAAGAATAGATTTCTTGACGCTGATAATATCCATATTATCAATCATACGGAGTCTACAAAATAAATAATATTTCCTTAACAGAAAATAATGTGGTGCCTTGGCAGTTTTACTGAAGAAAACTACTTTGCCCATTTCATCTACATTTTGCTAAAAATGTAATGAATGACTTAAACGCTGTTATTAACGGGTACATCATGCATACACACACACACACACATACACATATATATATATATATATATATATATATATGATTACACCGGAGATTGATTTCTCCACTAACTTTGGGGAAACCAACTGAAAACTTTACACAGATGAATTGCACGAGGATCATGCATCAAATTGCTGAAAACCATGTGCAAATAAAGTGCATGTGAACAGCTGCGTTTTGGTGTAAAGTTTCACTGATTTTTAGCATTTACTGAACTCAGGACAATAATCTTTTCAACGTTGCGAAGTTGTTTTACAATACATCAGTCTATGTGTAAACAGTACCTTTAAACAGTATGGAATATTTTGCAAAATGTAGTTTAGAATAGTTGCCTGAAGTAAGTGTCTATATTTACACTAGTGAGTCTAAACTTTTTATGGGAAGCATACTTTTACTCGGTTTTTGTATCAATAACTCAGTGATTTCTACATCTGTCCCAGAACAGAAACAATTTTGTTCTGGCTTATTGATACAGGACTAACAGGATCGTGAGGCTCACTGACGAGGTTGATGCCTGTCAGTTGCGTAGAATGACGCTGGTCGTGTCAGTTAATGTACTGTCTGGTCTTGAGGACTTGGATGTTTTACAGACTGTTTCATGTGGCTTAAATATTGTTGATCGCGGCATCAGACAACAAACTAACAAACGAGAAAATTGTGCTGAACGAACATGAGTTTGTAGTTAATGTTGGTAATTCTGAAAGTATATACCTAAAGATACTAGGTAATACACCACTAAAGCTGGAATGAAAACGAAGTTTTCCTTAACATTCATTAGATTGCGGCATTTTCTAAGAGATCTTAAGGAAATTGTCTAATGGATATTAAGGAATACTCTCTCCTTCAATATGAAGGACATTGGCACTTATAGAATGACGTTTGTCAAGGGAAGCGGTTATCTGTTGTGACGAGCGTTTGATAAGTATGTTGTTTCATTACCTGGTGCACAAGTTGAATACATGTTGAATCCAGATTCACCGGTATACGTCATTGCTGCTGGTGTTGTGAGAGGTACGGTGTGCGCCACACATTCTCCACTGGCGTCCTTGTATCCAAAGGACTTTATGACTCCAAAGAGGGAACAGCGCGATGCACATTCGGCACGACTGGTCATTGTCTTTGTCCACAGAACACCTACAGTAACTCTCGTGTTCTTGAAATCTGGTACTGGTTCTACATTGCATACACCACAAACAATTGCAGAACTTTTAACAAGAGCAACCCCAATACAGCTTATCATCAAAAGCTGTTGTATGGCCATGACTGGAAACTATGTCCTTTTATCCCAAACGCCATTTGGCAAAAGCAACTAACGTGATATTGTGGGGATACAAGCTGCCTAGTAAATCGATTTGTCCGTTTTATGCAATATTTAACCAACGATTATTGGTAATTACCTGATAGCTATTAAAACCCGATACCGCATGAACAACAAGCAGTTGCTGTGTTTGTTCCAACGGTATTGACAAACAAAACCGTTAAATGTACTATACCGTCAACTGATCATTGTATATTATCTGATTTGTTTACAAGTCACCGTCACATGGTTGGAATTCTGCTTTGTGCCGCCAGGTAATAACACATTTACCTTTTTAGGGAAATTGTGTGCGTGACGGATGCTTCCGGCAAATGAGACCCAAGAGCTAGTTCTCAAGCATTTCACACGGTTAGTGGCAAGTGTGTCCACATTCTGCATTGATGCAAATTCCTGGGCAAGATTATTGCATATGCGGCGGAGATCGTGCAGTAAACGCCGTTCCATTTCATCCCGGACGTGTTCAGTGGGTGGACCCTTCGAAGATCCGGATTGGAATTATCCTTCAGCAACCCATGCTTGTCGTAAGAGGCGACTAACGGGATTGGGTGGTCAGGCTCGCTGACGTGGTTGACACATGTCATCGTATCCCAATGCGTAGAACGGTGCTCATGGTGTTGATCACTGGAAACTCGATTCTTTACAGACCGTCGCCATGTAGGCGTTAAACAACACAAAAACCTCCCCAAGGATGCAATTGTGCGTATGATTGCAATACATGAGATGCGATGTGGTGCCTTTTAGACCCACCTAATCTGAGAACATAGTCTGAACTGGCTATCCCCACTCAGACTCAGGTTGATATTCACTCTCATGGTCAGTATTGGCATACATGTGTCGGGATGAGGTTGTGTAGCACACAAGTTATTATTCATATCCACGCACTAGTATATGCTCAAGGCGCTGGTATTTTTTCCCTCGATAATTGGATGTCGGCCTCAAAGGCGCATCTTATTATCAATCTCAGCTCCCTGGGGACCATACAACTCTTGCTGTCACAAGGCGCACCGAGTCATCGCGGCTTTCCCATCCTTACGACGTACCCATTCACAACTGGGTGGACTGGGACACATAGTCACAGTACTTTTTGTCCAAGTTAACTGCACACGTTGCTGTACCCGAAACTAGGTGTTTGCACGTATATTGTATTCATGTGGCCATCATCTGGTCATATACCAACGGATTCGTGGTTTCTTTTAAGTGCACGCAGTTGTGACAACACTGCACACAAAGTTAACTCCAAGGTTTTTAAACCCGGTCACAGGTGGGCTTGTTTCATTCACTTATGCTCGCTGGATCACTAGCCTGGCACCTTAGCCGCTGGCCCACGACGCCCACCAGATCAGGTATACAGGTAGTGAGGTCCATATCTAAATATTTCAATTTTTTGAATTTTCCCTTTAACAGTGCAGATGACCTTTCTGTGCCAGATCTAGAGGACATATGTGACATGATGGTATCACTTTTGAAATATGAGTGGATTTGAATAAATTAGAATATATAAATAACTTTGATTATTGGTGGCTCTAATTCAGGTGGGTGAGGGATGGAATATGACTGTTTTCCCTGAT
Source organism: Haliotis rubra (assembly GCF_003918875.1). Lineage (NCBI taxonomy): Eukaryota > Metazoa > Mollusca > Gastropoda > Lepetellida > Haliotidae > Haliotis > Haliotis rubra. Next base: position 274,150 of record NW_025764927.1, on the reverse strand, counting down.
ACAGTATGTAAATCCCTTTTCACCCAAAGTCTTTTTCATCCTCCGCGATTTTAATCCAGCCAGGGTCCATGTAGGTAGCAAAAGTACTGCAAGTTATCATAGTCCATAGTATGGTGATATATTTTCAGTTGGTGGCAATCTACAGCAGTTTAAATTTGTATTGTCGTGAACAGAGCAGGGGTATAATTTTGATGTTAGTTTTAGATCTATGTCGGTGATAATCTGCTAGTTTACTCTCATTTTTATTTTCTAGGTAGGACTTGTTTCACTCACGATTGGGCTGAAATATTGCCGACGTGACAATAAATCCTAACTCATTCAGTACTGTAATTTGTAGGTTATTGGATAGCTGAGTTTGTTGTCTGTATCCTTAAAGGCGGTTAAAGTACCGTAAAATCATTGCACTCCTGTGAGGGTTTGTATGAACACCTCTTTCAAGTATATTTAGGCCTACAATGTGTTTAATTGTAGAACATATGTTGTTTTAATTCGTGGCTAGATTTGTGTTTAATCACTAGCATGTGAAGGGATGGTGTAAGTGCAGAGTCGATACAGGTAGCAAAAGCACTGTAAATCCCCATGGTGATCTACCTTCAGTTGTTGGTGATCGTTTGCCCGATTTATAATGTGTCGTCGTGAAAAGAAATACCGTTTTATGATTACTTGCAGGATTTACAGGTAAATCTGTGATATTGTAGTTATTAACTTTTTTTTGTTGACACCATGAATTTATATTGTTTAGGGTTGTTTTTAGAGATAATAGTCAGATATTGCTGAAATACTGTGACTAAATTTCTCCTCACTCACTAGTATGCTCATATATATACATTTTATCCAGGAAAACATCTTGGCCAAAGTGTGAACAATGATAATACCGCATATCGGGTGTTGGATGACCATACAACATGTGAGTGAGTGAGTTTAGTTTTACGCCGCACTCAGCAATATTCCAGCTATATGGCGGCGGTCTGTAAATAATCGAGTCTGGACCAGACAATCAAGTGATCGATCTGCGCAATTGGGAACCGATGACATGTGTCAACCAAGCCATCGAGCCTGACCACTCGATCCCGTTAGTCGCCTCTTACGACAAGCATGGGTTACTAAGGGTCATTCTAACCCGGACCTTCACGGGTTCCTACAACAGGTACCTACTGGTATTGCCGTTCCCCGTTGTCAAGGTCCGTGGAAACCATGAATACACCATGATAATAATGTCGAGGGTGGTTAAGTCAAGGCGTGAGGGGGCGGACGACCGTGACGCCTAATTATCAACATCCCATTCATATATTATCGCAACACCAGGGTCTACATTCACCTATGTTTACTTTGCCTCGGTCCATCTCTCAGACTACATCTTCAACACAAGACAAGATAGGATCGTCCCAGACGAGGAAGACTGAGTGACAGCGATACGCCTGAACGCCTAAACGATTCAACACAGAGGCCCGCACTTCTCTGCTAGTATGTTAATGGTATCTTTTTTAAAGGTGTTCGAGCCTGACATTTCTCTGTCACGTGTCTAATACAACAATCAGATTCACCATAACTAGACCATGCTTATCTTCTTATGCTTATCGTCTTATTTACTTATGAGGTAGAGTAACGTGGAATAATTCTGTTAAATATTTGTTCCTATGGGTTTTGTTTTGTTTGGTACAGTCAAGATGCTGGTAATTTTTCTCAGTTTATCTATAGTTTTAAGAATAGACTAATTGATTGTGATAAATAGCTTATTTTGGGTAATATAAATCTCATTTGATATTGTTAATATTTCATGTCTTTTTGGTAGTAATTGCACTATTCTTTAAAGGATATAAAAAAAGGTTTAAGTTAAGGCGGTAAAAATTAGTGTTGGAAACCTATGGATGCTTGAAGTTACAACATCACATACATTTATTCATGAATGCTGAAGTGAATCATTCAGATGTGAAACATTTGGCTTGTTGTAGCTGTTATAATGTTATTTTATTATATTTGGCTGCACTATTCCAACATATGTTAATTAGAACTTACTTGAACCTGCATAGAAGTGGCATTAATTTCAACTGCCTCTAATTCCCAGTTCAAATGATAAAAATTGAGTAAAACAGTCATGGCTCAAAGTATTACCACCAGCCATTTCATGTCAATGCATGATCCATTTAGGTTTTCTGTGTATTGCATGAATGCTGCAATGTGCACTTCTTCCAGCCTTTTCTACTGAAATGCAGCAAGTCTTCCTTCTTTTTTCTTCATTATTGTTGTTCCATGTTGTGCTGATTCCACTGGGGCGGGTTTGATTTTCTTTCACACTTTTCTACGGCTTTGGGCAATTAAGTGGGTTTTGTCTATTGTTTTGTTATTAAGTGATAGTTTGGTACTCCATGTTGTGCTTTTGGAACTCGGACGCCATTGGGAACGGAGGCATGATAATCCTTTAGCATCTCCCACATCTGTTCAAAATATTCTTATTTAATTTTGAATGTTCACTTTTGCTGCTATGCGCAACTGTCTTTTGGAAATGGCTTTCCAGATTCCTAAATTTATGCTCAGCACCAGTATGAAGAGTGTTATGTCCAAACTCGGGCATTTCACTGGTTATGATCCGCCAAACAGATTCTTTCTTTACTGGTTTGTTGAACTTGTCCTTGTCTTCACGAATATCCTCGAAGAGAAGCTTCACAGATTGGTAGTCGAATGTGGTTCTGTGAACGATTACTTTACTAAGTTCAAACATAATACCAATTAGAACTGAACGTGCAAAAAGGTAAAAATAGAAAAAAATCGACTTTGATCTGATCATATTTCACATACAATGCTCCATCTTTGTGTAGTTTGTGAATTTAATTTTTGTAACTGGTTCAGTGGCTGATTTACCAAAGTGACGTAAGTTTCATTAAACAGCAGTCAAAAATCTAGGGGGTAAGTCTCATTTGTTTCAATTCTTGCCAGGTGGGCTGTTTTTGTAATTGAATAGTAATCTTCATTTACCATGCTCCTCATGACTGATTAAAAGCTGTATACCACTAATATGTTGTATTGCTGAGTTCAGGGCCTACTTGACAAGAAGGGCATTTCTGTTGATAAAGTTATGATACAGCGAAGTGACTTAAGTTTCATTAAATCGCAACTCTACGCAGCGAATCGTTATGTTTTAGACACAACGTGACATCAAAGAACATTGATTTCTTGAACTAATGCATACTTATGCTGATTTATATTGCATGGCCCGGCTACTGAGACGATGCCATGCCTCAGTTGATTCCCATACACACATTATACTGACTCCGACCCGACCTGACCTTGTTTTAGGGCAAGGTAACAACAAGTGCTTTCTTTCCATGTCATTACCGCACAGGCGGACAGACGCTTTATCCAAGTGAGCTTTATCTTGGAAGAGATGACAAACACATAATATAGTGTGCAAAATGATTTTACTCACAAAATAAGTTTGACAGCATCCATGCCTAATCCTAAATGAGTAAAGTAGTATTTCAGTACATTACAAAACCATATACTCGTCAAAAGGTCAACAACAAATCAAATGTGGAGAACGACGTTCTAACAATACCAAACATATATTGCTTGATTATTGATCATTTTCTGACACAAAACAACCAAAAACATTGATGCAGTGCAACCAATAATCGAATGTAAAAAGAAACTAAAAGCAAAGCAATGCAAGCATGAGTTTAAAGTTTTAACTGGTTGTTATTACAACAGTATCACAACGACAATATGAAATGGCATAGCTCGTACATTATACTCCTTGCTTAAAAAGTAAACACAAACACTGAATAGTTAGAGTATAAGAAAATATATTGTTGATAATAATGGTAGGTAATGGCGTTGTCAAGCTGGCTTTACTGCATCTACCCGACTGCAGAATTCAGCACCACAAACTCTACAAACACGTCACAATACGCTGTGATGTTGTTTAATGGCGATTGTAGATTTGGGGGAATATACATGTATCATTTCTACTTTTTCCTGAGAGGTATCTTTTGCAATAAAAGGGGGAGATTTTTTGCTGTGAAAATCCTGCTATGTTAAATTCTAATGTGACTAATGTCATGTTTCACGGCATTGATGTTTGTTTATTAATTATTTGAACTGAATCAGTTATATGTGTAGTTATTTCATGTTTTGATATTTCAAATGTAACCTAATTCTAAAGAGTTACTAATTAGAGTACAGTAAAACATGGATATAGCGAACACGGATATAGCGTACAAACGGATATAGCGAACACATTTAAAAGTCCCGTCAATAGTCCTTTAAAATATCATTAAAAATATACGCGAATAACGAACTCGTGAGTAGCGAATTAACGGCTATAGCGAACTGATTTACTACCCCCCAAGACCCAATTAACGACGTGATTAGCGAACTCACTCAGTGTCAGCTCAGTGTCAGCTCAGCCACTTAGAAATATATTGTTGATAATAATGGGATGTAATAGAGATATATGGAAGGTAATATGAAAATACTAAATCTTGGATCACTTGAATGCACGTAGGTGGCTGACCTACTAATAACGATGGAGATATGTTTCAGTACTCACTTCTTTCCTTTCGGGCAGAAATCGAAAGGAGATCGTCATGAAAAATATGTTCACAGTTGTTTTCAACATATGGTTTACGAAAAGCGAAGTTTGAAATAAACATATCAACAACAGAAGCAATACAATGCACCTTAAAGCTGAATCTGAATTTTTAACGTAAGTGTGCACCATTTTGTTTGATGCACAAGCACTAAAAGATAAAGGAGATCAATTGTATGGATAACAACTTCTGGTTTGTCACAAATCTAGTAAGCTGTTGATGTTGACTCTTCCAATCCTACTGCAGAATTCAGCACCACGAACTTTATAAACACGAGATACGATACATTTGTTTTGTCCTTATGTCACAAAAAATGCTCGCAAACCAATGTCTGATGAAGTTTGTCTGTTGCTGAGCTATGCATTAGCTCCACTCTGTAATCTATACTAAATTACTAAACCGTGCGTGTTGCGACACACAATTTACAGCATCACCTAGTTTATGGGTTTATGAAAGCACTCTTATTCCAAATCTAAATTTAATGTATGTTTCGGTTTCAACTTAATGGGGCTACAACGAATGTAGATGGTGTTGAGGGGCATGGGGGATGGGGGTGTATATATGTATTATTTCTACTTTTTCCTGAGGGACATCTTTTGCAATGAAAGGGGATTGTCTTCTTTGAAAATTACGAGAAAGAGATGTACACTCACGTGCAAAAGAAACGTCCCCAAGTAGTTTTCAACTACCAAACAACACAAGCACAAACACGAATAGATATGAACGTTTAATATGCATAACGAAGGTGTATGTATAGCATGTCTGACACAAAGAAAGAGAACGTGGTAAACCTAACAGTGGTACAGGGAATGTTGTCACATGGGGGTCGATTGTCCAGTATTCGAGCGCAAGCCAAACCAACAAATGACAAAACAGAGGTTGAAATGGGAAGGCAGATCGTCAATACCGCGCATGTCCACCCCTTACATCGGTACACGTCAGAACACGTCGTCGGGCCGAGAGTGTAAGTCACTTGATCACGTGACTGGGGATCCGACGCAATTCTGTCTGTAATGCCTGAGCCAGTGCATTTTTCGTCAATGGAGGGTTTGGAAGCTGTAGACTCCGACGTCCAAGATGGCCCCACAAGTGCTCTGTCGGAGACATGTCAGGGGATCTTCTGGGCCAAGGCTGGACGGGCACTTTGTTGACGTTGAGAAAGGCCGTTGTGACAAAAGCAGTGTGAGGTGTTCTAATGCCTGCTTGAAACAAGGTTCCTGGATATTGCTTGAGGAAAGGCAGGATATGGGGCCGCAGAGCTTCATCAATATACCGACAGGCTGCCAGGCTGGCATTGATGATAACACGGTCGGTCTTGGTTTTCCCATGTGCAACCCCAAACCGTCACACTCCCTCTACCATATGGATCCGTTTCCTGAGCGCAACAACGTGCTGTCCGTTCCCCACGCCGGTGGTAGACACGTCTTCGGTCGTCCGTTCTGTTCAAATGGAACCTACTCTCGACGCTGAAAAGGACCTGTTGCCGGTTCCGTTGCTGCCACTGACGAACATTCCTGGCCAAAACCAATTTTCGACGTCGATATTCCGGCGGTAACGTCATGCCCCTCAACGGTGGACTATAGGCTCCGATTTCCATGTTGACGTTGTTGTCTGGACATTGTCCACCTGCTAACGCGATGACCGAGGCTAAGCAATGATGATGACGTCACGGCAAGGAATCTGTTGCTTAAATGAAGCGTCCGTATATGACGGTCCTCTTGAGGGGTAGTGACTTCCGGTCGACCGCTCCTCGGCCTGTCCGCTGTCCGGCCAGCTTGTCTGTAACGTGTGACCAATGTCCCAATCGTTCTTTTTGCACAACCCAGGATTCTTCCAACATGGTCGTGTGTTGCCCCCAGCTGCAGCATGCCAATCGGTCTTTCTCTCTTTTCTGCTGTTAATCGAGGCATGTTCTGCTGGTTTTTTCAGATGATTGTGATTGCAAAGAACAGTTTCCAACGTGTTTTATAACCGATCTCCATACGGGTGATTTCCTGCACGTGCTGGAAATTTCACTGAATAAAGTCATTTTTCCCACTTCTGGCATGCAACACGTGCATTTCCTTGGGGTGTCATACATTTGTGTGTTTGGGCAATGTGTTCCGAACTGTTTTTCATGTTTTTGGCCATATCCAGCAAATATAATATAACTTAAATTTTGGGGAAGTTTCTTTTGCACGTGAGTGTAGGGGTTTTACAAGGTTGTGATTCTTCTCATTCATTTTAAAGGACGGGAACTACAGAGCTAGAGGACCCTAAGCACAATTACGGACAATTTCATCGTACATCGTGGAGGTATAAAGAGCATTTGCTGGGACCACATATAGGGCAATTCTGCTCAGGAAGCAGGAATCAGATATATTGTTATAATCTGCTGTAACACACACGAAATCTCTTGCTGCAAGACATAAAGACATACATGCCTCTATTGTAGTTACGTTTCTGATGATTTTGTCATTGTGCCCACTCAAAGCTATATTTTTGAATGTAGTGAAGGTCCAGCCATATGTCAAACACCCTGAAAAGAAATTGCAAACGTATACATATATTTATACATACTCAACAAAACATGCGGTTAGCATTTATCCCACGGTCGGACGGTGCTCTCACACACTCACTCTCATACTCTAACACACACTCTCTCTCACACACACTCACGCATTCACGTACACACACTCACACTCCCCCCCCCCTCTCTCTCTCTCTCTCTCTCTCTCTCATCATCATTCTTTTTGTTGTTGCAAGGTATTTGAAGGTATAAATCAAACAATTATGAGAAGAGGAAGATCTGTCAATAATGCAAGAAGGTGTTTTCTACGTCCGACCCCCATCCTTCATGTATTGAAAGCATTGGCTTAGGTGCATAGACAAGATGCAGTTTTTGTCAGGAAGTGGATGACGACAACTTTGGGATTTATAGGAAGGTGCAGACTCGATGCCTCGCGGACCGGGAAATCCGATATAAACCTGACGAACCTGATCATTCCCTTCATGGAGCATAGGCCGTAATCTGTTGTGTAATCTGTGTACTGGGGTAGGTCGGGCGGGAATCCATCTCGTGAGATAGGATAAGTATTTAAGAATATACAATTTATAGTTAAAAGTTTCAAAATTTTAAAACTAATCCTATCCTATTTCACAGTTTGTACTTATCCCACGGCCGGACGGTGGGATACAGATTACCCTGTGTCTGTGTGTAGATTACAACCGTGTGATGTGATATGGTGCACACGGAGGCCTATTACGAGTACAATCGCCTTATATTGACTACGTAACTCCTATACTTGTGATGGGTTGCTCTTGCCAGTGAGTCTGTCAGTTGGAAAAACTTGATCACCCCATCTAAAGGGTGCGACGATCCTTTTGAACCCAGATGACTGATTTACCACACCACCGTGAAGTTGTCTGATCATATATTAAGACTGGTCGATTGTAGATCCTTGCCGAATGTATTATGGCTAGGATGACTGCCCTGAACTCCGGTTCATTGATGCAGAGGGGCTGTTCATCAAGTGACCACAGCCCTGCAATTAGTTAATCGTGAACTTAAGCACCCCATCCTCGAAGTGATGTGTCTACGAATAGGCAATGAGTAGGAGTGAACAGCGTCAAGTAGATTAAACTCTTCTGCAGACATTCAATTCGTCGAGCCATCACGGTAGGTGGTGATAGAGCGACGGAGGTAGAAGGATCGGTGCTTGGTGATCGTTGAGCCTCAGGGAAGGAGCACTTCTGTAAAGAGTGAGTGAGTTGGGTTTTACGCCGCTTTTAGCAATATTCCAGCAATATCACGACGGGGGACACCGGAAATGGACTTCACACATTGTGCCCATGTAGGGATTCGAACCCGGGTCGACAGCGTGACGGGCCGACGCTTTAACCATTAGGCTACCCCATCGCCCCACTTCTGTAAAGAACGGAGCACTTCCGTAAATGGTGATTCGTCACATCACCACTGAACGTACTGATGGATTGACGAAGGTAGTTGGATGTGTGCATGGGGAGCAATTATAGCTCGTGTTTCACTGCTCTCTTAGTTATTTTCAGAATGCAGTAGTTACCTGTTGATGTTATAGATCCGGTGTGCAGTCACTGCATTCTGTCAAGTATGTAGTCGAACCTTCACACACGCAAAATTTCCCATGTGAAATATAGTAGCCAGCGTTGTCATCCACCGAGCTCCGCAGATCTACCGGTGTACCTCCAGTCAACTCCCTGTATGACGTCACCGGTCCATCATCAGGTTGATCTCCATGATATATTGTTGACTGAGTGCGCACGTATGAAGTTGGAATCAGCTCAGACTTCTTGATATAGAGAATCTACTCCACCTGGTAGGGAAATGGAGATGTTGCAGGAGGATGTGTTGATCTCTTTGAGCTATATACAATCGCCGGCGTAAGCCCCGAAAACGATGCCCCGGTGATGCAGAAAGTTAGTGATGTATTTCGTGATGTGGGTTAATAGCCACAGGCCGTAGAAATGCCACACGGGAGTACCCTCCAATAGTAATGGTTGTAGAGGTGGTATCTGCACCAAGAGGTAGGTTTGCCGAACCGGAATGCTCGTCAGCAGAGTGTTGTTTTCTTGTTCTGGGTTGAAAAACGTTTCTGCTCCGAAAGGAATCTCGAAAGTCAGGACTCATCGGAACATACTGCGCCAGGCAGCTGCATGGAACAGACTGTTATACTTGCATCTTCTGTAGTTTCTTAAGTTCGATCGATACTTGGAAGTGAGTATTTCCCACCACCTTTGTAGAGAAATCATGGATGATTCTGTTGAGGACTTGACCATGGTTGGCAAAACAGGACTACTCTGTAGCGTTCATACCATGAGGTGTGATTTAGAGGATCGGGTTTTCAGGGTCGCCGATACAAATGTAACAGATCCTGACCTTGACTGTCGCTGAAGTAGACTGAAGTCCAGTAGCCGAATCATTAGCTTTTGCCAGATTTTTAAATAGCAGATTGTCTGGGGGCTTGCTTTTAGATAATTGTCTACTATCCATGATAACATGTGCGTCGTATCTACAAGTTCGATGCTACCCCCAGGTGTAGACAGGTCCTCCGAATACGTGGTGGAAAGAGAGGAGGTTCGTCAAACATTGACTGGTGAGATTGGCAAACTCGAAGGTATACTTGGCGACTCTGATTCTAAAGCATATCTGGTTGCTGTACTTGCTTCAAAGCCGTCATCATGGCTCACACCATCAAGTCAAAGTCCATGTTAAGGTGGAGTTGTGTATCTTGGGAATGATCTCAAGAGACAGTGAGGTTGCTCTAGTAACCTGTGACGAAACGATAGAAAAGAGTGGCTTCGTCGATTCTGTAAGGAATGCTGAACCTAACGTCAAGTTCGAACGCTGAGATGCAGTACTCGAGACAAAGAGGTTTGTTGAACGTAGGTAGGTGAAAGGTAAGTCCCACTCCTTCATATAAAAGGTGGAGTGAAGATCAACGGTCAACTTGCTCTTGAACAGTTTATACAGTCCATACTACCACCGGAGTAGACAGATCTTCGGAGTATGTTGTGGCGGGTGTGTCGATATGACCCATATTAGAAGAAATGACCGGGAGCTCGGAGGTAAGGCTTTGAGGCCAACCATCCGAGTTCTGCCCAGATTTCCGATCAGGTCACCGTTCGGATCGTAGCATCTCCCTCCACTCAGCAGACAAATCAAATCAAAATCCAGATTAGAATGCGACAGAGTGTGATCCCGTGATACAGGTAGTACATGTTGTGATGACTTGGTGATCTGTTATTCTGGTATTCTACCGCTGAAGTGATACGTTGAATCTGAATAGAGTGTTGAACTGGTGCAAACTGGATTGGTTTACCGAACCGAACTAAATCGCCGAACTCGAATGAACCGCTGAACTGCCATGGTTCGCCGAACTAGATAAATTTTCTGAACTGGCATGCTTTGCTGAACTGGGGCGATTCTCTGAACTGAAAATAGTTCGCCGAATGTGGGACGTTAGCAGAATGTGAGAGAGGGGTTCGGCGAATGTGGAAGGTTCACAGAACCAGGCAGGTTCGCCACACTTAGAAGGTTGGAAGAGTTATCCTTCGCTGAAGGAAGTTCATAGGAAGGGGATACAGAAGTAGTTGGAGATTGATATCTGAAGGTTCATCGAATGTATACATTCATAGAGATAGCCAGATATCTGGCGAAGGCATGGCCCCATCTGGATGGTTTGTCGAAGGTTCTCTACGGCTCAGTGAAGGTTACACCCTAACCAACCCCGTGACACAATGGTAGGTCTGACGTTCGGTGAAATTGCATCTTCCGAGGGGTGAAACAATCGACAATTTCCAGTAAGGTAGCAATCGGATTGAGCGTCTAAAAAAATCATTGTCCCCCATGAGGGAAGAGGACTATCTCCGGGCCTTCATCGCAGGACCATGGTCGTCAGGTTTATATCGGGTTTCCCGGTCCGCGAGGCGTCGAGTCCCCACCTTCCTATAAATCGCAAAGTTGTCGTCATCCAGTTGCTGACATAAACTGCATCTTGACGTCCATGTACCTAAGCCAATGCTATCAATACATGAAAGATGGGGGTCGGACGTAGAAATCTTCCTCTTCCCATAGTTTGATGGGTTCAATGAATTGTGTCACTTCAAATACGTCTGCACAGCAGTGCGACAAGAAAGAGAATGATGAGTCACATGATCAACCGGCGGGCATACTGCATGTTTCACAGAGGCTACAAGGCTGCTCAAGATTTGGGAGCAGAAGGGAGTGTCGGGCGAATGGTACAAGAGAGGCCATAAACACTTCATTTACAGTGCGTTTCTGCTCAGCTGTCGATTATGAGAGAGAGAGAGAGAGAGAGAGAGAGAGAGAGAGAGAGAGAGAGAGAGAGAGAGAGAGAGAGAGTGAGAGAGTGAGAGAGAGAGAGAGCATTTAAATCTTAAACATTTATGTCAATTTATAAAAATTCACAGGAAATCTCATCTGACGTTTACTGAGGAGATAGTACATGTTAAATTCTTCACCGCTCCCGTGTATAGGTGTATGACATTGTGGTGAGAAGCAGCTATACAGAGACGAATTGGACCACACCATGCTGACCTGCTACAGTAAGCTACGGTAATAACGAACCGTGAGGGACCACGCATTTTAAGTCGTAATATGCATAGATGTCCAAGATATTTTTATGGATTAAACTTCTTTTTAATTTCTCTCACGACGTTTCGAGACCATTCCAGGTCCCTTCATCAGGTGAACGTAGGAGATAGTACGTCTTACGTAGGAGATACTAAGTCCTACGTAGGAGATGTTAAGTCCTGCGTAGGAGATACTAAGTCCTACGTATAAGATAGTATGTCCTACAGTAAAGATACCAAGTCCTACGTAGGATATACTAAGTCCTACGTAGGAGATAGTAAGTCCTACGTAGGTTATACTAAGTCCTACGTAGGAGATAGTATTTCCTACGTAGGAGATAGGAAGCCCTACGTAAGAGATAATAAGTCCTACGTAGGAGATAGTGACACACACCCCAAAAAATATTACCGTGGCCAAACTACGCTTCCATAGTTATTTTACCAATGAGCGTTAAATGTCTTTTGCTCCAAGATGCAATTAATTTCTTCCAGTCTCTTTCTGGTGTTGATTATCCATAATTCGTGCGTGCGTGCGTGCGTGCGTGCGTGTGCCCGGCCGTCCTAGTTTGAATTTACCTGCCATACTTGCTCCATTGAATTATAAATAAAATAAAAGTTTCCCGTGACTTGAATAATACATTAATGCTGTATGATATCCGGAGCAATTTGACTGCTCAAAAGCAACAAGAAGAAAAGCAAGATTTATGTATGTCAGCTTCTTTATTGTGAATAACACGACGTTTCGAAACGTCGTGTTATTCACGTTAATAAAGAAGGTGACATCCATAAGTTTTGCTTTTCTTATGCATTCATCTTCTAAATGTCCTTCAAGATTCAAAAGCAATAACGTATTTCAATCTAGCAAGCTAGTATCATCCTCTTTCTTTTGAACACCTGTGCAGCGTGTTATCATTAAATGAATCGTTGAATATAAACATATTATTTTGCTAAACATTTGAGTTTAAATTTGGAAACTAACGAGCAACAACCAAGTGTTAAATAAGTCCTAAAGAAAAGCATTCAGCCCAACCTTTTCAGAAACGTTAAAATATGTGCTTCGAATCTGAAGATGTTGGTGAAGAAACAGTAAACAGGGTCAGTTTACTTGGGATTTTTATGTTTGTTTGATAATGTAGGACAAAATAACACTTCGTGGCTGGTAATAATATTTATTTATATCTTGAGCGTACAGTTTGATTGTATTTTCTGGCAGACAGCGTTACGTGAATAGGAATGACATTGTACAATACAGAGGGAAATCCACGAGCCGGGAATTTGTGTCATCTGCTGCAGGATTCAGATAATTTGCAGTTTATAGAGGCAGACATTTACAACATGCTTCACGTTGAGGACTGTGGTAATACTGAAATGATCTAAACATCATTAAACTTTATCTCACAGAGACACACACTCATTCACTAGCTCAGTGCATATAACAATATGCTTTTGTATACTTTACAGTACAAAGGTAACACAGTTTTATGCAGAACAACAATACCAATAGATATATAACAATCATGGGCTTCATTCAGATAATAAGTTGAAATTACTCATATCATCAGAAGGAATCTGATGATATCTGGCGGCAATACTTAGACCTAAACCAAAATAAATGTTTCATGAAGTCATTTTTTGTAAAGAAAATATTAACGCAATACCAGCCAATGAAAGGTTGTCAAGGGTACGCTACGAGCCAGTTTTTGTCGATCACCTGGTATCATATTAACTGTATGATCGTGATTCATAAGCTCATAATATAGACGGAATCGTACAGTCGACTCCTATGGATATGGAACGGGTCCTATCACTTTTATCATAATTTGGAGCTTTAATATTAATGGTAAATCCTTTATGATAACCAGTTAACTCAGTCGTTGTCATAGGAAATAATCGACGGTTAGAAAGTTTGGGAGAGTGATATCACTAAATAAATAGAAGCCAAACAAGAGAGACATATTTGAACAAGGTCTTAAAAGTTGTGGCTAATAATATATTTCACTCCACAGTAACACACGCTGGGAGTATTGTGTTCCAACGTTCTGATTAAAGCGGGCGGTGGGGTAGCCTAGTGGTTAAAGCGTCCGCTCGTCACGCCGAAGGCCCGGGTTCGAATCCCCACATGGGCACAATGTGTGAAGCCCATTTCTGGTGTCCCCCGCCGTGATATTGCTGGAATATTGCTAAAAGCGGCGTAAAGCCATACTCACTCACTCACTCTGATTAAAGCTGTTATGGTGGCTTTAACACTTCTCAAGAATTGTAAATTGTTTTGAAGAATTGTAAATTGTGTTCTGTAACTCGGTGGTTGTTGGTGAATGCAAGTGTCAGAATCTGTTGTGACATAATTCAGAAAATATGACACAGAGAAAGGAAACTGCGGTCATGTCAGAGGAGTGAAATGATGGCCACAAACAGGCATATTCTTTGGGGGAAACACAACCTCTAACCATGAACGATGATAGCCGCTGCCTACTCTATCCACTTTTTCTAGAGTTAACGTTAAGAAAAATACATAACAATAAACGGCATAACAACAATGCTTGCTGGTTTATTGGGTTCGGCGTTTAACTAAACTCACTCTCTGTTCAGTTCCCTGCAATGATTTATTACTGAAGCGTCAGGTACATTTTTTCCGAATGCAGGCATCCTTATCTGAAATCTTAAATCTCAGCCTAACATCATAAGATACATTCCATGGTCGCACAGTTTTACGCACAAGGTATTCGTGACCTTTCAAATTGATGCTTTTTAAGCACAATTACGGATTATCTGGTGATAAACGGTGCTACTGACCGCGGAGCTGGATGGTGCATTATACCAAGGTGTTTTGCTGAGATAACATGTTTTCGATTGATGCTGAAAGTCAGCAGTTACGCAAGTAAAGCTTGATTCTGACAGGTACAGACTCATGCAGGCCGCAGGTGTTTGAATGGAATGAACAGCCCTGTCGTTGTAACCATTGAGGAATATGTCGTTAAAGAGAGTGAAGCCTGACCCATATCGAGCTGAACCGCAACCTGAAATTAAAAGTAAACCATTTGATACTAGTGAAAAATAACCATTTCCTGTCACCTAAGCAGCTTACACATCGGACCGCGCGCGCGTGCGTGCGTGCGTGCGTGCGTGCGTGCGTGCGTGCGTGTGTGTGTGTGTGTGTGTGTGTTTCGGGGGAGGGGGGGAGAGGGGGATTCGTTTGGATGTGATCTTCGGCGTGTCCAGTGACATGGAAGACAAATCAAATATTGTGCTCGCCTTAACGTTAACAACACAGAGGTCTGGGATTCAAATGAAATCCCCATCACATTTGCTCACCGCTCATCTTTGCAAACTTTGACAAACACGTAACTAACTAACTCTAAAATGCTAAAGCTAATAACATTAGACTCTTCACAGCACATCCGCTGCCTGAGTGAACGAGTTACCATGCTAGAGTTAAACAAAACCATCCGTAGTCTCCATAAGTCCAAAGTTGCAGAGCCTGACAGACTACAGAATGAACATCTAATCTCTGTCGGATATTGTCTCCAAACACCTCTTGTTGACCTGTTTAACAGCATGTTAAAATCAGGTCCCATCACTCATCCATGCGAAGCAGGAATCATCATTCTAATCCATAAAGGTGGCAATAAACCTAAAAGTGACCCGGCAGGCTATAGACCTATCACGCTACTTCAGTATTTACAAACTGTTCGAGAAGCTACTCCACAACAGATTCAATAAGTGGATCAATATTAACAGCATTCCACTTCCGAACCAGCCGCAACAAGGCTACCAAAGAGGATCTAGATATGGCTGTTCAACTACTGCATTCAACCTTACAGACTCCATCAATTACAGCAAAGTGTATGCAGCATTCTTGAATAATAAACGTGCCTTCGACACGGTCTGGTACAGTGGACTGTTTTTAAAGTTACACTAGCTCAGGATCACAGGACTCTCTATTCAATGCCGACACAGATCTGAGAAGCTCAGTTGCAGTGAATGGAATCCAGTCAAGGTAGGAGTCATATCTACAACCCTCTACCTCATATTCATAGACAAACTCCTTGGTCAACTCGAATCTTCAAACTATGGTGTCCGTGTCATGGATCTTAATCTTGGCAACCCTACCTTAGCCGATGACGTCACTTTGTTAGTGTTATCCCTAAGTGCCCTCCGGTCAATGTTAGATTGTCTCTAAACATGCTAGGAAGTGGAGGTATGAACTCGATCTTTCAAAGTGTCATGAAGCTGGATATTCTACAGTAGAATGGCATATCACTGACACTATGTCCACAATATCCTCCACTCGCCACCTAGGGATACAAGTCAACAATTACCTGAAGAATGATGTCTCTGTGACTCACTCCTGCAACAAGGCTAAATCCTGCTTCCATGCTCTGATGGGAACAGGATTGAAACCCAAAGGAGTCAGCCCTGTATGATAAGTATGTAGGTATCATACAGATCGCTCATAAGGTTGCATGATATCTTGACGCGTCTAATAAGATCGAGGTAACTGTTGCTGCAAAGTTCATATGTTGTCTCTGTATTCTGTGGAATAGCATCCCATAGCCGAGCCATATGGGTTCACCGATAGTTCCACCGGAACTATATTGATCATTGTTGTCCAGATGGTATCATACAGATCGCGCACATCGTTGCATGATATCAGGGCGTGTCGTATAAGATCGAGGTAACTGTGGACAATAGTGACCAATATAGTTCCGGTGGAACTATCGGTGAGCCTCAACAGCACTGATGACCAAACGCTAATGGGAAGGCCTTGTCCTATAGATATGGACTGTGTAACTGCTGATGAATTCAGAGACTTATGTGCAATGTTTGCCATGAACACAGTGGCCGTCTACCAGACAGAACTTATTGTACAGAGACATTAGTTGCCCCTGGAAACCACGTTTCCAGCAGGCGAAACCCAGCTGCCTACCCCGTGTATTCACAATCCTCTATTCAATCCATCTAACGATCCTCCCCACAATATTGTAAATATCTGTTCACTGTCCTAATTTATGCATAAGTAATCTCCAAAAGGAGGAAATAATATCGTACATTAACTTTAGTGACAGATTTCTCACGCAATATACAAATTTAGCACTTCATTATGGTCTGCTTCTAGATTATGTTCAGGGCGTTGTTTTGATGATAATCCATACAAAAATATGTCACAAATGATGTTAACAGTTTTGGCAGTTTTGTTCCAAGTTACGTTTCCGATAAACCCATACTTACTTCTTTAGTTGCTTTTGATTTACCTTTGCTGGGCGGTTTGTTGCGACACGAAACACGGTTATTTGTTTCAAATACTCACCCTGGACACAACTGCTGCCAAGTTTGACGTACATGATGTCACACACACAATATCCGTTATTGCAGACAATGTTTGTCCCAGAACAGGTGGATCTGCAGGTGCCAAAGTTTGGTTCTGTTGCTGAAAAAATATGATAATCACTATATACCCGAAAAGCAAAGACATTCTATTTCATTTATTTCATTTCATCAGGGACCGTCCATTGGATAACCGAATTTCGAACGGTCTTACGTAAGAGGTTTATTCTTATCGGTTATGTCTGAAAAAGGAAAAACACAGTAATAACAGAAATATATTATTTGTTTCCTTATTTCTAATGTTTCTAGTGAATGGGTGAGTGACGCCGCTTTTAGCAATATTGCAGCAATATCACACCAGATATGAGCTTCCATACACATATAATACTGCCTCGAGCTCCGAGCCGACCTAACCTTGTTTTAAACTCAGGCATTGTAACAAAAGTACTTTCTTTCAATGTCATTAACGCACAGACGAACAGACGCCTTATCCACTTGAGCTATAGCTTGGAAAGCAGACAAAAGCATATTCAAAATGATTTTAATCACACAAAAAGAATGACAACATCTAATGTTTGTTTTGTTAAAACACATTTTTATTTCGCAAAACAGAAACCTGAATTGGCGAACAAGCCTTAAGGCTTAAGTTAACGTCGCTTCAGTCTACATAATTTACATAAGCTGGATACAGAACATAGATAAATGAAAAACGCAACAATTAGAAAGTGAAAGAATGATACTGGGGAAATGGACACTTATACTCAATGACATAACTATGATTACATAAAAATACTTTAACTTAAGGAGTTGGTTATGCGAAGTAATGCCTGCAGCTACAAATCAAAATATGAAATATAAACCTTGAGGTACATTGGATATATATGTTATGGTGATATTCACAGGAAGCGCTTACTTTTAGTAAAAAACTAGTGTAATGAATTTAGGATTTTACTGTTAATTGATTTATTCATTACCGTAAAGTACTGTTTCTGTTTTAATATGGTATTCTTCAATATAAAAATACGTCTTTGTTCTTAAAGTTTGATAATTTCGAGATATGAAAAGGTAGTGAACAGCGTCTTCGTTATCGTGACCACATGAACATCTGGATGTTTCGGATATGTCGATTATCACTTCATAGTCCAGGCAATATATACTTAGACCTAGAACAAATTATAAAAGAAATGTTGGGGTTTTTTTGGAATTGACAGAAATATGATTCAATAAAAACATATTAAAAATGTAGATAAATATGTAAAGGTTACAATACGAAGACGAGGTCTTGGTGCATGTAGAAAGACCGCAGGGGGGTCAGGTAGGACAGATAGACCGCGGGCGAAGCTATGTGTCCTACCTCACACACACACACACACACACACACACACACACACACACACACACACACACACACACACACACACACACACACACACACACACACACACACACACACACACACACACACACACACACACACACACACACACACACACACACACCCCACACACACACCCTGCGGTCTTTCTACATGTACCAAGACCGAGTCTGAGGATCTTAACCGGCTTATAAACTGAGGCAAAATTGCATATAAAGCAAAGTGCTGTAAATTTCGCATTTGAAAAATACCCACACCCCTTTACTAAAATGTATGTGACCAACAAATTTCACTAGATGGCTACCGGAGTTTAAATGATATTTTTAAGGGCCATTTCACAAAAGAAGAACATTTTTAGCGAACAAAAGTTCGGAAAAACTTTTCTTTTTACATTGTATCGTGAAAGATAACAGTTTATATAAACAAAATGTGTCATCTCAAGCGGCACGGCCTACCTATCACGTGACATGTTGCACGTGCAGTCCGTGACGATCATGCGAAAGAGCACATGTTATCGCCTGACACAGCGACGCGAGACAGTAATTGCAGAACATGTCATGGAGTCAGACGAGGAACTATTCATTACACAAAGTAAGTTCATTGATGACAAAGGGAAAACAGAAGATAATAACAGTGTTAGTAAACCTCTGCAATTTGGTGAACCTGTGGACATAGAGACAATTCAAGGTATGGTGTCCGAGGCAACCCCGGCTAACACTGTTTACAAGTATGAATGGGCTGTTTCCTTGTTTCATAAGTGGCAAAACCACCGTTTACATTTATCAATTTCTGAAAACCTGAAAATTTCAAGACACTGCTTGACTTTGGATATACGTGATATGCCCGACGATTTGTTGCAACATTTCGTATTTGAGGTCAAACGCGAGGACGGCCAGGAGTACAAAGTCAATCGTTGTATGGTGCATTTTGTGGCATTCAATCCTACCTACGGTCGAAAGGAAGAATTATCAACATGTTTGAGGATGCATCTTTTAAAGGTTGTATACAGGCTCTTGACGCAAGCATGAAACGGTTGGCAGCATCGGGTCATGGCCCTGGTAGTAAGGATACCTCCCAACCTCTTACTGTCTAAGAAGAAAACGAGTTGTGGGAGAAAGGGGTGCTCGGTGAGAGTAATCCTACCCAACGTCTCCACACTATGGTTTACCTCACTTGCCTCCACTTTGCCTTACGTGGAGGACAAGAACACAGAAATCTCCGCCGACGAGTACGACCACAAATCACAGGACCATTTACCGACCCAGCTTCAAAACGACGATACCTGGTATATCGTGAAGATGTTTCAAAGACCAACTCTGGAGGTTTAAAGCACCGAAAATGTGAGCCAAAAGTGGTTAAAGCTTTCGAAAATACATCTAACAAACAGCGATGTTATGTGCGGCTATGGGAGAAGTACACTTCTCTTTGGTAAGTTCTTTCTAAGTGAGTGAGTGAGTATGGTTTTACGCCGCTTTTAGCAATATTCCAGCAATATCACGGCGGGGGGGGGGGAGGGGGGACACAAGAAATGGGCTTCACACATTGCACCCTTGTGGGAAGTTCTTTCTAAACCATATATTGACGTCGAATTGATGCTCGAATCAACTATATCAAATCAAGTATTTTTTACACCTTTTTAACGACAACGGCACATATCCATGCAAACTATAAAATCATGTCTTAACAATATTCAATGTTAGTACAATTTAAATACTGTATGTTTTCTTTAGAGAACTGAAGTATAAAAAAACCTTGTTCGCGTTTTGAAATACAGTTTTTACAGAAAGTGTTAGTTTCAGCCCCAAAAGTAGCAACACTGACGCCTTCTACTTGTCGCAACTAAAGAAACCAAAGCCAGATTGTTGGTACATGGTATCACCAGTAGGACATAACACCTTGAATACCACCGTGAAAAGACTATGTGAAGCAGGCAGACTGGAGTGGAAGCGAACCAACCATTCTTTGAGGGTGTCAACTGCCACTAGACTCAATGATGCCCGTATTGACGAACAACAAATCTGTGAACAAATGGGTAAGATTTTTTTTTAGAAATCCCCTTTCTCATTTCTCTAGCGTAACAGTAGAACAGTCACTTGTAGGTTTGGCACTGTCACATAAAACGGTTATATATATTGTCATTGCAATTGTCTTTTCGTTGGGATTATAACAAAAGAAAAACAATTATAAGACAGATTTCGAAAAGTACCAGTCCATGCAAACGATATAACCATGTTTAACATTCCGTCTACAGGGCATCGTAGTTCTGCAGTGAGACTGTACAAGAGGACAAATTCTGTGATG
This sequence comes from Haliotis rubra, assembly GCF_003918875.1. Classification (NCBI taxonomy): domain Eukaryota; kingdom Metazoa; phylum Mollusca; class Gastropoda; order Lepetellida; family Haliotidae; genus Haliotis; species Haliotis rubra. The sequence goes on along the minus strand of NW_025764927.1, from coordinate 253,453 downwards.
CAGGCAGAGGTTTCAGACATCTTGTACGGCAATTCGAAGAGGAGTAAAAGTGCGTCGAAGGAGTCCCCGAAGATTGTGGAATCGGTATCGGTAGAGGACAAACCCAGCACAATAACTATAGCCACGGTCGCGGAGTCACTCTCGAGCAAAGACGAGGAAACCACGAAACGCCCAGTCTCCCTTGTTATCAACTTCAACTTGTAAATTGATAAATAAACTGCTTCAAATAAACGTTGTTTATTGTGTTTGAAAAGCAGTCGTGCTTAGGTCAGTGTGTCAAATTGTCCTTTAAAGTTTCAAAATTTGATCAGTTTGGTTTATTTGTCATTTCTACTGAAAGCACGACTGCTGACTGAAATCTAGTTAGGAGATATGAACGTCAATAAATTTAGTCTATCTGTGACTGAAGTACCTCACATGAGGTCTATCTGTGATTTAAAGACCTCGGAGGAGGTTCCTAAAGCACAGATAGACCTCATTTGAGGTATTTAAGTCACAGATAGACCTATCTTTGTGTCGCCCAGGCTTTACTGACAGGTTAAGGTGCGGTGCTAAACAATGAGATGACGTCACCAGAGGTTTATATATATGGTGGAAAACTCTCTTTAAGCGTTAAAATATCTAAGTAGGATCGAAGGGAGACAACAGTTGTGGCATACAGGTACTACCGGTCGGCATGTGTACAAACTTAGACCATTTTTAAAATCTGGTCATAGAATTCGTCGTCGTAAAAGGCGTGATGAGGTCATTCTGTCAAGTTTCAGACTTGGACACTGTGGGCTAAATGCTTACAGGAGTAAAATAGATAAGACGGTCTTTTCTAAATGTGGCCATTGCAATTTGGAGACGCCTGAAAATATTGAACATTATCTGATTACATGCCCTGGGCATAACAACATAAGACAAAATCTCAGAAGTGCTGTAATTTGAGGTTGATAATATATTTTCTTTAGAAACAGTTTTGGGCCCCAATATCATGATTGGATCCGTGCAACGGGCAGTTTTGAGATTTTGTCTCGTCATCTGTAAAATATGATGTAATCTTGACAGGCTCTCAAAATGGCTTAGACGGATTTAGTTCTGTGATTGTAAATCTTTTTAACGCTCCGTCAGCTTAACCTTCCGCTTTTTTAAATGAACGAGTATTTCGTGTTTCAGAAATGAAAGTGAATACTTAAGGTTTTTAATCCGTAACACGAAGCTTCGGAATTTCGGACGTGTTTCAGGAGCTCCGCAGGTGAGGTGAAATAGTGACCATTCTAACTGAATTATTGAATGTGTGCACAATGCGGATTTACTTACAGACTATCTGTAAAATGTGAAACAAGTACTTTGAATCAATTTCATCATTTATTAACACAAGTGAACTTTGATTTTTTTTCTGTATACAAAGTTTAGTACTTGTCCACCATGTTCACATAACGACCTACTCACAACCCAAGCTTGAATTCAAGATACAACAATGAACGTCTCCAACAGCGAGAACAATGTATGTGAAACAATAGGTGAGGCTGATGACATGGACAATGAAGACATATACACCACCCAGCCAGTGTGATGAGATTGACAAGTCAATCTACTTGGAAATAAAAGCTAAACTTGGTTCTAAAGACAAGACAAGCTTTATTGACAGCATTCAAGACATATACAACCACAACATAAAAGAAATAAATGATGTAAGAGAGAGTTTGTATGACTACGCCAAGCAGACGTGTGTTAACTTCCCAGCTGGTCTACTTGTGAGAAGAAAAAATACTCAGGCAACAACAGCGCCGGCCATATACAAGTGTGCTCAAGATGTGTACTACCTATATCATTACATTGAAGGTACTATTCCTGCACATGTCCTGCAAACTAAGGTGCTCAGCAGAGCAAGTGTACGACATCTATCTATGTCGACACCAGGTACGCCATCAACAGCCAACGACGTCACCAACGTCAATACACCAATCAAGATCAACAGCACATCTTCATCATCGACTACTCCCACTGAACGAGCTTCAGATGAGACAAACGACTCAACGTGTTCCATACTTAGCCATATTGTACAGTTGAAACAGATTGTTTCTCGTGGACAAAGCAAGTTGGAAGAAAGGGTACAGTGTATGGAAAGTAGATTTTCTGATCACATCATGAGATTAAATGAGACTATCCTGGAAAAGGATAAATCTATATCAGACCTACAATCTAAGCTCAGTGACTCTGAAAACAGAAGGTCAGAACTGAGATCGGAACTGAAACTGTATAGTCAAGAAAATAAATCATATCGGGATCACATTCTACATTTAGAAAGTGAACTATTAAAGACAAATTATTCTGTCGATGCCAAATTAAAGACAATTGATGCTAAATTTGCAAGCCTCTCTAGTCAAATAAAGAACTGTAATGACAAAGTAAAAGGTAGATCTCTTAACAGTGAATCTACCTCGAACATGGACTCGACACCAACGACACCTGCAACAACAGAACAAAGTGAAACAGCGGTGGAGCAAACATCGCGTCTGGAGAAGGACAAAACTAATACGTCCAACCCTGAACCCCGTCATATTCCAGTCATATCCAGTCAGATCAACGACAACAGTGTGCATCCACCACAGGACAACAGGAACACCATAAGCTTCGTATACGACAACTACGACGCTGACCTCCCCTCAATGGATCCAGGACATACAGACAACACAGATTCCTGGAACCAAGTTGATCGTCACCCATCACGGAAACGGGACAACAACAACGTAGACAAGAGTGATAATAAGGTACAGAACAATACTACACATCCTATCAGATGACTCTCTAAACGATATCATGCTCTTCAAGGTGTTCCCAGAGTCAAAACTAAACGTCTTGTGCTGTATAACATTAGTGCTGAGGAGTCGTTCGATTCAGTAAAGGAACTCATTCATGAATATACTCATGATCAAAATGTGCGTGTGACCTTTGTCAGGCTAATGAAGAAAAATGTTCGTTCCAACTATCAAGATACGTACACTGTACAAGTAAATCTCGATCTTGACGATTATGAGGGCTATGTTTCCGGTAATAGAGACTTTTGGCCACCTGGAATCCGGGTGAGAGACTATGTTCAAAGAAACAGGTCATATAATGACGAGAGTGAATCGTACAGCAACAAGTATTGATATCATGATGTGCAATAACGTTATCAGCTGTATTAGAATACCATTATTCCACAGTGTCATCATAATGACTCTCTCTGTTAACATGGAATGTACGTGGACTACTTCACGGTGGTGAATACATCAATCAGACAATATCACAGCCTGTTGATGTTGTTGCTATACAAGAACACTGGCTAACATCAGGTAACTTGCATCATTTCAATGCTTTCTGTGAACTGAAAACTGTGACTTATAACTATGTGAAAGCAGACTCGTCATGCTCACGTGGATCACACGGTCTGGCACTGTTAGTTAATTCAAACTCCTCGTGGAAAGCGGAGAGAATTACAGTCAACTCTGATTATGTCATTGCAATCAAGCTTAGCCGTTTCAACTATTGTGATGTCTTTGTCATTGCTTGTCGTCTGCCATCAACGAATGTTTTGCATGCAACTTACTGTAGTGCTCTCAGTGAGCTATTAGATTTGTAAGACTATCTATCTGAAAAGAGTTCGACCTTTATTTTAGGTGATCTCAACTCTGACATATGTAAGCATATTTTATCACACAGAGACCAAACTTTGAAGTGTGCTTTGTCAGATAGAGACCTCATAAATGCTCTCAAACATATGCCTACGAATTCACATACATGTAAATATACTTGTAGGTCAAAAAATAATTTATTCCAAAGTATGATTGACTACATTGTTATACCATCCGATCTAAGCACACGTGTTACCAGTATTATGGTAGATGACACTTGTCCGTTTAGTGTATCAGATCACCTGCCTTGCTCTATGGCCATAAGTATGCCAGTAAAGGAATGTTATAGCAATCTTCATTATGGTATTCCAAAATGGAAATTAGCTAATGAAAATGACATTAACGCCTACCAAAGACTATTCGAGGACGTTATGTATTCTCGAATTTTTCTCATGTAGATTTTAAAACAACCAGACAATATAGATCACTTCAATGATATGATAAGCTCTGCTCTATTGTATGCTTCCTCAAATTCTATACCTCACAGTAACTACAAACCATACCTAAAACCTTTTGGAAATCTAATTGCCTAAATGATGCTCACTACGATATGCGAGTAGCTAGGCGTGCATGGATAAACTCCGGTAAACCTGGCGAACATGACTCTGAACAACGTTTGACCTATAAAGATGAGAAAAAGAAAATTCCGATGTCTGCTTCGGAAATCAAAAAGATCCCATAAAAAGAAATGTTTAAAGAAATTGAATTATCTGCTGAATTGACGTAAACACTTTCTACAAAACTGTCCGAAAGCAACGGTCAGTAGTTACAAATGTATCTACACTTGATTACGGAGGCGAGAGCGGCTCAACGCCATCTGAAGTATGTAAAATATGGGGCAAATACTATACCGACCTAGGTCAACCACACGAGTCAGAAAACATTTGATGATGATTTCAAAAATCACATATCTCAAATGGTTAAGAAAATTGACAATAGCAGCACTGAGGATTATGATGAGGAACTAGAAAGAGACTTTCTATTTGATGAGGTAAAGGATGCTGTTAAGTCTCTTAGCAAAAACAAATCCCCAGGTCCCGACAAAATTACAAACGAGCATATCATATATGCAGGTGATGTATTCATTAATTATGTATGTAAACTATTCAATCATATGATTGAATCTCAATATGTCCCATACGAATATAGGATTGGAATGGTAATATCAATATACAAAGGTAAAATGATAAAACCGACCCTCGAAACTACAGAGGTATCACACTAACATCTTGCCTTGGTAAATTATTTGAAAAGCTCTTGCTCAAACGAATTGAAAATAAATTGCTTAAATCAAATCCGACTTTCCTGACAAGTTACAATTTGGATTCGAAAAGAGCATGGAGCCATAATGTCTGTGTTTACTCTCATGGAGAGTATACAATACTATAACCATAGAGATTCCCCTGTCTTTACAGCCTTTCTCGACAATGCAAAAGCATTCGACAGAATTTGGCATGATGGTTTATTCTATAAGCTTCATGAACTTGGTATTAGATGTAATACATGGAAACTTTTATATCACTGTTACACCAATAGCCAATCATTTGTTGCATACCACGGCGAGAGGTCAGATATGTACTTGGTCAAACAAGGTGTTGGACAAGGGAGGGTTATATCCTCTTGGTTTTTTCTCATTTTATTAATGACCTAATTACATCTTTAAGAGAAGCTGGCTGTGGTATCCGTGTCTTTGGTATGGAAGTTCCAGCTGTCTTGCTTGCTGACGATACTACACTCATAAGCACATCCCCTAATGGCCTACAGGTATCACTGGATATTGTCTCTTCATACGCTTCTAAATGGCGTCTAACATATAACCCATCAAAAGTACCATCATCGTTTTAGCAAAAAGAAAAGGCTATGATGTAAACGTCCACTGTAGCATTGGTAACATCCCAATCCCTTATCAGAATCTACCGTATATGGGGGTGTACTCTTTACAAGTAACCTCTCAACAAAAACTAGAAGTGAAAAGTATTGTCAGAAAGCAAGACAGAATGTAAACTCACTTAGATCTATTGGACTGAATGATTCTGACCTACATCCAATCACTTGTGTTAAAATATGGCTCAGAATGATTCTTAAAACTAGTCTCTATGGCTGTGAAGTATTACCAAACATCAAAGTCCAACAGGCTGACACCTTTGAACAAACACAAAGATACTTTGCTCGTCTTGTGCAAGGTCTTGATAAGAGGTCATCATCAATATCTACCATTGCAAATTTGGGATTATGGTCACTAACTGGGTATATCGATAAATGTAAACTACTATTTCTTGGGCGACTATGTAACACTGAGTGTAACAACTTTGCAAAACATATCTTTTGTGCTGCTATTGCAACTTCAGTAAAATCTAACAACATCTGTGATGATCTTTTATCAATATCTGAAAAGTATAATCTAAATACATTTGTTGACAATTATATTGCTCAAGGCATATTTCCTCCAAAACGGGTATGGAGAAGAATTGTAAATGCTACTGTACATAGCTATGAAGAACAATTATGGCGATCACAAACTCTCTATCGTTCAAGCATGTCATTTTATGCAACAACTCATACTACACTCTCTTACCATACTTTCTGGCAACTGGCATATATACACCCTAATTATAAATATTCCTTGCAATTTTGTGTCAAAATATTATCAAGAGGTAAAATCTCGAAAGAGTGTGCTCTTTGTAATAAACAAACATTTGACTATGATTTCCACATACTTCTCCACTGTGAAAACCTAATACAACAACGAAATGATTTCTTTGCATACTTAATTGATAAACTTGATGTTGAAACTTACGTAATATTTGAAATGCAAGGTGAACAAGATATGTTGTCATTTCTCTTCGGAGCAGAAAACGACTTTTATAACTCTATAGATTCAACACTATGGGAAACGATACTGTTACGCTTTTCTTTGTATGTATATGACCTGAAACCTCACCTTGTGAACTGTTATACAGAATGATTCTCTTCATGTCATAAATTTCTGTACATATATCTCTAAACATCCAATTATTAATATTCATGTACGTGTTGTAATATAATATGATGTTTTTGTTTGTAATCTTCGGTAACTACTGGAGGAAATAAAGACTCTCTCTCTCTCTCTCTATGGTTTACCTCACTTGCCTCCACTTTGCCTTACGTGGAGGACAAGAACACAGAAATCTCCGCCGACGAGTACGACCACAAATCACAGGACCATTTACCGACCCAGCTTCAAAACGACGATACCTGGTATATCGTGAAGATGTTTCAAAGACCAACTCTGGAGGTTTAAAGCACCGAAAATGTGAGCCAAAAGTGGTTAAAGCTTTCGAAAATACATCTAACAAACAGCGATGTTATGTGCGGCTATGGGAGAAGTACACTTCTCTTTGGTAAGTTCTTTCTAAGTGAGTGAGTGAGTATGGTTTTACGCCGCTTTTAGCAATATTCCAGCAATATCACGGCGGGGGAGGGGGACACAAGAAATGGGCTTCACACATTGCACCCTTGTGGGAAGTTCTTTCTAAACCATATATTGACGTCGAATTGATGCTCGAATCAACTATATCAAATCAAGTATTTTTTACACCTTTTTAACGACAACGGCACATATCCATGCAAACTATAAAATCATGTCTTAACAATATTCAATGTTAGTACAATTTAAATACTGTATGTTTTCTTTAGAGAACTGAAGTATAAAAAAACCTTGTTCGCGTTTTGAAATACAGTTTTTACAGAAAGTGTTAGTTTCAGCCCCAAAAGTAGCAACACTGACGCCTTCTACTTGTCGCAACTAAAGAAACCAAAGCCAGATTGTTGGTACATGGTATCACCAGTAGGACATAACACCTTGAATACCACCGTGAAAAGACTATGTGAAGCAGGCAGACTGAGTGGGAAGCGAACCAACCATTCTTTGAGGGTGTCAACTGCCACTAGACTCAATGATGCCCGTATTGACGAACAACAAATCTGTGAACAAATGGGTAAGATTTTTTTTTAGAAATCCCCTTTCTCATTTCTCTAGCGTAACAGTAGAACAGTCACTTGTAGGTTTGGCACTGTCACATAAAACGGTTATATATATTGTCATTGCAATTGTCTTTTCGTTGGGATTATAACAAAAGAAAAACAATTATAAGACAGATTTCGAAAAGTACCAGTCCATGCAAACGATATAACCATGTTTAACATTCCGTCTACAGGGCATCGTAGTTCTGCAGTGAGACTGTACAAGAGGACAAATTCTGTGATGCAGGCAGAGGTTTCAGACATCTTGTACGGCAATTCGAAGAGGAGTAAAAGTGCGTCGAAGGAGTCCCCGAAGATTGTGGAATCGGTATCGGTAGAGGACAAACCCAGCACAATAACTATAGCCACGGTCGCGGAGTCACTCTCGAGCAAAGACGAGGAAACCACGAAACGCCCAGTCTCCCTTGTTATCAACTTCAACTTGTAAATTGATAAATAAACTGCTTCAAATAAACGTTGTTTATTGTGTTTGAAAAGCAGTCGTGCTTAGGTCAGTGTGTCAAATTGTCCTTTAAAGTTTCAAAATTTGATCAGTTTGGTTTATTTGTCATTTCTACTGAAAGCACGACTGCTGACTGAAATCTAGTTAGGGAGATATGAACGTCACCAAATTTAGTCTATCTGTGACTGAAGTACCTCACATGAGGTCTATCTGTGATTTAAAGACCTCGGAGGAGGTTCCTAAAGCACAGATAGACCTCATTTGAGGTATTTAAGTCACAGATAGACCTATCTTTGTGTCGCCCAGGCTTTACTGACAGGTTAAGGTGCGGTGCTAAACAATGAGATGACGTCACCAGAGGTTTATATATATGGTGGAAAACTCTCTTTTAAGCGTTAAAATATCTAAGTAGGATCGAAGGGAGACAACAGTTGTGGCATACAGGTACTACCGGTCGGCATGTGTACAAACTTAGACCATTTTTAAAATCTGGTCATAGAATTCGTCGTCGTAAAAGGCGTGATGAGGTCATTCTGTCAAGTTTCAGACTTGGACACTGTGGGCTAAATGCTTACAGGAGTAAAATAGATAAGACGGTCTTTTCTAAATGTGGCCATTGCAATTTGGAGACGCCTGAAAATATTGAACATTATCTGATTACATGCCCTGGGCATAACAACATAAGACAAAATCTCAGAAGTGCTGTACTTGAGGTTGATAATATATTTTCTTTAGAAACAGTTTTGGGCCCCAATATCATGATTGGATCCGTGCAACGGGCAGTTTTGAGATTTTGTCTCGTCATCTGTAAAATATGATGTAATCTTGACAGGCTCTCAAAATGGCTTAGACGGATTTAGTTCTGTGATTGTAAATCTTTTTAACGCTCCGTCATCTTAACCTTCCGCTTTTTTAAATGAACGAGTATTTCGTGTTTCAGAAATGAAAGTGAATACTTAAGGTTTTTAATCCGTAACACGAAGCAAATTTTATTCGATATATGTAAACGTCTATCAAAAGAATGTTAATATATATGGCTTAGACGGATTTAGTTCTGTGATTGTAAATCATTTTAACGCTCCGTCATCTTAACCTTCCGCTTTTTTAAATGAACGAGTATTTCGTGTTTCAGAAATGAAAGTGAATACTTAAGGTTTTTAATCCGTAACACGAAGCAAATTTTATTCGATATATGTAAACGTCTATCAAAAGAATGTTAATATATATATATATAAGTGCTGTCGTTTCTTTTTATTTCTAAACGATTCCTTTAGGCGATGTGATAATTTGTGATATATATTCAGTCAAGTCAATGTGTTGGGCGCAAATAGGCCTCTTACTGGCCCACGTCGCCCTAAAACTACAAAACCAACCAACCAAGGACGACAAGGAGGCAAGATCAATACATGTTTTTGGTAGGTAACCAACACCCGAACTGTGTGAATTTGATATATTCTAGGCGTCATTAATAAAGGGTCAAATGATATATAGAACATGTTAAGAAAAGTTTCTCAGAAGTAATAGAACTAAGAGTGTCATCATAATGTTTAATGTGTTGACAAACGAGACACATCGTGACATACAGACAAAAAGTTCAAACAGCACTAGCAAACATCAGGTGTTTAGATACCCCCGAAATACAAATGACAAACATGAAGCACTCGGTCAATTAGTATCTTGTGTAACCTCTCACGCGTCCAAGACACAGGTGAACCTTGTTCTCATGCTCCTTATCAAGTTCAGAAAGAAAGATTGCGGAATCGCATTCCATTGCTCCTGCGGAGTCCTGGGAGATCCACTGGTGCTGGGTGACGTCTGGGTGAGCCGGGCTGAGGTCTGGGGAGCATGCTGGCCACTCCATCCGCTCTACACCCTGCTGCCTAAGGAATTCCGCGACAATCCTTGCCCTATGTGGCCCAGCGTTGTCGTCTTGTAGTAACCATAAAATCCATGCATAACTTGCAGGCTGCTATAGGAGCCAGAATCTTGTCCGATAGCGCTGTCCGGACCGTCGACCACGTGCAGTAGAGTACGTCCAGTACTAGTTATCCCTGCCCAAACCATGATCGACCGATCACAAGGTACTGACATACCAGATATTCAAGGTCATTCCGTTCAGTATATAGCAGACAATGGATGGATGCAATACTTTTCATGGTATAGGCATTATTGTAGCTGTCACTCCCGGCATCAAAAGCAGAATTACAATCCCAAGGGAATTTGTTAACAAATGAGGAAATTGAAGAACTGGCAAAAATTGACATTCCTTTCTTCAAGTCTAGACCTCTTGCAAAGCTTCCATTGACGTATGATGAGCCTGAAGATATCAGCTGTGATGACCCAATTTGGAAATTTGACCTCCTGTGGAAAGTAGTGTGGCCTCTTCGTTCTCCAAGACCTGGGTGGGCTGGAATGCAGACAGTAACCCAAGGGTCTCATCCAGGGAAGTCATCGATCTCATTTATGCCAACGATTTGAGTGCTACTGACATGACATGTATCTTCTCCACACTCCATTTTGTTTGACAGCAATCAAGGCGTCAAAATACACATCTATTCTGACATTTGATCTGCAGCTATGGTGGAAAGCTGACATCTGACAGCCCGCTGAAATATACTGTTCTACGCCTGGGAGGATTCCACAGGGAAATGAGTTACCTTTGCTGCATAGGGCACATGAGAGCATCTGGCCTACAGGAACTACTGGGGGTTGTGTATCCTGCAAAAAACGGTACTTCACATGCTCAATGGAAAGGCATCAGCAAGAGCAGTTAGGGGTCATTTACTTCTGGATGCAGCACTAAATGCTATACTTGTACAGAAGACGTTCAATCTTCCATTGTGTCAAACTGGAATGTGTTCATCCACTGAAGCTGCAGATGACGGAGATGGCCATGGCATACTAACAGACGACAGAAGAACAGAAGCAGACGTTTGCAAGTGACCACCCACAAATCAAACTATCCACACTAAAGAACTCCCTAGAGTGGACAGCGATTTTACAGAAACACTCAATCTCTTTGATCCGCTACATTATGCAGAAAACTTTCCCAGTCGTGTCTGTGAACACGGGGTTCTTGATGGGGTGCAGAAGCTTCTCACAATGAAAACATCACTGGATTTTTCTAGCACTTCTCGTCTGTGGCTACAGTATATGGAGATGATTGATCTACTACGAACTTTCATCAAAGCAGAAAGGACAGGCAACTGGTTTCTCCACCTCAAATCCATGAAGGACATGTTGCATTATTTTGCTGCTTCTGGACACAACCTGTGTACTAAATCCATGTAAATTTACTTTCAAGAAATGATTCATCTTTAAGAAACAATTCCAGTAGTAATTCATCTGTTTCAATCTGGCTACCATGTCATGCGCCGTAGCCACAGATGCTGGGCTGGATTGTCGTCTGATTTGGTCATTGAACAAGTATTGATGAGAAACATGAAAACAACTGGTGGGTTAACAAGAGGCAGGGAATTTACAGAATCACAGCGTGCACAGTGGTTGTTACCCATGCCAGCTTGTATTGACATCAACAGCGCCATGCAGGAAGTGACAGAGACAGATTATGTCACAAGTGAACAGCACAAAGATATGACAGATGCATGACAAGTACGGAATGACAAGGACACAATGAAACTGAGTTTCTGAAAGAAATAGTTCCATTTAATTATGATCCTACTCTTTGCAACATTGTCACTGGTGTTACAGCTGACGGAGCTGATAATGCTAGCAGAGCAAAAGAAGTTGGCAACAACATCACAAAGTCCTTGATTGGATGCAATGTTCATGAACATTCTTTCAAGAAGAGAGACCAAGTAGTAACAACTGGCCACAAGTCTGATGCACGCGTTGATGGCGACACAATCAACGTAGACCCCCAGCTGTTATTTCAGGTTATAGCTGGAAGAAAATCTGCTGAGAATGTTGCAGATGTCTGCGAGTATGAACTTAACACACTTCCTTCTGCCTTATTTGGACCATCTGGTCTCCTACGACATGCCAACAAACTAGCACTTACAAACACAATATTGGTAATAGGAAAGGGATATGACCAATCACTACCACAATTGGAAACTATGGTTTATGTAGTTGATAGTGGATCTCACCTTCAAAGAATTCCGTGGCCAAGAAATCTTACGTTCAAAGCAATCTGCATCATATATATACAGAGTCAAAAAAGAAACTTCACATTCTTTCTTCAGGGCACTAAAAAAGAACAAGAGATGGTAAGATGGTTAAATTGTTATTATTTCATTGCTGAGATCTGTGTGATGTACTCGATACACTGACAGTGCCATAATCAGTTCCATTAGGCTACACCGCCGTTCCAAAACATGGGTATACAGAATGTCAAGTCACAAGAATAGAAATGCGAAATTTCTCAGTTCAATATCGTTTATGGCCGCCCCGCGCATTCACCACTGCCAAACACCGTCTCCTAATCGACTGCCTGATGCTTGTGAACACGTGGTTGGGGATTCTGCGCCATTGCTCTTGCAAGGCAGCGCCAAGTTCCTGCAAATTCTGAGGTTGGTTCCTAAGACTACGAAGCCTTCTCCCAAGTGCATCCCAAACGTGCTCTATTGGATTAAGGTCAGGGGACCTCGATGGCCAGTCCATGACGTTGATTCCAGCGTTTTGAAGGAAATTTCGTGTCAACATCGCGGTATGCGGCCGAGCATTATCATGCTGGAACTGTAGACCTGGGCCATGAGCCGCCATGAAAGGAACGAGTTCAGGGGTGAACACCTGGTCGCGGTAAGCAGCAGCTGTGAGGTTTCCACGGATGACCAGAAGTCGGGAACGGTTGTTCCCACAGAAAGCACCCCACACCATGCAACTTCCGCCCCCGAATCTGTCGACTTCCTGTACACAACATTGGGCATACCGTTCACGACGTCGTCTCCAGACTCTATGCCTCCGCGAATCTGAGGGTAAACCTGGATTCATCGCTAAAGATGACGCGATTCCAGTCTCTCTGGGTCCATCGGAGGTGACGTTGGGCCCACAGCAGACGTTGACGTTGATGAAACGGCGTCAATATTGGCCCACGATATGGACGTCGAGAATGGAGATTGGCAGCCCGCAACCGATTTCGAATGGTCTGTGAGGACAGTCGACCTCTAAACATCTCAGCCCTGGTTCGTGTAGCCGGCAGAAATCTGTCACGTAGGTGACGTAGGACGATTTGACGGTCTTCTGCTCGTGACGTCACACATGGACGACCCGACCTTGGGTGATCAGAAGTGGTGCCAGTTTGTTGTAGATGACCTCGCACGTCATACACAGTACGACGGCTGCATCCCATTGCTCTTGCGACGTCAATAACTGATCTTCCCGCTTGCAACGTGCCAACGGGACGTTCACGTTGCACATTTGACAATCGTGGCATTTCAAGTACCGTTAGAACTGTGGTGTAAAAGTGTTTTTTTCAATTCTTGAGGCCAATGCAAAGACGTGCATATGAAGGAAACTTCGATGCGAAGATCACGTGATCGACTGCACGTGCAGAACCTGATTTGGCACTAACGTCATTTGCATGACGAATGGATGGGTTTGACTGGGTTTTGCTAACGTTTTTCTAGAGTCGAAAGATAGGGATCCCATTTCGGATACATAGATGTATCATCAGAGAAAAATTATTCATTATTTTTCAAATTACATTTTGTGAAGTTTCTTTTTTGACTCAGTAATATATGGATCATGTCGTAAGAAAATATTCAAGTCCTATCGTTGTCTTTGATGGGTATGATGCAGGTCCTCCAACAACATACAATGCACACACGAGACGAACTTGAACTGGGGCTGTCGTGGGTCCACAGGTGAACTTCCTTGAAGATATGCCCATCGTGTCACAAAAAGATCACTTCCTGTCTAACTCACCAAACAAACAGAAGGTCATCAACTTTTCTTCAGGAAAACAATGTCAAGACCGTACATGCAAGTAGTGATGCTGATCTTCTTATCGTACAAACCGCTGTAACGAGTGCCGCTACATGAACATCTCCAACTACAGTCAACGGTGATGATACGTACTTCCTTGTACTTCTATGTCATCACACCAAACTAGCAACATGTCATCTTTTCATGCAATCAGAAGGCAAGAAAAATGTTCCCCACATACGATTTCTCTACATTTTCGATGCAAACTTGAATCAATTAAAATAAATTATTTTGCAATTTGTTCTATTTATTTTTTATATTGTTTTTTACAACAACAAAACATTCTACAGATTTTCCAAAAAATCAACAATGGTTACTATCGTACAAAACAAGATTTTCACATTATATGAACAATCAAAGACATGAAGACCATAAACTTATGAAAGCGCTGATATTGCACTCCATTAAGGAAGAACATTTAGTTATCATTCTGGAAAACATGACAAGGTGGCACATTGTTTTTTAATCTGCTTCCAAAAATGAGGTTTTTGAAGATGATGATAATAATATTTAGAGGGTCATTGGTTTTGTCTGGAAAACCATTGTTTTGTTTTGTTGTTTTTTGGGGTGGGGGTGGGGGTGGGGGTGTTTTCTTAATTTAATATTGATTTGAGTTTTTCGATTTTATCCAGATTTCAAGTTTTTGCCAGATATGAGTAACTTTGCTGCAAGCCCAGAACATGTGATCAAGTGTCTCATTTTCGTTGAGGCAAAAGCTGCATTTTGCATTATCTATATATCCAATTTTAAATAACATTTTTTTTGTCGGTAAGATGTGATTAATATTCTATATTGGAACCACTGTCATTTGTACATGTAAATGGCATTTTGAAAATCTAGGTTAAGTGTTTTCACATATAGCTTTACTGATCTAATGAGACCAGTAAATGATAGAAAATCAGTGCTCAGAGTAAAATGTTTTACAAAGTTTTCAAAGCAATATATAAATTCATTTTCCTCAAGTAAATCGTTGATCCATCGCACTCATTTGTCAAACCATTGTTTATAAAAGACTGGTTTACATCCTACACAAATGCTTTTGTTGTACCAGAGACTTTCGGCAAGTATATTATTTACGTCATGGTCAGATTCGTTTCGTGATATAAATTGTCACCAAGCAGTTTAAACATCCCTATAATATTTAGTGTGGATCAATGGAAAACATTCCTCTTTCAGGTATTGACAATTATAGTCAAATACATTGCGAGCGCCAAACTTTGGGAGATTAGAAATGAATAAATAACACCAGTTAGACTTACGTCTGAAAAACCTTCTAACCATTGATAATTTTTTAGCCTGCATTAATGTCTTTATATTTGGTATATTCAAGCCTCCATTTTGTTTGTCACGGATAATTTGGCTTCTCTTAATTGTATCAGGTTTGTTGGTCCGGATAAATTTAAAACATTTTTGTTGGAATTTACTTAGAATTTCATTATCTGGGTCAGGAAGCGTACTAAATAGATGATTTAACTTTAAATTTGTAATGATCAAAGATTTCAAAACAGTATTTCTTCCAAAAGGAGTAATATTACGCGCATTCATTAAGCATGAAAATCTGGCAAAGAACCTTGACACGTTAAATGCTGCATAGATGCAATGTTCTGAACCATCCAAAGTGCATGATGTGTCGTCAGCAAATTGATTCAGTAAATATTCAAAATTGCCGATGGCAATGCCCTGAATATTCTAATTATTTCGTATCATTATTGCTAATATATCCGTACATATGGAAGGGGAAAATGGATCCCCTTGGCGACACTCTCTTTGAATATCAAACATATCCGATCCATAACCATTAACAAGAAGATTAGATTCAATACCTTAAGCCTAATATAAAATTCTGAACCATTTTCGAATTGATTCGCCAAAATTTAGTGTTTTATCAATAAATGACCATCTACCGTGTCGAATGCTTTTTCAAAGTCAGTTTGAAACAGAAGACCAGGGATTTGGTGATTTTCTCTATATAATACTTTAGGTATTAAAGTTGTTTTGTAATTTCCCCGCTATATCTATCTGACATGAAACCTTTTTTATCATCATTTTTCAACTTAACAAGAACTGATTTTATCCTTTTAGATACTGCATTGAAGCCAATTTATAGAAAACAGACAATAGTGAGATTGGTCTCCAATGTTTTAAGTACAGTTTTGATTTGTTAACTTTAGGTATACACGTTAAAAGTCCGCGTTTTAAAGAAATACATAATTCCCCTTTCAGGTAAGACATACATATATAATGATCTGATGAGATATTTATTTATATCAATAAAAAAAAACTTCAGAAATTCAGCCGTGAAACCATCTCGTCCAGGAATTTCATCATTTACAAACATTTCAATGCAACAAGTAGTTCTTCATATTCTAGTTGTCCTTCCAATGCTGCTGAAGTAACTTTGTCTAGTTTTCTAACATTAAAGTTCCTTATAAGTCATGAAAGTGTATGTAGCTGATATCATTGTTATTATCTCTTGTTGTTTTGTGAGAGTGTTTCCATCATTAGTTTCTAAACCAGTGAAAGACTTGTTTAAGAAATTTCTTGTTTCAACCCAACATTGGGTGGGTTGTCCGCCCTTTTCGGTCCAAACTGCCTTTGATCTAACTCTATAAGACCCTGGGTTTTGTTTCATTTGGATTTTCTAGCCGTTCATTATGGTCATTAATTTGTTCTAATAAAGTAGATTTAGAGTCTGTGTCATTAGGTCTGCCGTTTCTTCTATATTGTTTATTAAATCTCTTTCTTCTTTATCTCTCTTTCTTCTTTATCTCTCTGGCGTTTCCTATTTGAAGAATATTTAATAGTTTCTCCCCGAATAAGTAACAACAACGTTTCAAAAAAGAGTTGATCGTCTATAACATTTTCACTGTCATATCAACTGTGTTTTTATATCTACGGGAGGTTTCTTATATAATTTTCTTAACTAGTTCCACATATTTTATATCTTTTCTATCTAAATCATTCAAAGTAAAGGAAATCGATACTGGAGAGCGATCAGATTTGAAACTAGCATCTACTTTTGTATCGGTTACAGAGGGGATCATATTGTGGGATACCAAGAAATAATCAAGTCTAGCTTAAACTGAAAAAGCAGTTTTTGAAAACACCAATCATCCATAACTTGCTTTTCCATATCCTTAGTAAAATGAACATCATGTTGACAATAGATTGAAGCACGCTTGTTTTTCAGAAATCTAAACATTTCTTTTCTCTTTAATAATGTAACCCTCGACAATTTATTGATGTTATTTTTAATTTAGTCATTTGTTATGTTGATTATTTCTGTCCAATGATTAAACAAATACGTAATATAGAGAAACTCATTAAACAGTACTATGAATAATGTAAACACTTTCCCTATGTGATGGGGACGATTGTCAGAGGTACAATAATAATTCAGTCATATTTTGCCAAATCAAAGTAGGAATGTTAGGATCCCTTGTTTCCAAGACAATCTCAGTACCCACAACCCTTACACGTGTCCACAGTTTCGTCGCCTGTAGTTAGTCCCAGAATTGCCCTACGCTTTTCATGAATGCGGGTAGGTTAGTTTGGATACTTTCAAGACCCATTCAAGAATTTTCGAGCGCCGTATACCACCTCACGGTCTGCCATATGAATACACATGTAGCGGTTATTGATTGCGGGGCAGATGGCTTGTGTTGTCTTTGATACTCAGACGTGAGTAGTCTGTGAACGATTTTAAAGTACATATTGTCATCTTGATCTTCAGTGAACCTGAGTGAATTCACCCTAAAATTTCTCAATGTAGTTTCGGTGTTTTCTTGTGGTTGTTCTGAAATACCGTTGCACAAGAGGTTTGATTTCCTGTCATGTATATCCTTAAGGATAACTTGTTTGTCAGGAACTGATTTGGCTTTTCGTAAATCGGCTATTTCCATGTGGAGAGATTTCAAGTCGTCGCCATGTTGTGAAACCACGTGTTCTACTCCACTAACAGTTTGCTTAATGTCTGATATCTCATTTTAATAGAGTCAATGGAGGCTTGTAAATACTCCAATTTCCTCCATCATGTTTGCCGAAGCACGTGTTGCTCTCGTCGAGTCGGACATTCATTGTAGGTTCACACGTTCGTATGGAAATAATAATCTTCCAAAATATTAAGTAGATAGTTTGTTGGGTATTTAAGACAAAATTTAGAGATTGTAATTGAGCCAAATTCCACGACATAATCGCGCTCCGTAAACATGATTGAGAATATCTTTGCGTTCTACAGTTACTTGTTGATATGGAAGAAATGTTTCTTAGATTACAACTACTTTTATTCAAATACTCTACCTGGTACAAGATCGGTCAGATAGTCAGGAGTCAGACGATGATACATATTATACATGTAGAAAGTATTGAGTTTAAAGAGATTTCTTATATCTTACAATGTGCTGTAATTAGTTTCTCTGTATATTTTATCGTGACTGGTGCCACAAAGCACACTGCATATTGTTCTTAATGCGTCTAAGGGCAAATTTTCAATAAAATCGCCTTTTCAGTCGTACAGTTATCCCATATATGACAACAGTAATCAAAAAGTGGTAACGTAAAGGACTATATAAAGTATTTTACGGTTTTCGAGTTAAACGGTATTTTAAACTTTTCAGACAATTGATCATTGGACTAATTTTCTTTACCATGCAATGTTTCTTTATCATGTACTTTCCAAGAATAATCGCTTTTAAGTGTAATACCTAAGTATTTATGGATTTCAACTTGTTTAATACTTTCATAATTCATTAATAAATTTGGCATTTACTGTATTGATTATTCTACATTTACTGTAGAATCGCCAGGCATAAATCCAGATTTGGTAGAATAGTAGTTAGGTAGTTTGATAGAATATTGTTATCTCTGAAAAAGTTGGAAACGTATTCACGAAAGCATTTTTCAAAAGCTTTAGCGTCACAGCTAGTTAGCGCAACTGGTCTATAATTTGAGCAATCATGTCCATCACCTTTCTTTTGAAGAGGAGTTACGGAAGCTAGTTTACAAGATGAAGGGAAAGTTTTATTACGAGTGAGTGAGTGAGTTGAGTTTTAGGTCGCACTTAGCAATATTCTAGCTATATGGCGGCAGTCTGTAAATAATCGAGTCTGGACCAGACAATCCAGTGATCAACAGCATGAGTATCGGCCTGCGCATTTGGGAACCGATGACATGTGTCAACCAAGCCAGCGAGCCTGACCCCCCGATCCCGTTAGTCGCCTCTCACGACAAGCATGGGTTACTGAAGGTTCATTCTAACCCGGACCTTCACGGGTAGTTTTAATACGAAGGGAAAGGTTAAACAACTTAGCTTACAACGACGTTATAGCCAATGAAGATAATTGCAATACAATCTTTCCAATGCCATCAGGCATAGTGGCTTTTGATGTATCTAAACTCAAAAAGTATATCGAACATCTCCAATCCTTATTGTGATTGATGACAAAGGATTGATCGATTTCACGCAGTTCGATATCAGGCAGATCAGCATTAGAATTAATTAACAACTTAGGATTGCCCTGAGTTGAGTTGAGTACATCCGCTATATCTTGTTCATTGTCATAAACTATGTTATTGGAGACAATTGAGAGAAACAATGATTTAACAGAACTTGTTTTTATATAACTCTTAACTGATCGCCACCACATTTTAGTTCCATGAGTATGAGTATTATTTATAGTGAGTGAGTGAGTATGGTTTTACGTCGCTTTTAGCAATATTCCAGCAATATCACGGCGGGGAACACCAGAAATGGGCTTCACACATTGTACCCATGTGGGGAATCGAACCCGGGCCTTCGGCGTGACGAGCGAACGCTTTAACCACTAGGCTACCCCACCGCCCAGTATTATTTATAGTTTCATTTAACAGAACTTGTTTTTATATTATTCTTAACTAATCGCCACCACATTTTATCACCATGAGTATGAGTATTATTTACAGTTTCATCACGTTTTGCATTTCTAACGCTTGATACTACTTTTTTAAGGTGCCTTCTGAACCTAAATAACCATTAGGACGGTTTCGTTTTTTCAGCTGTCTTATGTACGCGATTGCTTTCCTTATTAAGGATCGGATTTTGTTATTTGTCCATGCCGGAACTTTGGTTCTAATTGTTACAGTTTTGTGATTTAAACATATTTATTTCCAAAGAAAGGAACCGGATTGGTAAACAAGCATAAGCTTATATGAATACCGCTCCGGGATACAATGGAAGGAAGAGTAAACATGTCATGATGAATGTACAATGTGTATGATATATAAACGTTGCAAAATAACGCCAATCATTGTTAAACAGTATATGTCATATAAACAAACAGTTTTATGTGGGATATATTCATTCATGATATTCATTATTAACGATGTAAGATTTTCAGTGATATTATCAACGTTCTCCGAAGAGAAAAGTATGTCTGAGTTTATCCCGTTAATACTTTCATTCATACCATTAACATCTGCTGAAGAATAATCATAGATTTTCCTTTTGAATGAATTATTGTTCTATACAGTTTCTGTTATATTAAGGAACACCGGCCAGTGATCACTGCATATAGGATCTAATACACCAGAATCTCTAACAACGTCGACGAGAGATGCAAATATAAAATCGATAAATGTTTTACTACTTAGGGTTATTCTAGTAGCATGCATGATTATCCGTCGAAGACTTTTGATTATATCCATAAAGAAAATCAATATTGAAATCAGCACTTATAATCGTCAGCATACTAAGATCGACTGCGATGTGTATTGATTTATCAAACAAATGCCAATATTCGGAGCTTTTGTCGGCGCGATAAAAAGTTCCAATCACGTAGTTTCTTGTTTTACATTTAACTTGTATCCATATCGCCTCAAGCCCGACTATATCCAAATCATTCATTAAGGACGCACAAATAGTGTCTTCCACATAGGCTGCTACACCGCCGCCACGAGTTTGTCTGTCTTTACGAAATGGTAAATGGAAGCCAGGGATTCTTACATCGATGTTGTTTGAATCGGAAGTTAGCCAAGTTTCTTTTACACATATTACATCATAGAATCCGAGTTCAATTTTTAAATACTTAATTTCCCTTTAAGACTACGGACAGTCTTTAATGGACAGTCTTTAAATATTTTAGTCATTTAGGTCCTGGATTGGGATGAATATCTCCACAACACAAAATCAATAAAACAATTAATGAAACGCAAGTACTAAACAGACATCGAAATTTGAATACATGTAGATAAAGCAAAAGTACCCACTGCCTGTCTGTATTGTGATATTTCAACTGACATCAAAATTCATAAACATACATCAAGTGAAGAGGCACCGGGTATTGGTAGTACATAAGGGTATACTAGGCATACACCAACAACATCAACAGTTTCGCACATAGTAGTTTCTATTTTGATACATAGTTCAATGTAGAATAAAAGCAAAGTAATGTAAGCATGAGTTTAAAGCTTTAACCGGTTGTGGTTATTAAGAAACACAACGACCATTTGAAATGGCATAACTCGTACGTTTATACACAGTGCTTAAACAGAAAACACAAGCACTGAATAGTTAGAGTGTATAAGAACATATAATAACGTACGCAACAGAGATATGGAAGGTAATATGAAAATACTAAATCATGGCATCACTTGAAGTTTTGCACATAGGTGACTGATCTACTAACAGTGATGGAAATATTTTTCCTTCGGTGCACATTTCTTTCCTTTTGAACAGAAAGGCGAAAATCCTTAATATATGTTCACCGTAGTTTTCATTATATGATTTACCAGTTTGAAATACACATATAAATAACAGAAGAAATAAAAGCTGAATCTGAATCTTAACTTAAGTATGCAACATTTTGTTTAATGATAAGTTACACACATACAAAAGAACTAAAGCATAAAGAAGTTCAGTTTTACAGATAACAATTTTTGAACAACTAGGAGAGTTCTATACAACTTCTTTAATATAATATAATATCGCTCATATTATATTAAAGAAGTTGTATATCCATAGAACTCTCCTAGCTGTTCATGGGATACACCCGAACCGGCCCCAAGCCGAACCGGCTCCTGGATATTTAACCCAAACCGGCCCCGCACCCGAACCGGCCCCTGGGTTAATTAACGGTAATCAGACAGACAATTAATCAGACAGACATGAAAATTCCAATTAATTTATTATATATATACAGACATGAAGATTTCAATTAATTTATTATATATATACGGACATGAAGATTTCAGTTAATTTATTATATATATACAGACATGAAGATTTCCTTTTCCTTATTGTGCCATCCTGAAGCTACTTCTTAGTTATGAGAGATGTTATTAGAATAAGGGTCTGGGATGGAGTCTTGATGCCCTGTGAATATTCTGTCCAGATGTCTTGTATCTGCTGGTTAAATGCCCTGGTCTTCCGCGATTGGTGGCGTGACAGTTGATCCCAGGCCAGCAACTGTGGTACCTGGGGTACATACAGGGCTTCTTTGTGAAGGAGGTTCACCAAAAGGAAGAACTCAAGGTTCCTTTTGCCGGCCGCCTGGTTGACCTTCTTGTGCCATCCTGAAACAGAGAAATAAAAAGATTAGACTCACATAACATCAGAAATTGTTATATTGCAAACTGTAAACGCAACTTAGTGTTAAAATTAGGAAAGAAAATTATATGGGAACTTACCTTCACAATCGTTGTTGGTCCTCACTGTCATGCCATACACGGACCAGCTGGTGATTGGCCAAACAGTTGAAAAAAGCCAGGTGTTCTCTTCATAGGTGCAAAGGGGGTACAGGCTCGTGTCTTCTGTTGTGGCTTTGATGGCGGCAAACTGGTCAGGAATGTGGCGGTGATGCAAGTAAGGCAATGCCATCAGCTTCTTGATTGTCCTATAGGATTCCTGTCCTTTGTGGAATTCGTTCTGCAAATAAACAGAATATTTATGAATATATATGACATATGAACTACATGAGTTTGCTGATTATTGTCTCACTAGTAACGCACTGGAATATACTTACATCAAGACCAAGGGCTTGCACTTTTCTCCGGATGGCCTGCTCCCAGTGAAATACGCATCCTCTGATCTCGACCATGGGTAGTAGCCCTCGGACGGCCCGCCATACCCCGCGCTCGAAGTCAGCCATCACCCGCTTGACACACACAGTGACTCCAGCCCTCCCATTTCTTCTGCAAGGGTAGAGAACACCTGGAAAAGGATATTTATTTATTAATATATCTATAAATGACCAATTTTGTTTTAATTTACTTAATGCGAAATTTAGAGTAGATTGTCATAGAAAATGTCCAAAAGCAACTTACCTTCCTGTAATCAATTTTTTGACGACGGGACATGAAAGCATATGCCATTGGGACTTGTTTCATCTCTCCGTTTTTGCCTAGGATGAAGACATGAATGGTATATAGTTGTTTGAAAGGTTGTCTGACAACTCTGAAGGTCCCGTCCATATAAATCAAAATAGTTACCTGTATTGCAAGTCCTGTGTTGCCATCGGTCACAAAAGTCACACTGCAGGCACTGTTGTCTTTCGCGGCATCTCAATGAGCAGTAAACGCAAGAATCGGACACGTTATCCATGATGAACAAATTATGAATCATGTCCTTCAGATAATGTCTTTTATAAGATTATACGCAAGGTGAAGATAACAGTATACTGTGCAGTTGACATTGCCACTCAAACCAGATAACAACTTTTGGTTTTTCACAAATATAGCAAGGTGTCGAACAAGACTCTTCCGGCGTCGTCAAGCTTGCTTGACTGCATCTACCCTACAGCAGAATCCAGAACTTAAGTGGCAAAACATGCTCGCAAAACAATGTTTGATAATAATTGTAGATTTGGGGGAGTATATATATGTATTATTTCTTTTTCCTGAAAATCCTGGTATGTAACATTTTGATGTGATTGGTGCCATGCGTCACGGCATTAATATTTGTTTACTGATTATTTGATTTGAATCAGATATATGCGTAATTATTTATTTCATGTTTTAATATTTCAAATTTAACCTACCTATGCATAGTTTTTCTCAGTAATAATCTCGCTACTTGTATATTTGTTCTTGAAACTTGCGTTTTCAAGAACGCAATAAGTATTTCAATGATCCTGTCCATGCTAAAAGTTAATGAACCAAAAAATGCCAGGATCATGGGGGGATGAAAATTACCTATATATTCACAAGACTGTATATTTTAAAATCGCTGTGTTTCAGTATTTTGAATTTGAAAGGCATTAGTTCAATGAGAACAATCTTTTTAAATGTTTAGTTGTCCTTATCCCGTTGGCAAACCCCTACTAATATGAACAATATTGTTCCTGTGTTCCCATAACCTCTCACCCGTCCCATGTATTGGCTATCTCAGGTGAAATGCGTTTGATACAGCACCATGACCTGGCTTACAATGTCGGATGTATGGCAGTTTATGATATAATTAATTTTTGCTTCCTTTACCTGGTGCACAAGTTGAATACATGAAGAATGCCGTTTCTTGTACGACAGGTATCGTTGCTGCTGCTGTTGTTCCTAGAGACAGAGTATGTGCCACACATTCTCCACTAGCGTCCCTGTATCCAAAGGACTTTATGACTCCAAAGAGGGAACAGCGCGAAGCACATTCGGCCCGGCTGGTCATGTTAGTCTTTGTCCACAGAACACCTACAGTAACTCTCTTGTTCTTGAAACCCGCCAATGGTTCTACTTTGCATTCATCACAAATAATGGCCGAATTTTTTACAAGACCGGCGCAACAACAAGTTATCATCAAGATCAATTGTATGCTCATAGTTGAAAAACCCTCTTCACCTTCTCAACCATAAACTGGCAATGACAACAATCCTGGTGTTCTGAAGACTGTTATAGCTCAACCAATCGATCGTTTAAAAAAATTTAAAACACGTTAAGCAACCTGACGTCTCACTTGCTGAGCCTGACAGGACCAATAGGCAGTTCTGTCTTGAATGGTCATGGTAACGTTAATGTGAGTATTGTCATGAAAGTGTAGGGAATAATACAAAACATGCACTGCAAGTAACTATCCAGTCGATGTTTTGTCTGAACTCAAGGAAGAGACTGTCTCTCTGGGGTCCCATAATAAGTGAGGAATATACTTGAAGCCATAAAAACCCAACGCTTCAACCCCACCATGAACCGGGATCAAGGTTATTTTATCTCCTCAGCCTTTCACCACCTAATTAAAGATCACCAGTAATGCACCCATACCTCGTCCAGTTGGCTTCTATGCTCTCTTTGTGTATTTTAATCACAACCTATCAATGTGTACATCAAACTACTCTCTTCAACACACGATTACCATCTCAGTGTACATCAACTCATCTATTGTATAAACTCATTCTGCATATTGTTTTAATCACCATCACTCTGTACATCAACCTACTCTGCTCAAATCACTAATTAGCAATCCATTGTATATCAACCTTGTCAATTGTATATACACACTATGCACTGACTATGCAGCTATGTATATATTCTCCATGTTACAACTCTTTGTATCACTTGCTTGATAACGGTGTTAGTACCTACACCGAAACGTCGCACTCATTGCAATAAAGAAGTTGACTATCCATAAAACTTGGTTTTCCTACTGTGAAGACCTTGGAGAAACATTGCTCGTGCATGAGTTTGTGAAAGATGTCACCTTTCCGCGAACTCCCGGTGCCAGCCCCAGTTGGAGGTGATTTATAATCACAAGCTTCGTCTATATCTAGTTTATAAGTACTGTTTTTAGTAGACATTTAATATGGTTATGGCAATAGTTATATCGTTTGTATGAATGAATATCAAGAATAATTTCAATATTTGGTATTTACTGTTGAAATCAACTGGGATGCGACCGGCAGCCGATACCTTGCCTTGCATGCACAATGTACGCACGCACTACCCGTCTTGTGAGGAACACGTGGTTCATACTAACAAACAATCTTAATCTTAACTGTGGCATATGCCACTGTCATTGGATCCAGAACAATATTTTCTCAACTACCAAATAATAGCTCGATTTTCACAGCAGAAGCTAACGCCATATTGACAGCTCTTAAATATATTAATAAACATCGTAAATATAAACAATACATCATCTTTTCCGATTCTCTTTCGTGTCTATTAAAAAATCTTTCTTGTAAACATCCACTTTTATTAGAAATTATTGAATTGTATAATGAGCTTGCTACTGGCCAATGCGACATCGTCTTTTGTTGGCTACCCAGTCACCTTGGCATTTCTGGGAACACAATGGCCGATCTTGCTGCTAAGATGGTGATCTACCTTCAGTTGTTGGCGATATATAGCCTATTTTTATATTGTGTTGTCACCTATAGTTCAAATATTTTAGATTTAATTACTAGTTTTACATGTATATCTGTGATATTCTAGTTGTTTTACTGTCCTTCGTAGGCAGGTTGTATAATCTACATCTATTCCATTTCAATGTATAATGTTCACGTCACGAAATGGCTGAAATATTGCCGATGTGACGTTAAATATTAACTCACTCACTCTTGCTGCTAAGGCAGCACTCAATAAATCTGTGACACCACTTCTTATTCCATATTCTGATTACAAAGCTAGCATTAGAACCTACATCCGTGATCTAATGCAAAAGAAGTGGGACCCAAGTAGGTATTAACAAATTACATGAAATAAAACCTTATATTGGTTACACCTACTTGGGTTGTCAGTCCAGATTTGAAGAGGTCATCATGCGACGATGTCGCCTTGGCCACACCAGGTATACTCATGAATATTTGTTAAAAGGCGAAGATCTTCCGTTTTGCATCCCTTATGATGAAAGAATAACGGTCAAGCATGTCCTGCTTGACTGCAATGATTTTTCCATCACAAGGGATGAATATTTTAATGTCAAAACAATTAAGGATCTTTTTTATAATGTTATAATCATTTAATAATAGAATTTTTAAAGGAAATAGAATTATTGCATAAATTTTGAATAATATGTTTTGTAAATAGATAAATGGTATTTTAAACATGGTAGTATGAATCAGCAACTGCGATTGTTAGTGGCTGTATCCTCAAAGGGGGTGAAAGTATCGTAAGATCATTGTCCTCCTGAAAGGGTACGTAAGTCCCAAACACTTTCAAAGTCAATTTCGCACAACCATACTTTTTAATCGTAGTATTTCTGTTATTTTAACTTTCGGCTAAGTCTTCCTACATCGCCAGCGGCTGAAGGGATGGTGTAAATCCAGCTAGGGTCCATGCAGGTAGCAAAAGTAATGTAAGTCCCCATGGTTCCTAGTATGGTGATCTACCTTCAGTTGTTGGCTATCTATAGCCCATGTTTTATATTGTCTTGTCTTCTTTAATTAAAATCTTTTAGTTTGACATGCTAGTTTTATGTTCATATATGTGATATTCTAGCATTTTTACTGTCCATCGTCGACAGGTTTTACTCTCCAAAATGTTTTCATTTTTAATTGTATAAATTGGTTTCGTCACGAAATCGCTGAGATATTGCCGATGTGACGTTAAATATTAACTCACTCACTCACTAAATCTTAACTGCGATCCTTCGTAGCCTAGTGGATAAGCCCGCCAAGCTATTAAGCGAATGGCTGCAAGTTGGAAACAAGGCATCGGCACAATATATTGGAAGTTTTCAATAATGTGATATTTTAATTTTTAATGTGATATTCAGTAATAGCAAGACAAAGTTATATCAAGCTGCAAAACTTGTGCAAGTAAAATAATTCAAAGTTGGGGCTATTCCTCAGAAAATCCCAGGGCATTCTGTGGAAAAAAACCGGGATTTCTTGGAGAATGCCCGCGAAACTGCTTGTACAGGTTTACACGGTAGGGGAACCTGGCGAGACAATAAAGTGACGTCACTTGAGGTTTATAAAACCTTTTCATTATATTGTCCGTTGACAACATGATTCTATATGTTACATATATATTTTATATATATTTTTGTAGTCACGAAATAATGCCGGTAAAGATTTCAACCCATTCTTCCTTTTGTTTGGTTCCAAATGTTCTGGTTTGTTTACAGGCTACAGCCGCAGGACAAGAGTACTCTCCTATGTTTGACATCAAAGAAGCAATGTCTATGAAGGAGTGTTTGTCGCGGTCTGTTGGTGGGTTAGGACATGCTAACCCTTTGGGCGAACACCCAGTGGCATCACCGTAATTTAGCGTCAATCCATAATTAGCTGTATAATTCTCATAGATATTTTAATTTTTGCCCTCTACGCCAAATGTGGAATGTGTGTCGGCATTTATTCACTTGCACTGGCATTCTTTGTTTGCTCATCGATTATTTCCCATGATAGTGAGTGATGAACCGAAACCTACATATTCCTGAGTACAATGTATACCTGACTTAAGTCACACTTTCGGTTCGCAACATTCTGAACCTTTATCCCTCCTGGTTAAATGTTGGCAACCGTTTACTTTTTATGTTTTACCCCCAGATTCTAAATTTGATCTTATGAAAGAGGACGTCAAACTTTTTGTTTTCATGGTCATCTTTCACGTGCATCAGGTGCTGAAAACCAGTGGTTCATATCATGAGCAACGGTCTTTGTCCTCGAAATAAGATGATAAGTAATCAACAAACCAGATGCAATGACTTATCCTTAAAGACAAGTATAGGTTCTTGGGGATCTCTCAAAACCATGACATTTCTTAGTTGTGGGTCCTATATTCAATCACATTTTAATTATTTTGTAGCCAAAGTGCTAAAAAGACTTTTCATTAACACAAAAGCCAAAAATAAGAAATTTGAATGGTATAATTTGATTAAACATGGGTCGTGTAATAAAACTGAAATAAAGATAACATAAAGTGTCAATAAAAGCATGGTCATCCCAAAAGGGTAACACGATGCATAGTCCTAATTCATACACCCAGTCCACAAATGGGTCTCTACTCGTAGTTTCAGAAACATAAGACACAGTCAGTATCTTGTGTAACCTCTGCCCACCTGGATGACGTCCCCATTAGGTGCACGAGACGCTGAATCCGATGTTGGGGCAACCTGTTCCATTCTTGGTGCAATGTTTGCTCTCATTCGTCAATATTCTGGACTGACGGATCTCTCTGACGAAACTCACGCTCCAGAATATCCCAAACATGATCGATAGGGTTCAAATCAGGGCATCTGGCTGGCCATGGAAGAGTGGTAATGACTTCTTGATGCAGGAAATCAATGACTGCGCGTGCGTGGTGTGGCCTGGCGTTGTTAATAGGGAATGATTATCAAAATGAAGCATTACATGCCTCCGCAAGATTTTCTCTATGTATCTTTGTCCATTCAGATTTCCTCTCACTGTGACAAGCTTAAGTTTGCAGTCAGAGGACACACAGCACCTAACCATCAAGGAGCCTCTACCGGATGGAACGTCTTCCAGAATGTTCCTTTCTATGTCATGTACCACTGTCGCCGAACACGCGTCCTTCCGTCAGTTACAAACAGCAAAAACTGGCTCTCGTCTGAATGAGACAGTAAGTTTAATTTTACGCCCCACTCGGCAATATTACGTTTACCACTTTCGGTGAAACCTACTAGAGATAATGGTCCTGGAAACATAGTCCGAGAGAGCCAACAACTTCAAGTTTCTTTTGTGCCCAAATACGAAATTTAAGAGCTGTTTATAAATCTTTTTTTTCTACTTTTTTGGGGGCAAATGCTAGGACGTACTTTCCTTTTCACTTTGAAATATCTCTGATGAAATATTAATTTACATGTGTTTCTTGGTCGATGATGCCTGCTGGTTGACTGAATTCCTGGATTTCATAATAATATCTGTAAACAACGAACGTTGGTTGTTTCGTTTTTCGATTTATGCCGCCCAAAGCCCAAGGGGATGTGTGCATGAAGTATCATGAGTGAGTGAGTGAGTTTAATTTTACGCCGTACTCGGCAATATTCCAGCTTTATGACGGTGGTCTGTAAATATTCGAGTCTGGACCAGACAATCCAGTAATTAACAGCATGAACATCGATCTACGCAATTGGGATATGTGTCAACCAAGTCAGCGATCCTGACCACCCGATCCCATTAGCCACCTTTTACGACAAGCATGGGTTACTGAAATCAATTCTAACCCGTATTTTCACGGGTTCTCGTCTGAAAAAATGAATCTTCCTCCAAGAAGCCAGGTTCCAACAATGCCGGTCACGGCACCACCGTAATCATGCATCCATGTGGGCACGTGTCAACAAAGGTCGTCGGAACTTCTGTTTTCAGTCGATTTCTAAAAGTTTTATGACAGAGTTGCTGTAAGCCATTGCCGTTTTAACATTGGACTTGGGGCAAAGGGAAATCGCCGAACAAGTCTAAGTAGTGCTGCGTCTTGGCAAGCTCATGACTTGCGTGGTCTGCCTGAACGATGCAGACCCTTTACATCGTTTGTTGGGTGATATTTCCTCACAAATCGACTGATTGTTGAGGGGTGGTGACCTAATTGCCTGGCAATTTCTCTCATGGGCAACCCGACATTAACCATACCTGTCACTTGCCTGACGTTCGTTGAGGTTGAGGGAGTCCCATAGAATGGTTTAAGACAATACATTTATGTATACGTTTTAGCTCAGTTTTCTAACAAAAGCGAATGATAATTTTCATGACATGAAGGGTGCAAGCTCCACACTTATTACCTGCAGCACATACATCATGATTTGTTGCGTTTGAGACACATAATAGGTTATTGTTTTCATTTCTTTTCATAATGTTACAGGGCAGATGTTAAGAGCGTTTCAACCAGGAGGTTTAGTCTCCGTCGAGAAGAAAGAACGGATCAACTGATGAGAAACAAATATGTAGCTATTTGAGATCAGTTAAAGTCTTCGATAAGGTTCTTATCATGGCGAACTTCCGATATACGAGATTAATCACAAAAACCTTTGAATGACGAATGTAGTTTCATATTTTGACACTAACAAACTCATTCAGCATTGCAACATGAGTGACTATGGGAGTTGAACGGTATCAGATCAATTATATTCCTAAAACTTAAAGGTCACATGCAACGTAAAACACAACTTTGCAGATTCTGATACCTTTCGGTATGGACTTACCGAAACAAATCGTCAAAAATGCAAATTCAACTTATAAAGTTGAAAAATAACGCGATGAAAAAAAACGCGCGAAATCGGAGTTCAAACGTTTCACTAATTTTCCCCAGACTTTTCTGGGGAAAACGGGTTTCAACAGCTGGGCTGCGCTCATAGCACGTGCGCAGTGAAATAGGTTCGCGCAACTTGGAAGCCGGTTGTCCGGTGAATACTCGGTGAAGGCTTTGGTGTGAGCTATTTTTCTAATATTTTGTTGATATCTCACAGGCGCGAGCTTTTTATATGTTATGACAGTAAATTAACTGTTTATATAATTTCATTTGTCAATTTCACCACACGTTTTTCTTACCGAGTCACTTTCTCAGTTCGATACTTAAAAGCAATGCCATTATTTAGCGTTGACAGAATTTCTAACTGTGATATAGATATGTCGTTGTCACAGACAAAACTCAATGTCTTGTTTTATTGACACCTATGTGTCTGCCTCCCTGTCTGCTAATGACAATATTCAATACACAGCTGCTATCACTGACCACATGCAATTTGAACTTAACACCAATCAGGCTATACACCATAAACAAAATGCATTGATTTATGGCCCGAGTTCGATCTCTGTCACATTATGTAATTACACAGACAGGCAGGTGTGATACTTGAACACATGACATGTTATGATGTCTGTTGATTGCAAAATGTTATACACAAAAAATGAGCATGTATTTACAAAACCCAACATCTCTATATATACACACACAATGAGCTGCGAGGGCGGCATCTGCAAATGAACCAGCCGTTACACTTGAGTGCACACCCACCCGCTCTGACTGGGTTCGGTATCCCGGCTGCTTCGTTTTGATTTGCGATTATACGCTTATAATTTTGTTGATTTGTTTTTTCATAATCAGCAATGCATATTATATGTCATGAAGAAGTGATAATTGTGTTTTAATTATGTTTGATTTTTTGGTTGCAAGTGACCTTTAAGTATACACGTCTTTGCTAAGTGACGTAAGTCCCAAAACTTTCAAAGTAAATTTACATTTACCGGGATTTTTTAAACGTATTATTTTTGTGATTTTAATTTTGGCTAAATTTTCCTACAATCGCCAAGGACTGAAGGGATGGTGTAAATCCAACTAGGGTTCATGCAGGTAGCAAAGGTACTGTAAGTCCCCATGGTCCCTAGTATGGTGATCTACCTTCAGTTGTCGGCGATCTATAGCCTATTTTTATATTGTGTTGTCCCCTGTAGTTAAAATGTTTTAGAATTAATTACTAGTTTTACATGTATATCTGTGATATTCTCGTTGTTTTACTGTCCTTTGTCGACAGGTTTTTTATAATACATATATATATATTTATATATTCCATTTCAGTGTCAAATGTTTTCGTCACGGTATGGCTGAAACATTGCCGATGTGACGTTAAATATTAACTCACTCGCTCACTCACTCACTTTGCTAAGTGACCTTGTTCAGACTTGCCAATACGAACAGAAATTCCGATTCATGTGCGGAAAGAAACAGATCCGTAAGAACGGGAACACAAGTAGTGCCCATGGGGATGTTTACTTAGTGTTTTACCCCGGATTCGTTTTATGAAGTACAAGTTCTGATCTCAAATGGTTAACATATGAAAATTGAGTGTATAAGTTGCGTATGAAGTTATTACCTGGTGAACATGTGGAAAAAATGCATTATCCTGATTCACTGGCATTGTTGGTGGTGTTGTGAGCGGCTAGGTATATGCCACAATGTGGTATCCAAAGAGTGTTTCCACTCTAAAGAGGATACATTGTGCCTCCTTATTCGTTACGCTATATTCTGCCTTGTTTTGAAAATCTGGATGTGGTTCCAACTCGCATACATCACAAACAGTGTAGAAGGTTCTAAAAGACCATATCGCAGAACGCTGTCATCAAAATCAGAAGCATTTCAAGTATGGGCATGGTTAACAACTGACGCCATTCTTTCCCAAGCATTTTCTGCATTAGAAGCCTTATTGGTATGGCATTCAAATCAGCAGCCTGCCAAATCGACCAATTTGTGACTGCAGTAAGAGAAATTCTCAGCTAAATGATCGTACACTGAATTAGATTGTTTGTTGCACAGGTAGCAATATACTAGCAAAATCGAAGGGGTCATGGCGTACCCTGCCAACCAATGATTGATATCATGAGCGACAGTGTATGTCCTCGGAATAAGATAACACGCAATCAACAAAAACAGATCCAACTACTCAATCCTTAAGACAAGTCTATGTTCTTGGGGATATATATATATATATAGTCATCTTCAATTTAAAGTCACTGTAACTAGCCAAGCGGAAACAAGCATGTGGCTCTTTCAAACTAAGATATAACAACCACACAAAATCGTTCAAAAATGATATTTATGAAAAAGAAACAGAATTATCCACATATACCTGGCAACTCAAAAGAAACAAAGTAAACTACGAAATAAAATGGAACGTTTTGAAGCAACCAAGCGAGACTCAGGATTATGTAACCTCTGTATTGAAGAGAAGCTAGAAATTCTCAACAACAAAGGCAACAAGATCAACATAAAGAGTGAACTACTTTGAACCTGTCGGCATGGAAAGCACACAAGCCGAGTGAGAACGAAAGGTTCCAAGCAAGTTGATTTCAGTTTGTCTAATGAACTGAACCATTGTATTTCTGTTTCAAGCGTAGAGCACTCTGTGCGTGTAAGGAACAACACCCTTTTCTCTCTCTCTCTCTCTCTCTCTCTCTCTCTCTCTCTCTCTCTCTCTCTCTCTCTCTCTCTCTCTCTCTCTCTCTCTGTGTACAAAATCATTAATGTATTTCAATCTACCAAGTTAGTATAATCCTACTTCTTTTGAACACCTTTGCAGGGTGTTATCATTAAATGAAGCATTAAATATAAACTTATTATTTTTCTAAACATTTTAATGTTAATTTTTAAACAAACGGGAAACAAGCAAGAGTTAAATTAAGTCCAGAAGACAACCATTTTGCCAACCCTTTTCAGAAACGTTAGAATATGCGCTTCGTATCTAAAAGATGGTTGTTGGTGACGATACAGTAAACACGCTCAATTTTTACTTGGGATTTTTATCCTTGTTTCATACTGTTGAAAAAATGACGCTTCGTTGCTGGTAATAACATTTATTCATCTTGAGCGCACAGTTACAATGTATTTTCGACAGCGGACACATTACGTGAATAGGAATGTACAATACAGATGGAAATCCACGTACAGGGAATTGGTGTCATCTGCTGCAGGATTCAGAGAATGTGCAGTTTATAGAGGTAGACATTTACGACATGCTTCACGTTGAGGACTGTGGTAATACTGAAATGCTCTGAACAGCATTAAACTTTATCTCACACAGATAACACTCATTCACTAGCTCAGTGCATACAACAATATGTTTTTGTATACTTTACAGTACAAAGGTAACGTTTTATGCAGAACAACAATACCAATAGATGTATAACAATCATGAGCCTCATTCAGATAATGAGTTGTAATTACTAACAAATGATCAGAATCTGATGAAATCTGGCGGCAAGACTTAGACCTAAACTGAAATAAAATTTGATGTGGTACTTTTTGGAAAAAAAATATAAGCACAATATCAACCACTGAAATGATGTCCAGGGCACGCTCCCCGATTCAGCTTTAGGCGACCCCTTGGTATCATGTTAACTGTCTGATCGTGATTCACAAGCTCATAATACAGGCGGAATTGTATAGTCGATTCCTATGGATATAGAAAGGGTCTTGTAATTTTTATCATAATTTGGAGCTTATATATTGGTGGTAAATCATTTGTGATAACGAATTAACTCAGTCGTTGTCACAGGAAATCATCGACGGTGATAACGTGTGGGAGAGTGATATCACTGAATAAATAGACGTTAAACAAGAGAGACATATTTTAACAAGGTCTTAATAGTTGTGGCTAATAAGACTTTTCACTCCACAGTAACACACGCCTGGAGTATTGTGTTCCAACGTTCTGTTTAAGCTTTTTATGATGGTTTTAACACTTCTCAAGAATCGTAAATTGTCTTTTGAAGCTCGGTGATTGATGGTGAACGCAAGTGATAGAATTTGTTGTGAGATAATTCAGAAAATATGACACAGAGAAAGGAAAGTGCGAAGATGTCAGGGGAGTGCTATGATGGCCACAAAAAGGCATATCCTTTGGTGGAAACAACGTCTAACCATGAACTATGGCAGAAGCTGTCTACGTTATCCACTTTTTTATTTACTTATTTTGACGAGCTTTTGTTTATTAAAACACATAAAACTAAACAGCATGCCAGCCATGCTTGCTGGTTTCACTAGACAACTATGACCTACATTTATGGGTTTTCTCCTAAAAAAAGCCGTTATTATGACTGAATTCTCTTAAAATCGGCGTTTAAGCTCATTCACTGTTCAGTTCCCTGCAATGATTTATTATTGAAGCATCTCAGGGACACTTTTTGCGTGTGCAGATAATCTTACCTGATCTACTTGAAATCTCAGCCTAACACTCAACGGTCGCACAATAATAATAGCAACATATAGAAAGAACAATCATGAGCCTCATTCAGATGATAATTACTAACATAAGAAGGAATCTGATGCAATCTGGCAGCAAAACTTAGGTTAAAAAACAAATGTTTCGTGTAGTGATTTTTAGAAAGGAAATATGAACACAATATCAACCACTGAGCTACAATTTACAAGCGTCTCAGGTACGATTTTCCGTGTGCAGATAATATTACTTGATCTACTTGAAGTCTGAGCCTAACATCATGAGAAACATTCGACGGTAGCACCGTTTTACGCACAACGTAACCTTTCATTTGATGCTTTTTAAGCACAATTACGGATTATCTGGAGATAACAGCCTAACATCATAAGATACATTCCATGGTCGCACAGTTTTACGCACAAGGTACTCGTGACCTTTCAAACTGATGCTTTTTAAGCACAATTACGGATTATCTGGTGATAAACGGTGCTACTGACCGCGGAGCTGGATGGTGCATTATACCAAGGTGTTTTGCTGAGATAACATGTTTTCGATTGATGCTCAAAGTCAGCAGTTACACAAGTAAAGCCTGATTCTGACAGGCACAGATTCATGCAGGCCGCTGCTGTTTGAATGGAATGAACAACCCTGTCGTTGTAACCATTGAGGACTTTGCCGTTGAAGAGAGTGAAGCCTGATCCATATCCAGCTGAACCGCAACCTGAAAAAAGAAGTAAATAATTTGTGAAGCAGTGAAGCATATAAAGAGTGAAGCATAAACAATTCTTGTCGCCAAAGCAGACATATTGAATCGGGGGGTCACACTGATGAAGGTCATCGTGCTCAATCTGCGTGGACACCTGTCATTTTTTCAACCGACATTACAGAATTCTGCAAATATCTGATCCATACCAAACAAACAGCACCATAAGGGTCAGTGGCATGTGGATATATATATATATACATATAAATATCCACATGTAACTTATTAAGCACCCCCTAACATAATTTAAGTGACCAACTTACCTAATGATAAATCTTGAAATTTAACGATGACTAATATTGTTTAAGGGTTTGCTAAATCAAACGTCAAAACACATCCCAATATGCAGTTGAAGCACACTGTCCACGATTGTCACAAAAAGCACTATTAACTCAATGCGGAAAAACACTGTCAAACCAACAAGGTTAAGGACTGACCAAGGCCAGGTCAAGGATCGGGATTTAGCAAGCTCTGTGAGACGTCAGCCTTTCACTACAAATGGCATCAAGAAGCACCTATGGTTCCCCAACAGACGTCTGTGCAATAGGGCTGTAAGAAACCGCACAAAGGCACTTGGGATGAGGGCAAGAATGGTGATCAAGCGTCCCGCCTTGACCAATCTTCACAAGAGGACTCATTTGGAGTGGTGTCATGGAATTGGACGTCATGGAGGAAGGTGCATTGGTCGGATGAGAGTCACTTGTGATTGCATGTCACAGACGGGCGCCAGCGAACAGAGCCTATGAGCCTAGGAACTTCAGTGCATCACTTCCTTACGGTGGTGGATTTGTCATGGTCTGGAGTTGTCTCTCCCATGATTGTAAACTGGACTTGGTAACTGTTCGTGGAAATCTCAATGGCGACCACAGCATCCGGAACATCCTGGATCCTATTCTTGTGCAACATTTTGATAACCATCCATTAGCCACTCGCCCTGTATTTATGGATGACAACGCCCGACCACATCGTTCTCCAACAAAGCTGTAACCAAACTTCCATGGCCTGCTATGAGCCCGGATCTGAATTCATTGGAACTTGTCTGGGGCATTGTTGGACACCGAGTGCAAACACTAGATCCGCCTGTTCAAGTCCTGGCATGTTTGGAAGCAGCTTTGCGCCGGGAGTGGCAGCAGCTGCCCCTGGAGCGAATCCGGAGACTCAAGACAAGCATGGGGAGGGGGGTCAGTGCAGTCATCCATGCACAAGGTAGACATGCATGCTATTAACATGTTTCCTGTGATTTGTTGTCTGAAGATGACAGAGAACATTTTCAGACTGAGAGACACTCACCTCGCCAATTTTGGAACTCTGCAGCCCCACAGTTGTAGAGGGATACATTTTCTTGACAAAACATCGTTAACGTTTTCATGTCATTTTGTTAATTAAAATATTGCAAATTTTCATTATTTTGTTGTTATTGTTTAGTCCAAAATGTCAACTTTCAGGAAACAATGGTGTTTAAGCTTTCCAGTATACATACTAATGATAATGGTTGCTCATTTTCATGGCAATATGAAAATATAGGGAAGTGCTTAATTAAGTTCCATGTGTATAGTTCTTATATGATTTTGGCACCCGTGAAGAGCCACCTCCTCGTGGTGGGTGCTGGGTAACGCTAAGCGCTCTTCGACCCCCCGTTGTGGACCCCGGGGTATATTTGGTCCACCAACCCGTTTGCCGTGGGTTGCGCCCCTGTGTCGGTGGAAGACGGGATTCTGGTGGTTGAGGGCACTGGTTCCAGGAACAGTGTGCCTTTGCCCAACACACCACTTCGGCCCTGACTTCACCTAGACGGATGGTAGAACTGGCCCGGTTCTATCAATCGGCTGGTCACGCCAAGCCCTGTGTATCTGGTAGAATTATTAATCTTTTAATTCTTCTGCTGGAGTATATCATCCGGGTATCCTTGGTGCTGCAAGTTGGAAATCCACTTGTTTTAGCATTGATCTTGTGATACTCCGTGGTGGGTGGGGAGCTCGGATGATGAAATCTAACAAAATAACCATGGCTTATGAAACTCCAACCAAAAAAACCAAACGTCCTCTTGACAATGACCCTGTTGACAACGAACTCAGACTGCCCAAACCAACTGATTACTGGCCACGTTTTGTTGTCATTGAGACCAAAGATGATACACCATTAAAATTTAATCCTTTTGCTGTGTCTAAAGGTATCCAAGGCATTGCTGGCGATGTGAAGAACCTTAACAGATTACGTTCTGGTGCGCTGTTAGTTGAGTGTGGCAAGAGACAGCAATCAAACAACCTATTGAACACTGAAACTTTTGTCGGCATTCACGTCACTGTCACGGCTCACAAGACCCTTAACACGAGCAAGGGAATCGTTAGAGATCGTGAGCGATTGCTGGCTGACATGTCGGAACTACATATCGTTTCCGAAATGAAGGATCAGGGTGTACTCTATGTTAAACGTTTTTCTACACGTAAAAACGATACAACTATCAAAACCAACACCTATCTGTTTTCCTTTTCTTTACCCGTTGCTCCAAAATCTCTCAAGGCAGGTTATTGTAACCTCAATGTGGAGACTTACCTTCCAAACCCTCTCAGGTGCTTTAAATGTCAGAAGTTTGGCCACGGCGTAAATACTTGTACATTGTCTGTTGTGTGTGCTCACTGTGGTGAAAAGACACACACAACAGAATATTGTAACAGTAATGTCAAAAAGTGCATCAACTGCGCAGGGAATCACCCAGCTTACTCTAAGGACTGTCCCGTATGGAAACGCAAATGGCAATCAATCAAATAAAATTCACGCAAAACTCAGTGGCAGAGCCCCAAAGGGGTCAGAAAATCAAATTCAATTATTCAACAAATACGGATCTCTTGAGGCCATGGACGTATCTGAAAACGTCCATTCTAGGGCACATAGCTTGTCGCCCTCCAAACAAGTGCGGGGTAGATCCCCAATAAATCCCCCCAAAAGATAATGTCTTCTAATAATCTTGTACAGTGGAACTGCAGAGGGCTAAGGAATAATTTCGGTGATTTGCAGCTATTAGTCCAGGACTTCACACCATCAGCCATTTGTCTTCAGGAGACATATTTAAAACAGACGGATACATTTGACCTACGCCATTTCAATGCATACCATTCTTTTTCACCTCCGGGTGATCGGGCCACTGGAGGATCTTCGATCCTTATCAAACAGAATATTATCCATAGCCCTGTTATACTTAATACTGGTCTCCAGGCGGTTGCCGTACGACTGACGTTACATGTTGCGTTCACATTATGCTCTTTATAAATTTCATCGTCTTCAACTCTTCAGAAGACTGACCTTCAAAATTTATATGACCAACTCCCGAAACCTTGTATCATTATTGGAGATTTAAATGGTCACAACCCGCTCTTGGGTGGTACAACTATTAATGCTAAAGGAAAACTATTAGAAGACTTTTGTTCAGATAATGATTTATGCATATAAAATGACGGTTCTAACATATACTTACATCCTGGCACAGGAACTTATTCAATTACAGACTCAGACTTATTGAGTGAATTTGAGTGGTCAGTCCACGACGACCTGTGTGGAAGTGACCATTTCCCAACAAAACTAAAACCCGTGAATCCATCTGATGTTCCTCCATCATCAAGATGGAACTTTAAGAAGGCTAACTGGCCTCTATATGAAACTTTCTGTGCTGACAAACTCAAACCTGAACTTTTTCATGATCTTCCTGATGCCATAAAATGTTTTTCAGATGAGCTCAGACACATAGCTGACAAGTGTATCCCCAAATCCTCTGCAGTTCCTCATATACGTAAACCATGGTTTAACGCTGAATGCAAACAAGCTGTAAGGCACGGAAGAAAGCTGAACATTATTTCCGTTGCTATCTTATCGTCCACAATTTAAACAAATTTAGAATTTTAAACGCCAAAGCATGGCGTACTTTTAAACAAAGTAAACGCCAATCTTGGAGAAACTATGTCTCAAACATCAATTCGCGCACGCCGATATCAAAGGTGTGGAACATGATCCAGAAAATAAAAGGTAAGGGCTCTAAATCTAGCATTAAGCATCTCAAAGATGGAGATGAATTATTAACTGATAAATCTGACATAGCAAATGAACTTGGAGAAACTTTGGCCAAACACTCTTCCTCATCTAACTATGTACCTGAATTCCAGAAATATCAAAGACAGCAGGAAAAGAAATATATTAATTTCAATTGAGACAATGGGGAAGACTACAATGAAACCTTTTCGATACATGAGCTTCATACTGCTCTTGACCACGCTCACGATACTGCTTCAGGAGCTGATGGTATACATTATCCACTCCTGAAACACTTACCTGAATCATGTTTAGAGACGCTCTTATCTATTTTTGATGACATTTGGACATCTGGACAATTTCCTTCGTCGTGGCGTGATGCTATAATTGTGCCCATCCCTAAACCTGGACGTGATCATACTGATCCTTCCTATTATAGGCCAATTTCACTAACTAGCTGCGTTTGCAAGACCATGGAACGCATGATAAATAATCGACTTGTTTGGTACTTGCAAACCAATAACCTAATAACAGATATACAATGTAGTTTCCGTAAAAACAGAAGTACTGTCGATCACTTGGTGCGTTTAGAATCATTTGTTAAAAACGCTCTAATTAATAAATAACATGCTGTGTCTATCTTTTTTGATCTAGAAAAAGCATATGTCACTACGTGGAAATATGGCATTTTAAAAGATTTACATGGCTTTGGATTGCGAGGCCGCTTGCCTCAATTTATAGCCAACTTTTTAAATGACAGACAATTTCAAGTCCGCGTGGGTTCTACCCTGTCTGCTCATTACAATCAGGATCAGGGTGTCCCACAAGGCAGTATTTTGTCTGTCACTTTATTTAGCATTAAGATCAACAGTTTATCAAAGGTTTTAACCGATTCAATTGATGGATCACGTTTTGTGGATGATTTTAATATTTCTTGTCGCGGTAAGAATATGCATACTATTGAACGGCAACTACAGCTGTGTTTAAATAAAATAAATGTATGGTGTCTTGAAAACGGTTTTAAATTTTCTAAATCCAAAACTAATTGTATACATTTTTGTAGAAAATATAAACCGCATAAGGACCCGGAAATGTTTCTCAATGGCACTCCTTCTGGTGTCCCCCGCCGTGATATTGCTGGAATATTGCTAAAAGTGGCGTAAAACTAAAACTCAGTCAGTCAGTCAGTCAATGGCACTCCCATTAAAGTTGTAAAGGAGGCCAAGTTCTTGGGTTTAATTTTTGACTCTCATTTAACGTTTCTGCCGCATATTAAATCCCTTAAAACTAAATGCCTGAAGGCACTTGACTTGTTGAAAGTTGTTTCAAATTCTAAGTGGGGAGGGGATCAAGCCACTCTCCTACACCTATATCGATCATAGGTCCGTTCCAAACTTGATTATGGCTCCATCGTATATGGTGGAGCCTGCAAAAGCAACTTAAAACTATTAGATTCTGTCCATCAACAAGGTCTTAGACTTTGCCTTGGATCCTTTAGGACTTGTCCTGTTGAGAGTCTCTACGTCAAGGCAGATGAACCATCTCTTACACAACGCCGTGTAAAATTGTCCTTGCAGTATATAACAAAACTTTATTCTAACGAGTCTAACCCTGCATTTAACTGTGTCTTTAAACCTCTTTATGAAGATTTGTGCAACAAAAAGCCTTCTCTTGTTCCACCTCTTGGTTTAAGAATTAAACCATTCATTTCTGCTGCTGGCATTGAGCTGGTAAATATAGCTCCTTCCCTTCTTCTTTCTTCTCCTCCTTGGCAGTTGGTTAGGCCACAAGTTGACCTAACATTAACATTATTTAAAAAAAGGAGAAGCTAATGAATTACAATATAAACAAGAATAAAATCAATTAAAAAGTAAATATAATACATACAAATCCTTATTTACAGATGGGTCCAAGGATGGTGGCGCAGTTGCTTGTGCCACTGTCATTGGATCCAGAACAATATCTTCTAGAATACTGGATAACAGCTCTATTTTTACAGCAGAAGCAAACGCCATATTAACAGCTCTTAAATATATTCAAAGACAACATAAACAATATATCATCTTTTCTGACTCTCTTTCTTGCCTTCAGGCTATAAAAAATATTTCTTGTAAAAAATCCACTTTTACTAGAAATTATCGAATTATCTAATGAACTTGCTACTGGCCAATACGACATCGTCTTTTGTTGGTTACCCAGCCATGTTGGCATTTCTGGGAATACAAGGCAGCACTCAACAAATCTGTGGCACCACTTCTTATTCCATACTCTGATTACAAAGCTAGCATTAGAACTTACATCCGCGATCTGATGCAGAAGAAGTGGGACACCCAAGTGGGTATTAATAAATTACATGAAATAAAACCCTATATTGGTTACACCTACTTGGGTTGTCAGTCCAGATTTGAAGAGGTCATCATGCGACGATGTCGTATTGGCCATACAAGGTACACTCACAAATATTTGTTAAAAGGTGAAGATCCTACGTTTTGTATCCCTTGTGATGAGAGAGTCACAGTCAAGCATCTCCTGCTTGACTGTGTTGAAATCTCAATCATAAGGGATAAATATTTCAATGTTAAAACTGTTAAGGATCTTTTTAATTCTGTTCATCTTCATTTAATTCTTGCTTTTTTAAAAGAAATTGATTTAATTAATGAATTTTGATAAATATGTTCTGTAGATAGATGTGTTTTAATGATTGGTAGTGTAGATTATGAGCTTAGATTGTTAGTGGTTGTATCCTCAAAGGGGGTTGAAGTAGCGTAAAATTATTGTCCTTCTGAGAGGGTACGTAAGTCCCAAACACTTTCAAAGTAAAATTTTCACGTCCTGTGTTTTAAACGTAGTATTCTTGTCATTTTAATTTGTGGCTAAATTTTCCTACTTTTCGCAAACAGCTGAAGGGATGGTGTAAATCCAGCTAGGGTCCATGCAGGTAGCAAAAGTAATGTAAGTCCCCATGGTTCCTGGTATGGTGATCTACCTTCAGTTGTTGGCGATCTATAGCCCGTTTGTATATTGTATTGTCTTCGTAAATAAAATAGTTTTACATGTTCATGCTAGTTTTAAACTCCATCTGTGATACTCTAGTTATTTTACAGTCCTTCGATGACTGATTATTTATCAACTTTAATTTATTGTTTATGTAAAACATTTCTCGTCACTATATGGCTGAAATATTGCCGAGGTGACGTTAAATTCTAACTCACTCACACTTATATGATTGTATCTGTACACATTCTATTGCCATTCACGATTCAGTGGATTCTAGAGACAGTTATGGGACTTGGCTCTGCTTTAATCTGAAAGTAGGGCTGGCTAAAAGGATCAATAATCAAAAAGATCGTCAATAGTAAAAATTATTAATGATTATCGATATGAAATTTGTGTTTAACTTTTGTGATAGATTTCTCACACCATTTACGAATTTAGGACTTAATTCATGGTCTGCTTCTTACTTATGTTCAGGACACAGTTTTGTTAATAATTCATACGAAAACATGTCACTCACCAGTGATGTCATTAACAGTTTTGTCATTCTTGCTTCCGATACTTATCGATAATCGATCAATATTGTGTGACTTACTTCTTTAGTTTCTTTTGACTCACCTTTCGTAGCCTTTGTTACGACGTAGAAGACGGTTATTTGTTTTAAATACTTACTCTGGACACAACTGCCGC
Source organism: Haliotis rubra (assembly GCF_003918875.1). NCBI lineage: Eukaryota > Metazoa > Mollusca > Gastropoda > Lepetellida > Haliotidae > Haliotis > Haliotis rubra. Next base: position 209,354 of record NW_025764927.1, on the reverse strand, counting down.
CACGTTTGACGTACATGATGTCACACACACACAATCCGTTATTGCAGACAACGTTTGTCCCAGAACAGGAGGAACTGCAGGTGCCAAAGTTTGGTGCTGTTGCAATAAAATATGATGATCAAAATACCCGAATCACAAAGAAGTTCTATTTGAATTGACATGGTACATTTCGGCTATTTCAATTATTTCATTTCATCAGGGACAGTCCACTGGATAACCGAATTTCGAACGGTTCCACAACGTTCTTTTTTCGGAGAATAAGAGAGAAAAACATTAATAACAGAAATAACATTATTCGTTCCCTTATTTCTTATGTTTCTGTTGATGAGTGAGTGACTAGTTTTACGCCGCTTTAGCAACATTGCACCAATATTACATCAAAAACGGGCTCATGAAATGTACCTATTTAGGGAAACGAGCCAGGGCCATTATTGGTAACTTTTGGCTTTATGATATTTTTCGGAGTAAACTTCTTAGGAATGTACGTTGCAGTAATATTGTCCTTTTGCTTGCATGAAGTATATACGAATATGAAAAGTATTATTAATTTTAATGCGATGTCTACCTGTACATGCAGGCAGGCCGCAGTTGAAGACAGACGTTTCTGAAAGCGTCTCCGAACAGAAAGATCCACCGTCAGCTGGAGATGGATTTGTGCAGGTTCGACTACGGGTTTTGGAAACAGTATGAGATGTGCCACAGGTTTGTGTACAGGAACCACTCCAAGAGCTCCAGCTGCTGACTCCACCGTTTACTAAAGGTGAAGAAAATATTATGTATTATGTTAGTGCTTCCGAAAAACTGTTTTTATTACTTTCTGGTAAATCAGTTCAATGAAAAAATATCATCTATAACTTAGCACATGTTATATTTGGGAAAACACCTTCTTAGTTAAGTACAGGTTCTAGTACTTTTGTTGGGTTAAGTCCCATCCGGGATTCGAACCCACACCCTCAGGGTCAGGCACCTAATCACCAGCACACAAAGTCAGCCACCTATCCCGCTCAGCCACCGCGTATATTACACAGTATATTCCACAAGTATATTACGCTATGCCACGACTCAGTCTAATGGCTGAGGTGTGCTAAGGCACACACGCACGCACGCATACACGCACACTGCATCTCTAGTTCTTATATAGGATTGTGTGTACATATTGTTTATTGCCCACGTTAAAAAGACAAGCAGTAGAAATTATGGTAAGATAAATTCCTTGTAGATATAAACTGAGGGGCAAAAGAAACGTCCCCGATCATTTTTGTATCATAAAATGATACAAACACGTGCAATTCAATGTTGAAATGTTTGATATAATTTTTGAACATATTATGCAGACTGTCATTACAGAACAATTGAAACAATTTGCTGTAAGTAGAGTTTTTGTGACGTTTTTCACAGGAGGTTCAAATGTCCGGTTTTCGATCATGACAACACATGCACATCAGTACTGACAGAGTGTCTTTGAGTGTCCAACTCCTCAGTAGCGAGTGTGTCCACCTCTTGCAGCGATACATGCTGCCACACGACGTCGTGCAGAGTGCACAAGACGTCTGATCACGTGATGTGGGATGCGACGCCATTCTTCCTGTAGAGCTTGAGCCAAAGCGTTTCTTGTCTGTGGGGGATGTTGACGTTGCTTAACCTGACGGCCGAGATGATCCCATAGGTGCTCAATGACGTTTACGTTGTTGTTGGTCAGGAAGTTCCGGGTAACAACAGCAGTGTTGGGAGTAGCGTTATCCTGCTGAAACAACACGCCTCGATTCTGCTGGAGGAAGGGTAACACGACAGGTCGTAAAACAACATCAATGTATCGACGGGCATTCAGGTTTCCCTCTATCACCGACAAGTCAGTCTTCCTCTCGCCACAAAGTCCCCCCCACACCATCACACCACCGCCGCCAAACGTCTCAACTTCCTGAACGCAACAACGAGCTGTGCGTTCGTTCCGACGTCTGTAGACTCGTACCCGACCATCAGCTTTGTTCAACTGGAAGCGGCTCTCGTCACTGAAGAGTACCCGGCGCCAGTTCCGCGGCTGCCACTGCCGAACTCTACGTGCCCAAGCCAATCGACGACGTCGATGTTCACGCGTTAACGTCACGCCCCGGAATGGTCTGTAGGCTCTGATACCGAATCGGCGGAGTCGTCTGGATATGGTCCTTCTACTGACTGGATGGGTAAGGCTGGTTGTTGCTGATGACGTCACAGTCAGGAATCTGTTGCGCAAGTGAAGCACCCGTAAATGGCGGTCTTCCTGAGGGGTGGTTACGGGTGGTCTCCCTGTCCTAGGCCTGTCTGCAGTCCGACCTGTTGTTCTGAAGCGTGTCATCAGTCTGGTGATGGTTTTCTTGCTGCAACCCATGATTCTTGCAACGTGACTGTGAGAAGCACCCAGCTGCAACATCCCAATAGCTCGTTCTCTCTGTTCTGCCGTGAGTCGAGGCATGTTCTTTGTGTCCAACGTATTGAAGTGATGAATTCGAACAGTCGAGCATAATTTTTATACTGTACTTTCATACGGGTATGTTTCCACAGCAGCATGCAAAAAAACGTGAATAAAAGCAATTTTCATGCTTACAAAAAACTCCACGTGGATTTCCTTTCTGTGAGACGTGGGGATGCGTTCGGGAGATGTGTTCCTAAATAAATTTCCGTCATAACGAAAACAGAAGAAATGTTTTTTACAATTTTACTTTGGGGACGTTTCTTTTGCCCCTCAGTTTACTACCCACCAAAAGTTTAGACTCACTTAAAGCACTCACTATATGTTATGTAAATATATATGGTTATGTCGAAAATGAATTTCTCCACTAACTCGGGGGGAACCAACTGCAAACTTTATGCAGATGAATTGCACGAGGATCATTCATCAAATTGCTGAAAATCATGTGCAAATATCGTGCATGTAAACAGCTGCCTTTTGGTGTAAAGTTTTGTTAAGAATTCGCCAATTTTCACTGAGTTTCATCATTTGTTGAACTCATGACAATATCCTTTCCACGTTACGAATACGTTTTACAATACATCAGTTCATGTGTAAACAATACCTTTAAACAGCATGAAATATTTTGAAAAATCTAGTTTAGAACAGTTGACTGAAGTAAGTGACTACATTTACACTAGTGAATCTGAACTTTTGATGAGTAGTATATATCACGGCCTGTTGTACCCTGTACTCTGTGTGCATCAAAGCGTACATCAGACTGTATACCCCTCGTGATATGGGCAATAGTGTGTAAACACAACCCTACATCATGTGACGAGTGGACCCTTCCCCGTGACCTCAAATCCAGTGACGTTGAGCTTGACACCAAGCTAGTCATAATGCTTTGTACTCTGGGGAAAACAACGGATGTCTGATAGGCTCTATACTCTGGCGAGTTTAGGTGATTTGGGACTGTTCTGTTGGACAAACGGTGATGCGGAAGGGATTTTGAGAAGGGCTGTTTCTCTCCTAGGAGTGGTCACTCGTGGTCGACCTGAACGCTGACGCTCCTTAACGTCATTATTTGGATGACGTTTTCAGTGGATAGTCTCTTGCAATAGCCTATACAACATCTCTTACAATTGTTCTCAATGGCATACCAGCATTCCGTAAACCGCATACTAATACCTTTAAACATTTGTCAGGTTAAGAATCCACATATGTGAAAATCAAACAGAGAACGCCATTGATTTTTAAGTTATCAAGCTGTTAGAACAGTTCACTGAAAGGTCAACTTTGAGATTCTAGTCTAGGCACGCTTCAAAACAGTTATTTGATATATATATTTGTTTTCAAACACTTATGGAATCTCCTGCTTTCATCACGATTCTTGACATGCATCACCAGAGGATCATAATAATCATATTATATGATGTTTTTTTTATAATCATTATTTTAAATATAACATGTTTAACTGGCTTCCTTATATTACACAAAATTAAAGCTAACAAAATTAAATGCGACAAAATCGTTACCATCCGCCATTCCGGCCATGTCATTAGATCATTAGTATAGGTCTATGTATGACTTCACCACAGCCATATAGCGGGAATATTGCTGAGTGCGGCGTAAAACAACAAACCAACCAACCAATCACCTCACCTGGGCACTGTGAGAAACCACAGTTCTCGCTGATGGTGCTTGTAAGAGACTCTGAGCAGTCCGCTCCTCCGTGAGCTGGAGCAGGGTTGGTGCAGGTTCGGGTTCGAGTCCTGGTTCCTGTGGCCGAGGAGCCGCATGTCTGTGAACATACCAACGTGCCCCACGACCCCCAGGTGCTGACAGCTCCGTCAACTGGAAAACATTAGAAACGGCATAGTGTCATTGGACGGGTACCTCTCTGCAACGTTTCTGCAGAATCTTTGCACTAATTGGGGGTGAAGAAGAATTTGGCTGTACATTTCATTTACCGAAAGGTCCGTAATAACTATCAGACTCGGTATGGTTGTTTGTTGCTTTACGCCGCACTCAGCACCATTCCAGCTATATGGTGTCGGACTCAAAGTACTGCCTTACTGCATTAAATGTTCCACTGTTCGTGTAACCTTTTGGGTCCGGTGATTGCTTGCTTTTTTACCACTCGCAGATTTACAGAACCCACAAACAGCTTGTCGAGGTATAGCAGACAGATCTATATTACAGTCTCACCTCAGATTGAAAAACTAGCTCATTGAACACAAAACAATCCGTTTTTCTAAAACCTTGCCTAAATCATTTGGAGTTCCGAGAAGCTTTTAAAACACAAGTAATATCAAGTCGAAAGAAACATAGTACATGGGAACGAAAAAGAAAACGTACAAGAAAAACAACATGTCAATGAATGACAATATAAACACAGGTTAAATTGTTAACTGATGTAAAAAATGTTTGTCCATTTCCATGTGTTGGGACTCAGACAATATCGGGCATGATAAAATATTTGAAACTATGTCTACAGCCCAAACATGTGTATGTCACTAAAAACTCCAAACAGTTTTCAAAACGATATTTCCTCAAGTAATTATAAGCGGCAAATGTCTTTATGTGAGCTCTGCACAGAACATATATTCCGCTCACTGTTAGTAATTTACTCTTTAAATATCCCTTCTCCACTACCAGACATTGATTTCATACACTGTTCCCATGTCCATATTCCCCACATGGGTACAATGTGTGAAGTCCGTTTCAGGTGTCCCCCGCCGTGATATTGCTGGAATGTTGCTAAAAGTGGCGTAAAACTAAAGTCACTCACTCATTCACTAGGAACATAAGATATTAGTGAGTGAGTGGGTGAATGACGTAAAACCCAACTCACCCAGTCACCCATGTCAATAATAGAATCTGGGCCTTCAACTGGACGATAGGGCGGCGTAACACTAGGGTACCTCACCGCCTCTCTAACGAAACATATATTGTTTTTATCAGAAGGTAGTTGTTTTTGGTTTGGGTTTTTGTTTATATTGTTTATATTCATAGATATTCCGGTGATAGAATAGTTTCCTAGGAACCATTTCTAGTCGGACGTGTTGCTGATCATGCCGTTCAGTTACGATGATGTCGTTGATTATTTTCGTGCCAGCTAAATATTTGAATACGTTTTTGGACATAAACATATATGCAAACCCTTGTAGTAAGATGACATGCATCTCAAGTCAGCAAGCCTGAAGTTAGTTGCCTCTTACGACAACACAATCGCCTAATCTAACCTCTCAATAAGTTTTAAAAAGCAAGCTTCCTTTCAGGCTAACCGGGAAACCGGGAAAAATTTGCATATAGCAAAAGGCACAACTTAAGGATCTGTTTGATATATCTACCAAGTTTTGTTTACAAATATTGAACGGTTCTTGAGTTATGCCCCGTAAACGAAGCCCGTCCCTCACTTTTGGGACTAAGTCCGAATCGTTTCCATGGAAACCGGGAAAAATAAAAATGACAAAAATCTGCAAATAGCAAAGGCACCACTTAAGGTTCTGTTTGATATATGTACCAAGCCTTGTTGAAAAATATTGAACGGTTTTTGAGTTATGCTCCGGAAACGAAGCCCACCCCTCTTTAAGACTAAGTCCAAAACGTTTCCATGGAAACCGAGAAAAATAAATATGGCAATAATCTGTACATAGCAAAAGGCACCACCTTAGGTTATGTTTGACAAATCGTCAAATTTTTGTTGAAAAATGCCGGGGGTATAAAAAAAGGATGGGTGATCAAAAGCCAGTTAATCAGTGAGCGTGGGGTTAAAACCTGCATCTGCAAATAGACAGCCCATGTTAAATCTCAACCCTGTAAAATAATAAGTGAATGCTTCGTTCAAAAGCTATTTATTTCCGTAGCCATGTCGTATACCGTAAATTGTGTCCCCGTGTATTTAGGTCCGTAACCGGTGTTACCAAAGATAGTTACTCATATCTTTTCATCTCCCACTTTAAGGTATTACTGAACTATTTTTAACAAAATCCAATAAAAAAATAACATCTTACAGCAGATAGCCCTTTCACTCTTATACAAAATAATATATCTCTCATTCACTCATGAGCATAAAACATAAAACTCTGATATAATACTGCACTCGTGCAACAACGCAATTGACTTGATGTGCCATAGATGAACGTATCATGAACAATTCCAGTCACTCCTCTCAGATGTCCAAACACAGAGTCCATCTTCTCTTGGAATATGTCACCACTGACGGATAACCCAAAAGGAAGCCTTGTCCATGTGTACTTTCCCCAGGGAGTTGAGAATGTGGCAAGTCTGCTGCTTTTGTCATTTAACATGACCTTCCGGAAACCATTTCGAGCGTCAATTATGGAAAAGTGTGTAGCACCATTTATCTTGAGTAAGACATCGCCTACAGTTCGGACATAGCATGGACATCGTTTCAGCGATCTATTGAGATCTCTTAGATCAAGGCAAATCCGCAATGAACGATTTGTGCGAGTTGTCAACACAATAGAGTTGATCCAAGTCGTGTATTCATTCTCTACTTTACATAAGAACCCTCGGTCGACCAGGTCTTGTAGCTGATCCTTGAATTGCCTCTGTAGGTGAACAGGAAGCTGTCTCGCTGGGTGTTGCACAGGAATCGCCCCATCATCAACTTCTATGTGGAATGGCTCTCCAGGAAAACGACCGATGCCAGTAAATACATCTTTGTATTCTTTCAAAAGATAGTTGTTACGACGTAAATTGTAATACTTGCAGCAAATTGTAATAAACTTGACGTAAATTGTAATAAAAACGTAAATTGTAATGAAAATTGACGTAAATTGTCAGTGTGGAGTGACCTTGAGATAATTTTCATGGTCACAGCAAAAATCTGAGGGTTTTGCCATATAAAGATTGTTAGCGCGATAACCCAAGAAAGAATTGACAAATCTTAGCCAAATGACGAAAATGATATTCGTCCTGATATATCATCGATATAAAATCTCTTACTGTCCTCTGTATCATGTCTTTTCGCAAATATCCTTTGAGGTTTTGATATGTATAAATATAAAGTGGGTGGGGTGGGGGTGGGTTTCTAACGGGTATATCAAATCAAATTAAATCAAATTAGACATTTGTATAGCACTACATATCCAGAGTCCTGCTCATGTGCACTTAGTCGAATGCTCGTTTGAAGAGGATGGTTTTGCGACAAGATCGGAAACTGTTGATATTTTCCGATTTTCTGACATTTTCAGGTAATCAATTCCAGAGTACAGCACCCGGTCTGCTAAATGATCTGTCTCCGTATGTTGTGGTTCGGACAAATGGAATAGCCTAGATGACTAGCAATGAAATGCATCACAAATTAAACTTCAGGAAACAAAATATGCAAGAAACATTTTTGTATGTTTGAGATTGGTAGAGGTCGGCTAGAATCAAACTTAGATATTAAACTGCACAAAAAGGCAATTTGAAACTACAATCGCTTGTTCAAATGACTCCCCTTCGGTTTACTGAAAGAACTCGAGAAAGAAATGATGGATTTTGTTCAAATTTGGTACCAAGGTTTATTGACGAGATTTACGGACACCACTTGAATTTAGTGACCTTGAGGTCATTTTAAAGGTCACAGCGAAGGTGTAACAGTTTTGCACATGCCAAGCTTGGTAGCCGCGAACTTAGGAAAGAATTAATAGATTTTGATCCAATTTTATATCAAGGTGTATTGGCAGGAATCCCCTACACCAATTGAAACAAAATATGCAAAAACATGTTGTATGTTGGTAAAAGTCAAACTTAGATATTAAAATTGCACAAAAAGCAATTTTAAACTATAATCGCTTGTTCAAGTGACTCCCCCTTCATGTTTACTGAAAGGGCTTGTTTTGGAAACACTACCCACCCCCTTTCAGTTGACGTCATCATAAGGATATAACTCATCCTAAAGTTTTCACTTATTCATACATGGTGTCAAGGGTTCAAACTAAATACTGAATGGTCACACAAGTGTCAGCTCTCATTATGTTGTATATCTGGACACAATGTTTTTGAAAATTTAAAATGAGGGTGTCCTAAAAAAACAGTCCCCGTCTAAATGTAAATCAAGCAATCCAAATCTTTGAATGTTGATGATGACGGGAAGTCATCCAATACTACGCTGAACATATTTTATATGATACTATCTGAGGGTATACCATTATCCAAGAGAGAGAGCAATAGTGCAGTTGTAAGGCGTCTGCCTATCACGCTGAAGGCCCTGTTTCGAGGAGGCACCGAGGTTCGGTTCCCGAGATGGGCACATTTGCGTAGTATCCTTGGACAAGACACTTAGATCTACACTGTCTCAGTTCACCCAGCTGTAAAATGGGTACCCGTGAGTATGTGCTGGCAATGTGAGTGTTTAGTTCATTGCGCCTAACAGGCAGCATGGCTGTACAGTCCCCAGGGAGTTGAAAAAGTATCGGAAACTACGATAGTGTCCTATGATCGGGGATAGTAATGTACGTAGCGCCGTGAGCAGGCAATGTGCCTGGATGTGAGCGCCATATAAGCGGACTATTACTATTACTATTACTAGATACCAAATGGGAGATCGTTTTCCATTTTCTGCAAATTTGCAAGAAACATAATACCCCAATTTTGTGATGACTAATATCTCGTTAACCACATTACCCACATGAAATTTTGGATATGACTTTGCTAATGATTCCTTCAAAATGAAATGGAAGCTTTTTTTCAAACATTGGACATCGAGAATATAGTTAGTTTGACTACTTTTTCAACGCCCCTCGTGACATACTTAAAAGAAATGAGAACGTCTAAGGAAAAATGCATTTCGATCTCTGAATACTTCTGAGCTATATAAATACAAAAAGCAAAGGAATAAAGTAAATAGTCTGAAAAGAATAGCCATGGGAAACTTTTAATCTATTTTGGATAACTATTATCACCTCAGTCTACTCAATCAGGTGGTTACTACTTCATCGGGACCCATTCCCCTTCTTGTCACTGATGATTCTGGGATACCTTCAGTTTTTACAGATTTGGATAAAGCTCAAACATTAAATGAATATTTTGTATCTGTTTCAAATGTTACTGCTGGCGGCAAGACTTTGCCACCTGTTAGCCATCGCTGTGTTAACAGTATAACAAATGTCATTGTAACCGAAAAGGAGGTATCTGATAAGACCTTACCAGCAAACAAATCTAGTGGACCTGATGGCATTAACATGAGTGTGTTAAAACGAATTTGTACATCTATAGCTGAACCTCTTTGTTTGTTGTATAATATATCACTGAGTGACTGTATTTCCTACAATGTGGAAACGGGTAATGTTACTCCTATTTTGAAAGAAGGAATTGCATCCCTCCCAACTAATTACAGACCTATTAGTTCAATACCTATCCTTTGGAAAAGCCTTGAAAGAATAATCCGTATGGTAAAGCATGTGCACGACCATTTCCATGAACATAACATTTTAAGTAAATTCCAGTCAGGTTTTACTGCTAGTCATTCTAGTACATCTCAACATAGACATTTATCATAATATATGCTCAGTCCTAGATAATCACCACCTTTACTGTATGCTGTTTTGTGATATTTCAAAAGCTTTTTACAGGGCATGGCATAAAGGTTTATTGCACAAATAAGAAAATGATGGTGTTCGTGGAAACTTCCTTAGTTGGTTAACTAACTATCTATCTGGGCCCGGTTGTTCAATACTCGGTTATCTGAAACGCCGGTTAACTCCTAACGGCCGGTTAAATCCTTAACCGGCCGTTAGGTAACCGAACGTCAAATATGCGTTGTTCAAAACATGGTTAGTCATGCCGTTAGCTAACGTCGCCGTCAAAGTTTAACAGTGTGGTTAACGCCACTGGTTAGCTTCCATATATCCCATAGTTCCGTTTTCTGTTTACTTCCGGTTTACCAAAAATGGAAACGCAAAATGTCGCCTGCACCCTAAGGAAAAAGAGAAGTCGAAATTTCTCTGCTGACGAAGAGAATGTAATCCAGTCAATGGTTGAGGCCAACTCTATAGTTTACCATAGGCATGCGAATGCCGTAGCGTTACGAACGTTTTGTATTGGAACACAAGGTTCCAGCCGTTTGCATAATTTATATTTCAAAGACATATGATCCCACCTCTGTGTGGGACTTACTTCAATTCCAGCAACAGAAAAGACATTTTAATGAAAAACTATAGCACAGCTATAGATAAAATATGATGAATCCATGAAAATAATATTAATATTAGAAGCATAATATTAGAAAATGTATGAATATTACACACAGAGTTACGCTTAGACGGCTACAGTCTTAATGAATCTTTGAATTCCCACAAGACCTATCGCTCACTTTTAACTCCTTAAATTATCATGACTGTATGGCCAAGTCCTGAAGATGCTATCAATATCATTTATTAATTATTTGCCAAGTCTGTCAAAAATTGTAATGTATGAACACACATTGCCAAATCTTTTAACATCAAACAATATTGATGTTGTGTAATTAATACCATACCTTTTATCTGAAATATGCATTCAATACCAATAGAAACTTAATATGTTACTAGCACAACGTGCAAGTAATCAAACTGTAATCGTACTATAGGCCCCAGGGCCAACACTGCTGAATAAAATCGATCTATTATCCGACCTTACTTTTGACAAGAATCTCATGAATAATACTGTGCAATATCGTCATTATTTGAACGCCTTCACAGACGCATATTCCGGAAAGATGTCTTGAAAAACATGAAGCTGCGTCTAATTTATAGATGAACATAATTTCCTCGATACTCATTAATCAGATGAACCTTCATTTAGTTCAATTCACAAGTGACTGCAGAAAATGCATAATTCTTGTTAATGACTTCACGGTCGGAAAACATAATATTATATTTCATAAGTGCATTATAGAACGCTGTAGTAGATAAACATAATTTCCTCGATACTCAGTAATCAGGTGAACCTCCATTTAATGCATAGATAGTTCTTTTCAATGTCTTCAAGGACGGAAAACATGTATTATATTTCATAAGTGTATTATAGAACGCTGCAACGATTCGGCAGAGAAATACTATTGTGCCATAGTATTCCTAATATGAACCTATCAGTGTATAACATTAACATTCAGATATTGTGAAAAATTCCAAATATTATCGTGTAATATGACAAGAGATAGTGTTGTGTTTGCTGTGACAAAAAGGTTTCGATATTCAAATATAACATTTAATCAAAGTGACTACGAAGTAGGCCTGCATATCACTCACAACAGAAATAGATACATAATAATGTTATGTTTATTTTCCTACACATCAGTTGCGAGAGCAATGTTTATGCTAACTAAGTTTTCATCAATTAATACAGCATTTTTAAAAGATGGTTTGCTTCAATTAAAACATTCGAAGACTGAAAAAGAAATTAGGCCTATTGCTGAAATGATTAGTAAAAATATAATTAAAATCCATCTATGGGAAGGGATGCCAGACGGACATATCAAAACAAAATCGGATAATTACTTGGAGTATAGACTTTAAAAAATAGCATATTAATTAACAATGATATCAGTTTTGAATAAAATCACTAATAATTCTGAAACGTTGCCGATAAGCCTGGAATCGTGTTCAGATGTTTTCATTAATACACTCACACGAACGCCCAAGTGCACTTTGCGCCCTATTGGATAGTGTTTACAAAATCCCGTTTCGCGAAGGCCGGTATTGAAACGCCAATTACATCACTTGTATTTCATATTCAGCGGCGACAAATGAATCACTGAATTCTAAGGCTGGGACGGGTACCCGGGTACTCGAATCCGGGTCGGGTACAGCTGGAATCGAGTCCTATTTCTAGGAATCGAGTATCCGGAAAGGGGGAGAGCTCTGTAATGACAAGGGCAGTGAGTGAGTGAGTGAGTTTAGTTTTACGCCGCACACAGCAATATTCCAGCTACCGGTCTAGCGGTATGTAAATAATCGAGTCTGGACCAGACAATCCAGTGATCAACAACATGAGCATCGATGTGCGCAATAGAAAACCGATGACACATATCAACCAAGTCAGCGAGTCTGACCACCCGATCCCGTTAGTCGCCTCTTACGACAAGCATGGGTTACTGAAGATCCATATTCTAACTCCGGAAATTCACGGGTTTTTACATCATTGGTATTGTCCGATTAATGGAGCATAGTTTTAATGACTGTAATTTATCTGTGCATGAGCAGTGAGTAGTTAAGTTACAGTAGCAGCAGGAACGAAACGTTCGTTGTTATAACGAGGAATGTAAGTAATGGTGTTGCTCTCTACATTGGTTAAACAGACGTAAATTAAATAGCTTTTAGTCTTAGTTTTAATGTCTTATTACCAACTGTTCAAGTTTTCTACAGTAATCTCTGTCAAATCGTGATTGAATATTCAGAAAGTTGACCCGAATGTATTTCTTACATTTCCGGGTACTCGATTCCGATTCGGGTACGTACATGCGGGTACTCGATTCCATTGTTTCCTACTCGTCCCAGCCCTACTGAATTCCTCATACATTTTAGAATCTAATTACAACTGGTCTTTTTGGCACCAATTCCAAGTGTCTAGATAAAGTGAAACGAAAGATATTTGGGGTGGAAACAACTGCTGTGCTCGAAAGAAAACACCTGCTTGAAATGTAAACAAAGAAAATTTCAGACTTTACACTGTGTAGCATTTTCTCAAATATTCAGACACCCATTTGCATGGAAAGAGCATAGTAGCAAGAATTATGAAATTAAAAATAGATACAATACAGGCATGTGATGTGTTTACACGAAACTGTCAAGTTTCTGTGCTGCGTGACGCCATGACTGACGCAAAATCACGCAGAACGACAACAGTAATAATCGGTATTTCTGGCTTCTTCTCTTTCTTAAAATGGGAGTGTATTTGGCAATTTCTCTGAGGTGAAGGTCGGTAGAATAAGAGTATAAACAATCACCATATCCAGCCGATTACACTTTCAGTATCATAATTTAATCGTTCGGATATTTTTTCATGAAACTAATTTAATTATCTACATGAAGCCTTGTTCAATATCATATCATAGGTGGGTATAGGGTGTACGTGTTATATTCTTTGAAAGTGTTTGTTTGAATAATATTTACAGAAGAAATTCACACATTTAGTGTAGTAAAGCATATATAAACCTTTCCACAAGTGTTAAAAGATGAAACGTAGGCATCATGTACTTGTACAACATGTATTTTAGTTCCTATGATGTGCATAGATACCGTTTCGTATGTAACTCTTCGTCAGAATAATTTCCAATATCGAAGTCCAGTCTACGATACACCCTATCCTTTCTTTGCTGAACTGGCATCATGAAAGCAGTGTTAGCCATGAACGCCATTTGCGAGTTAACCACACTGTTAAAAAGTTAGCGGCGGTCCTTAGGTGTGTTAACTTGACGTCACGTTAACAACCTGTTAAAAGTTAACAGAGTTTTGAACAACAAGATAACCCTCTGTTATTAGGTAACAGTCGGTTAAATGTACTTAACGGCTGGTTAAAAGATAACCGAGTTTTGAACAACCGGGCCCTGATAGACGACAGTGTGTCTCTGTTAATGGAACATTATGAAAAACTAAATGTTACTGCAGGGGTTCCTCAAGGATCTGCCCTTGGTTAATTTGTGTTCCTTGTATATATCAATGATTTACCTGGAAATTTACAAAATATCACAATAATGTTGGCCGATGACACATCAATCGGTGTTGCGGGAAAATATGTAAAATCCATAGAAGCAACTCTCAACTATGATTTAGCCCAATTGAATAAATGGGCAGAAAAGGGGTGTGGTGTGTTCTAACGGTTATATCTAGCATACTTTAAGACATAGAGGGGGTGGGGTTGGTTCTAACGGTTATATCTCAAATACATGTAGAGGCGGGAGGCCTAACGGGTATGAACAACAAAAAAAACTTTCATGCATTTATGACCCACATTTTCGAACCTTTTAACAGTCTCTAAAAGGGAGCTGGCAATAGATTTTAATGACCTTCGTCCTTCAAGCCTGAAAATATGGTTGATTAATCCTTTGTCATTTATCAAAAAAAGTAGTGAGGTTGTGCTTTATTGTTATAGATTTCTAAAATATATGGACACTATTGGGACGTTGATAACTGTCATCAGACATTATTTGACGACATTTCTCATGGTTTGAATATAGCCGACTTTATAGAAGATAAATATCAGTTTACAACACAACTGCCTAAATCTTGGTATTTTCGGAACCAGAGAAGGGATATGCCGATATTTAGGTCGTTAACCTAGCATATTATGGTCACGAATATAATTTTCTATTCATTACCGAAGTCTTTAATTGCGGAAATTACGCGATAATCTACTTTCCAACAAAGGCAGGCTCCCCGTCATCGTTGTATTTAGAAGGCGGTTTCTTAGAAGCAACGTGAGGTCATAACATTGTGCATGATGTCATGTCACCATGACAAAGTGATATTTTACCCGTTGCATATCGCATGAAAACAAATTATCCCCGATATGTTTGCCCTCGTATGTTATAAGCATTGTTATTATCATTCTTTGAGGTTAATGCCACCCGTTGAATTCTTTGTTGTATTTTGAGCGGTGAAACTAAATAAATGATTTCTTTGGTCTACCCATAACAATTAAGGTGTCAACTTCCACTGTATACCTTACAGAAAGAAGTTTTGACTTTACTTTGATAACGAGCACATCTGATCGATTCCTTGAAGCAAATGATGCAGTTCAGTATCATTTCTATATTTTATTTGAAATGCATCAATCAAATACAACAAATGAGTAGACAGATTGACTGCTATGTGGCAAGGAATAACCAGGAGCCAGCGATTTATGATATCCTTAGCAAATGTAACTTAAAATTCCCTCTCATAAAAATACAATAATATGTAGTAATATGATGAAGAATATAATACGAACCAGGTTAAACTATGACAACGCAATATATGAATGTATGATCGAAATATAAATCATAATAAATCACATATGATTAAAACATTAAATTAACTTCAAATATGTCATTGCATCAACATTGAAAATAATTCGAAAATGAAGAAAAAGAAACGTACATTTCAAAGCGTAAACAAACAATATCCTGTTATTTCGGGATATGCTATGAAGAACTTCAAAATGTAATAGAAATAACATTAAATTATTGAAAGCTATTGCTCGTAAATTATGTCCTTGGGTCAACATCGAAAATAACTCCATAATGAAAAACAATTAACCTTAATTTTCGAAACATGCACAAATAATCTCTGGCTTTTTTAAGACGTGTCACGAATAATTTCACAGCTGGTAGAATTAACATGAAATTATAGAAACCATATGCTAACAAAAATTTGAAAATTAGTAATGACAATGCGTTTGTCACAAACATAGCTATTACCCCGCCACATGTCGATATCTGAATGTCGCAATTATCCTCTGTCTGACCCTGAAAATTATGTAAACGTTACCGAAACTGTCATCTGATGCCTTGATACAAAATACGAACAAATTCCATCCATTAAGTTTGGAGATATCGCAAGAATACTCGCTGTGACCTTGAAAATAATCCGAAGGTCACTGAATTCGACTGGCGTTAGACGATACTCCCAACGCATCTTGGTACTACCTTTAAGCAAAACATATTAATTCTGTCTTGTATTTTCGCACTAACAAGTTAGACATGTGCAAAACACTTTTCACTGTGAACTTAAAATGAGCACAAGTTTCCCAATCAATTGGTGTTGGGGGAATCCCGCCAATACACCTTGATATAAAATTGGATCAAAATCTATTAATGCTTTCGTGAGTTCGGGGATACCAAGCTTGGCATGTGCAAAACTGTTACACCTTCGCTGTGACCTTTAAAATGACCTCAAGGTCACTAAATTCAAGTGGTGTCGGTAAATCTCAAATCTCCAGTCAATAAACCTTTGTACCAAATTTGAACAAAATCCATCATTTCTTTCTCGAGTTCTTTCAGTAAACAGAATGGTGAGTCATTTGAACAAGCGATTGTAGCTTTGAAATTGCTTTTTTTGTGCAGTTTAATATCTAAGTTTGATTCTAGCCGACTTCTACCAATCTCAAACATAGCATATTTTGTTTCCTGAAGTTTGTGATGCATTTTATTGCAGATTTTACGTTTTTTGGGAGTACCAAGCCAAGATACAAAGTCTCACAAAAAGGGGATCGTGAGGCTGCAACATAGCAAAACCAATTTGCTTGAGGCTAATAGATAATATGTAGAAATATAAAACATAAAAACAGCTGCATTTGTATCATATTCTAGGTGAGGCTGACTACTATTTGAACGTCCCTCGTAGTTATACCCGTAAGAACACCCACCCACCTCTCCGACTCTACATGCATGCAAGTGTGTTAGATATACCCGTTAGAAACCCACCCCCTACCCCACCCCAACTATATATGTATACATATCAAAACCTCAAAAGATATTTGCGAAAAGACATGATACAGAGGACAGTTTATATCGATATATATTGACTTGTCAATTCATTCTTGGGTTATCGCTCTAACAATCTTTATATTGGCAAAATCCTCAGATTTTTGCTGTGACCTTGAAAATTATCTCAAGGTCACTCCATTTCACTTGTGTCGGTGAATCTCGCCAATATACCTTGGTACCAAATTTGAACAAAATCCATCATTCTTTCTTGAGTTATCGCCCTAACAAACTTATTTGATGTATGAAATGCAACGAAAAACAAACACCCGCGTATTTACGAGTGATTAAAACTGTTATTACAATTTATGTAAATATTTATTACATTTTACCGCAACGAAAAATATTACAACTTACGTTAATTTTTATTACAATTTGCGTATTACAATTTACGTCAATTTTTATTACAATTTACGTTTTTATTACAATTTACGTCAAGTTTATTACAATTTGCTGCAAGTATTACAATTTGCGTTTTTATTACAATTTACGTCTTTTGTCAAGGGAAATGGGTGCTTCCTACCATTCACGTCAAACAGTTTCACAGTCTCTGATGTAGTGTTCTGGTCACATGATTCTTCAATCTTCGTGAAGTTCTTCACTTCTCGGGACTCCTCACTATTCACCATATTGACTGTTGTGAAATCTTCTGTGCTGTACTACTTCCCATGATTACACCTTTCTCCACATCTGCAACCTTAACTTTCACTGCCTCTGGTTTCTCAGTACCAGGGATATGGAAATACACCATACACGATCCAAGGTTTGTGACTTTCGTGCCACCACAAACTTTCATTTTCACTGAAGGTTCATCAAGCTCAAAATCCTTTGGGAATATTTTCCTGAACACTGACACGGGAATAATGTTGGTTTCTGCTCCAGAATCTATCTTACAGTCGCAATACATAACTGTTGTTCCCTTTTCTCGAGAAATGCCCACTGTGAGAATAGCTTTGCCCTTGTCAGACTTGTACACAGTATCCACATCGCACACCGTATCATTGTCACTGACCGTATCAATACTGTCAACTGATATCTGTCCCAGATACAGACAAGAATCTTCATCATCAGACTGTTCGTTGTCAACCTGAACTTCATGGACTTACTTCTTTATTTTCTTCGTACAAGCTTTGGAGTAATGTCCAACTTGTTTGGACACATAGCACTTTGATTTCTTTGCTGGACATCCTGCACCTTGAAAATGTTCTAACAGACAGTTCTGACATTTCTTTGCCGGACATCCTGCACCATGAAAATGTTCTAACAGACAGTTCTGACATTCTTTGCTGGACATCCTGCACCATGCAAATGTTCTAACAGACAGTTACGACATATCTTTGCCGGACATCCTGCACCTTGTAAATGTTCTAACAGACAGTTCTGACATTCTTTGCTGGACATCCTGCACCATGAGAATGGTCTAACAGACAGTTCTGACATTTCTTTGCCGGACATCCTTCACCATGAAAATGTTCTAACAGACAGTTCTGACATTCTTTGCTGGACATCCTGCACCATGAAAATGTTCTAACAGACAGTTCTGACATTTCTTTGCCGGACATCCTGCACCTTGAAAATGTTCTAACATACAGTTCTGACATTTTTTGCTGGACATCCTGCACCATGAAAATGTTCTAACAGACAGTTATGACATTTCTTTGCCGGACATCCTGCACCTTGTAAATGTTCTGACAGACAGTTCTGACATTCTTTGCTGGACATCCTGCACCATGAAAATGTTCTAACAGACAGTTCTGACATTTCTTTGCCGGACATCCTGCACCATGAAAATGTTCTAACAGACAGTTCTGGCATTTCTTTGCCGGACATCCTGCACCATGAAAATGTTCTAACAGACAGTTCTGACAATTCTTTGCCAGACATCCTGCACCTTGAAAATGTTCTAACAGACAGTTCTGACATTCTTTGCCGGACATCCTGCACCATGAAAATGTTCTAACAGACAGTTCTAACATTTCTCTGTCTGTGCTCTATCTTTGTTCACAAAATATTTTTTCCCAGTACCATGAGATTTTCTCATCACAAGATTGACTTCAGCTTCTGATGATAATGCCATTCTTTTCATTTGCGTAGTGGTTGATTCTTCTGTTTTGGCTAATCTAATCACTTCATCAAGAATCATTGCCCTTCTTCAGACATTCCTTCCTGACCCTGTCTGAATTCATGCCAAACACAAGGTGATCTCTGACAAACTTCTCCTCAGATGGATATCCTGCCTCATGCACAAGTTTTCTCACTCTTGTAACATATTCTTCAAGTGAAAGCGTTCCCTGCATGAGACAATGCAGTTCCCATGCTGCTGCAAATAATTCATTGGACTGAGGTCGTACATAATCTTCATAATTGTCAAAGTAGTTATTCAGCTTTTTAGACTGTTCATCAGAAGCGCCCAACTGTTGTAAATGTGTAGCCCACGTTCGCCAGCCCATAACAGTAAATACGTGCATTTCGTTTACTCTTCAACTTTGACGAGTGGTCCAGTGAATATCAAGTTCACACGTTCTTACTAAACTTTGAATCTTCTGTACAGACCGTCATCGTCAGTCCAATCCATCATCGGACCCTTGTCGTACCACGACGAAGCCACGTGGTGACCAGTACCTCTGTTTTCGCTCATGCCGATATCGCCAGTTTGAGTCCAGAAATTACACATAAATTCCACTTACATCAATAGAACTGTCACTTCACTTACACCAGTGATGCTAATCTCCGTTCAAGACTCTTCTGACACCATCTAAAATAATAACAAGTGAATGCTTCGTTCAACAGCTATTTATTTCGGTAGCCATATTGTATACCTGAGAGCGGTGCTCCGTAAATTATGTCCCCATGTATTTAGGTCCGTAACCGGTGTTACCAAAGATAGTTCATCGTATCTTTAGAAGCCCCCTCTCACCCACACAAGTACAAGCTTACTGTTTCTTTAAATATTTCCTTGTTGGAACGATATATATGTGATATTCTAGGGTTTTTTTAATGTCCTATGTCGACAGATTTTATGTACAACGAATGTCTACCCTTTGCTAGTTTCTATAAGGCTGAAATACTGCCGATGTGACTAATATTCCTAACTTGCTTAACCAAAAGAAGCTTTGGAAGCTCTCTTGCCTTCGTCATAGGAGAGTATCTGTTATGAACCGAAATCCATCAATCAATGGTGTGGAGACAATCTATAGGTCTCAAGTGTACCGTATGGTTTCAAGGTAACCGTTACATCATATCCTAGAATCGTGTCAACAAACACCCGATTATGTTTATATATATTATACTTAACATAGCCACTGACATTACACTGGTTGTTTTGTGATAACATTACAATAACCGGAATCTCCAAAAGTTCCACACCAGTTGGCAACGTATTTCATGACTGCTTCACACCGCATCAATTGCACGCCTAATGTATTTAGTTTTTTTAGTAATTTCAAAGCAGACCCCGGCGATATGAAGAGCAATTTGTCTCGAATATCAACACATAACCTCCCCAAACGCAATCCATTGATTTTACAACACTGCATCGCTCACTGATCGTTTCGATGGTCATAAACAAAACAATGGGTATAATATTGAATAACTCATCCGTAACCGTTTATTTTTCCACATGTTTGGAAAAATGTTTCTCTCTGGGAAACATTCCTATTTCCTTGTAAAGTTGAGACATGATCTTTGTATTAGCGAGAGAAAATCGTCGAGACATTGCGACCTGCTAATCCGCAAAACAAACTGATAATTTGGTTTACTCCCACTGTGCCCACTTTTGGAAATGGGCAGTGTTAAAACAACAGAGGGATTAGGATATAGTCTGTATCAGGCAAGTGGGCAGTGGTATATAGTATAGTCTACTTAAGTCATAAACTACATAAACTAGTATGTAACTGGCATTAACTCAGCAAGACATAAGTGTAATGAGTTTGAAATAATAATTCATAAACATACAAGTGATATGCATCTTAAGACACATCAGTATGAGTAACATCAATAACATGTCATCAACATATCTGGAATCACCAGTTTTTTTTCAGCTTTTTACCTGTTCATTTTCACTTATAGTTGCGATAAATCATATTTTGTCCACCCTGTGCATTATCAATGTACTGAACGTCAATTTGAGCATTAGCCATGATGATGAATGATGACGTGGGGTTCGTTTTATCATATATATATATACATGACTGTGACATGTATTAGTGTTCACCAATTTGTTCTGAAATGTGCTCACCAATTTATTCAGACTTGTGGACACGGTGTCACCAGACGTACATTGAAACAGACTATAACTAATCCCCCTATTGTTCTACGGGTGACTGCATTTTGATGTTTTAAGAAAAATGGGCACAGTGGGGGTACACCGATACTTTGTCTTGGTGTGTGTACTTTCGACATGCAAACGATAATTCTGTTTGGTTTAAGGCACAATCCCACACCACACTTCTCTAAAAATACATGATGCATTTCTTTCAATAATTCTAACTGTTATCCCTCAGGGAAGTTACTAAGGTTGGGTATTGCCAAAGTTTTCGCATAGCGATGTATTGTGATGTGTTGGCGTATTGCAACATGTATTGCAATATATTGTGAAAGTGTGACCCATGGTTTAAGGTAAGGAAAATACTGTTTCCTTTCTTTAGAAACAATGCCACTGGCCACTGTCAGGACTCAGATATGATTGTACAAGAGATCAATTGAAAATGTGTCCAAGTTGAAGACTTCGCTCTAAAGTTTAGAACTAGAGAAAAAGCGGCATCCGCCATATTGGTTGGTTTATCCCTAAAACGAGTGCCGGTACCAATCGATTTCTTTTCTTTATATGGTTTAAAATTCACGCAAATGCAGTTATATGACCAATACACATTTTCAAAACTTTTCATGCATAATAATACAAAGGAAATACAAACGTTATTAGTATTTTTGACTACATTACGAAAATTAACGATCGTGGTCACGGAAATTGCCGATCGTATCGGGTGAACCGGTTCGCAAAAGGTGTAGCACAATATATCATATTGTGAAGTTCGAATTGCTTGACTATCGCCCACCCCTAGAAGCTACTATATAATTTATGCCCCCAAACAATTACGTATTTAGATTACAAGATTAAATTAAAAATTTCCAATGAATTAATGCAACGTTGCATTAAATCGACTCTCGCGCCAACTACCGGTCGAACATTATTTCAAGCGAACCCCATAGAGTTATGTCCCTTGAACTGCTCTTTACAAATATTCAATAACGCAACTTGTGATTGAAAACAGTTCGGCTAACTCCCACAACACCGCGTGCGACAGTTCTCGGTTTATGGAGCAATCGTTTACATTCCATAGATGGCAAATATTATCTGTTTGGAAGCTGTTCGCCTCGAAGTTTCAATTATCGATAACAGGCAAGTTGTTAGAGATAATAAGTCTTTTATTGCATAGATAGGAAGCTAAAGTGAGTGCATATGCCCCCAATATATAGAATATAGGCTAAAATATTGTCGAAAATGTGTGACATTGTGCCTTTAACAGTCATATCAGTTTCAGATCAGGGTTGCAATTGATCTTCAGTAACCCATGCTTGTCGGAAAAGGCGACTAACGGGATCGGGTGGTCAGGCTCGCTGACTTGTTGACATGTCATCGTATCCCAATTGCGTAGATCGATGCTCATGTTGTTGATCACTAGATTGTCTGGTCCAGACTTGATTATTTACAGACAGCCGCCTCCATATAGCTGTATGCGGCGTTAAACAACCAACCAACCAGTTAACGTCTTGCTAACAGTTTGAAATAAGCAATCCCGCTTCTGCTTTGTTTCTGTTTATATTATTTACTGTTACTGTAACTAGTAGCACCTTATTTTCATGATAAAAGTATGATTAACAACAATTCCACATTAGCTACTATGTTCGGAGAGTTTCTGAAGTATTTTAATTAAGATTTTTTCGGGAATCCAATTTAACGCCCTGCAAAACGATCAAACCATATTGCATAAAGAACCGACAATCCCTGGCCATGACAGGATCAATCTGTAAGACGATCTTTTACTTTTTTTAAAAATGACAAATGAATTCACCCCGCTAAAGGGCCGTGTTCATATTTCCCCAGGAGCAAGAAACGTTTGCTGTATAATGCAATAATTATTCAATAACTGAACCAATGAGACGGACGGGAGAAACAAGCCACGTCGTCGTGCATTCACACACACCGAGATCACATAATATTCTTATTGTAATAGACTGCCATTACGTTTGCATGTTGTTTAACGCCGCACTCAGCAGTCGTCCACCACTGTGAACCAGACAAACCAGAGAGTGACACCATGAGCACCGATCTAAACAACTAGGATACGACATTTGGATGACATACATCAACCAGATCAACGAGCCTGACCACCCGATCCTGTTTGTCGCCTCTTACAATAAGCATGGGTTGCTGAAGACCAATTCTAACCTTGATCTTCACTGGTAGACTGTCCTTAAGAGTGAATAAATGGTTTTCGTGTAAGCTTGATGAAGGAGACAAACCCGCCGTAATCTATTCAGAATTAATCTGAGATTAGAACACACGATCATATGTATGGGCGCACCTCAACCAAGGTACCAGTGCATTGGATATTGCAAGACATCGAAGCAAAACAGGCAACACACCTTGTTTGAAACGTGTATTAACCACAGCCTTCGACATTGTATGGGAAGCCAAAGCAGATCGATATGCTATACTGGGTGGTTACAAAACGAGACGATGCCTTCCACTGGACGCGTGACAGTATAAAAAAGCGGCGAAACAAGTTATTCAAGAAAAGTAGGCTTATGTTGCTCCATCACAAACGTATCGAAAACAAGACAAGTGTTCTCCCACAAAATCCTTCACACAGAGCACAAGTCAAAATAGGGACAAACATGGGATATCAGAATATAATTAAAAGCAACACAACCTTTAACGTGTTCATAGTGAAATGCTGAATTCCGACTGTGTGGTGAAAATGTGTCTGACCATTCTCTTCCCATAAAGGTTACTCAAGTCATATCTTCCCACGTACAGCTTGTTCAGCTTGACCTGAGCTACTCTACATATGCATGACCCGGGAGGTCAAATGGCACAAATGGCAGATCGAGTTAACTTCATTAAATAGGGGAGCAGAGAATGTTAATAATGGATGGATAAAAGGATTCGTTAAGGGAACTTGTCCCGGAATACAACACTTCTGAAAAAACAATCATTTCATGTTTTAATTGAATAATAACATATGCTTATCTAGTTTGGTTTACTTACTTTACAACGTACAGAGGTCAGTTACTTTCAAAATCCGATTCACTCTCGCTGTCATTCTCTTCACCCAGTTCAATTATGACTTTTTCTATTTCATGTTCAACAGAAATATTTCTGTCCCAGGAGATGCCTAAAAGCCCGAATTGGAGACATTAAACCATCTTTAGCTTTTCTTTTAAAGAAAGTTAGGACATTGCTGACGATTTCTCGACACTGAGATGTCAAACAGCCACCTTGTCTCGGCTGTTCCGACATGTTGACAATCAACTGACAAAGGTGCACCCCATTCACAATAATAGACCCATCCAGTTGTGACATGGTCACGCAATATATTGGTATTCACTTGATCAGGTCAAGCTGAACAAACTGTACCTCTCTTCCAATATAGCCATGTTTCCCGGTTCTCGTAAAATCCCCTAGTGCCAAAAAGTCGCAACACGAATTATCTCTTTTCTTTCTATCCAATCCAATCCAGTCAGAACACGTGTTATAGCGACTTAGATCCAATATGGCGACCGCCATGGAGTTAGTTGATCAACATGCGAAGGAAACATTCTGTATTTCCTGTTTCACTGAAAATCAGAAACTAGCAATAGAGAGAGCAGGAATCAATCGACAAGATGTTTTTGGTGACGTGAAACACAAAACATTTAATGGCTAGCTTGTCCGTTGTCAAAGACGCCATTGATCTGCCATTACATTTGTAGAAGAAACGTTTGCCCATCGCACGAGGGAAGAGGTTCTAGTTTTCCTGAAGCATACGGAATTTACCGAGGCTTTGCAAATGATCACTTTTGAAATAACGTCGCTAAATTTGATTGCAACCAATCCTGAATACTCTCATCATGAAAGGGCCGTATTACAACCGTGATACGTGGTAAGATATGACTTGAGTAACCTCTGTGGGAAGAGAATGGTGTCTGACAATCACTATCAAATAGTGATGACACAAGATGTTCACGAAAAGGTGCCCCACCTGTTACATCCGTCACAAACACACACCGAGACCACAGGCCATCGTGTCTTTGCAAAGATTGAAGATATTAAGAAAACATAAAACATTTGAGATGACCCCAGTCTCGAAATGCTTCACAGTACAATACATTATGACAAGGCCGGACACTTCGGTGTACTCAACCCGCCTGCTTTGCCGATCGCTATGCTACCGTCGCATGCAATCGATTAAAACTTAATATAAACATAATCATGGATGATTGGCCTATCGATCACCACCCATGACACATACCAGTTCTTTATTGTTATTTCTGCAAGTAGCTTGAAGCCCTATTTTGACACTCAACTAAAAGATCTTGACAGAAATGGATGACGAAAGTCCACACAAAACGGGTGTGTGGTCGAAGCAAGCCCTCTGGTTGGTTGATTCTTGTTTAGGAGACATTTACAACTGATGCTTTCTTTTGAGAAGTCATTGCTCGAAAAATATTCTTACATTAAGCAGTCGATGAAAAGAAAACTTCCCGCGAATTTATAAAGAATGTGCAGATTTGCAAGCGTTGACCAATCACGGGGCTTGCTTCGACCACACACCCATTTTCTGCGGACATACGTCATCCATTTGTGTCAAGATTGTTTAGTTGAGGTTCAAAATCGGGTTTCAAGTGACTTGCAGAAATAACAATAAAGAATTGGTAGGTGCACGCGATGGTAGCGTAGCAATCGGCAAAGCAGTCAGGTAGGGTACACCGAAGTGTCCGGCCTTGTCATAATGTATTGTACTGTGTAGCATTTCGAGTCGGGGATCATCTCAAAAACATATTTTTTTTATCTTTAATCTTCGCAAACACACGATGGCCTGTGACTGAGACAAATACTTGCAGACCTGCAAAAAGACAGTAGCATATGATACAAATCAAAATAGGACCTTAACCCACACGTCATGTTCGTCAGGGATGCGTTACATTTGGAATGTATCCACGTGTCCACCATAACACCCTTTGAAAGCTTTACTGTGGCCTTGAACATTGGCAACTTTATCGGACAAGGTTTGAGCAGGTTGTCGATGAAAATTCTTTCATGCTGAAGTTCAAATTCCTTGAAATAAGTAGTGTTCCTTTAACGTTGTGTGGTGTGGACATACAAGGCTAGAGCTGCAGGACTATTACTCGACGTAAATGGGGAAAGTTGACTTTTGAAAACTTGAAGTCAACCCTCTTGTCATACAAGCTTTTGGGGGGCCTAGTGGTTAAAACGTTCCCTCCTCACGCTGAAGACCCGTTCCCTAGAGGCCGGTTTCTGGTGTCCCCAGCCCTGACGGCAAACATTTGGAGATCGGTTGGTCATTCGTATTCTTTTTTTCAGTTCCGTACAAGAACAAAATTGGGTACTTCCCAACTCATCCAAAATGTGTTCAATTGGGTTGAAGTCTGAAGTACGGGAAGGCCAGTCCATGAAGTCACCACTGCCGTTTCTCAAGAAGCAGGGCGTCAGAACTGCAGTGTTGGGAGGATTATTGTCATGTTGAAATGCCAGTCCAGGTCCATGTAGCTGCATGAACGACAGGACAGGGTCAAAAGGTGCTCCAGATACTCTATAGCTATAACATAAACTGGACGGCAATAAGTTGCAATCGACCGTTGGCACAAAATGTAGCATTACACCGCCCACTCTAAACTCCATGAGCACAACAATGTGTCACGTTCACCCCTACTGTGCCATACCCGTGCGCTTCCATCAGCAAAGCGCAGTGTGAGACGTGACTCATCGCTGAAGACGATCCTGTTCCAATAACTGGCATGTCTGGGGACCCATCGTCAACAATGAGCACCGTGAAATTGCGTCTGGATAGGTCCGGTGTATGGTCGTCAAGCTCGGATAGCTGATTCCTAAGGGTGTGTGCCGACAATGTAACAGCTGACTGCTAGTAATGGCTATTCGCAATTCTGTTGTGGAGCTGCGGTAATATGGTTTGTGGTCATGTCATCTTGCCGTGAAGCCACGCGGCGATCCGGAAATTGGCACGCATATCCTCATTACTGTGTAATGTCTTACGACTACAGCTCAGAGAAACACTTTTAATGGTTAAACAACTTCTTTATTGCAATAGATGCGGTGTTTCGGTGTGCTTGATAACGGTGAAAGCACCTACACCGAAACGTTGCATTTATCGCAATATAGAAGTTGTCTAAGGGCCGTTAATAATTTATGGCTGGGGGTAGGGGTGGGGGTGGAGATGGGTTGGGTGATGATGATTTTATGAAAAGCATGTACAATGTAAATGACCCCCAAATCGATGTACAAAGTGTGTGCCCCCTGCATGCCATATACAAAATCAGTGACCCCCTCACCCTTCCCATAGTTTTAAATATAAATATGTACAAAATTGCTGACCCCCATCCCCCCATCCCCTAGAACATGTGTACAAAATATTGATGATCCCCGTACCTCCCGAGAACAAAATGAGTGACCCCCCTTAAAATCATCATCATTTCTTTCCCTGATTCGCTGCATGAGGTTCATGCCTCTTAACTAAATTTTTCATGTCGGCCGCCATGCCATCTTCAAATATCCTACATGTCATTGCCGTGTGTACATGAAATTAAAGAAACACACGAAACTAAAAAGAATTTCCACCCCCTCACAATTATTAGTATGTCAGTAATATGGGTGTCAAGCTTCTAATTTTGTTTAGTATGTTACCCAAAGATTTTACATATGTGGTGAAGTCCAGCATTTGTTTTCTCAGAAATCTTTCATGTCTACCAGGTACTAACAACTATACATGTCTGACAGATGAGCTCATGAAACAACAGCACTTGACCGGCGAGGTGTGGTAGCGGTTGTTTAAAAAAACTATGGAAACGGTTTGTCGCTTAAATATGTGAAGGCATTCCACTCTTCAGTTGAGTGACTAGGTTTGCTCAGAGGGATATGTGATACTCACTTGGACATTCACCCAAACCACAGTTGAAGTCACGAGTTTCTGAAAGGCTCTCTGTGCAGTTAGCTCCTCCATTATCTGGGGCGGGGTTCGTGCAGGTTCGGGTCCGGGTTTTCCTGATGGTGTGCGAGGGCCCACAGGTCTGTGGGCAAGATGGCCCTGCCCATTGGCCCCAGGCGCTGATACCGCCGTCAACTGTAGACAATGTAAGAATAGATTTCTTGACGCCGATAATATCTATATTATCAATCATACGGAGTCTACAAAATAAATAATATTTTCTTAACAGAAAATAATGTGGCGCCTTGGCAGTTTTACTGAAGAAAACTACTTTGCCCATTTCAACTACATTTTGCTAAAAATGTAATGAATGACTTAAACGCTGTTATTAACGGGTACATCATGCATACGCACACACACACACACACACACACACGCATATATATATGATTACATCGGAGATTGATTGCTCCACTAACTTTGGGGAAACCAACTGAAAACTTTACGCAGATATATTGCACGAGGATCATGCATCAAATTGCTGAAAAGCATATGCAAATAAAGTGCATGTAAACAGCTGCGTTTTGGTGTAAAGTTTCACTGATTTTTAGCATTTACTGAACTCAGGACAATAATCTTTTCAACGTTGCGAATTTGTTTTACAATACATCAGTCTATTTGTAAACAGTACCTTTAAACAGTATGGAATATTTTGCAAAATGTAGTTCAGAATAGTTGCCTGAAGTAAGTGGCTATATTTACACTAGTGAGTCTAAACTGTTTATGGGAAGCATACTTTTACTCGGTATTTGTATCAATAACTCAGTGATTTCTACATCTGTCCCAGAACAGAAACAATTTTGGCAAATGGCGACTAACAGGATCGTGAGGCTCACTGACGAGGTTGATGCCTGTCAGTTGCGTAGAATGACGCTGGTCGTGTCAGTTACTGTACTGTCTGGTCTTGAGGACTTGGATGTTTTACAGACTGTTTTCTGTGGCTTAAATATTGTTGATCGCGGCATCAGACAACAAACTAACAAACGAGAAAATTGTGCTGAACGAACATGAGTTTGTAGTTAATATTGGTAATTCTGAAAGTATATACCTAAAGATACTAGGTAATACACCTCTAAAGCTGGAATGAAAACGAAGGTTTCCTTAACATTCATTAGATTGCGGCATTTTCTAATAGATGTTAAGGAAATTGTCTAATGGATGTTAAGGAGATCTCTCCTTCAATCTGAAGCACTTATAGAATGACGTTTGTCAAGGGAAGCGGTTATCTGTTGTGACGAGCGTTTGATAAGTATGTTGTTTCATTACCTGGTGCACAAGTTGAATACATGTTGAATCCAGATTCACCGGTATACGTCATTGCTGCTGGTGTTGTGAGAGGTATGGTGTGCGCCACACATTCTCCACTGGCGTCCTTGTATCCAAAAGACTTTATGACTCCAAAGAGGGAACAGCGCGATGCACATTCGGCACGACTGGTCATTGTCTTTGTCCACAGAACACCTACAGTAACTCTCTTGTTCTTGAAATCTGGTACTGGTTCTACATTGCATACACCACAAACAATTGCAGAACTTTTAACAAGACCAACCCAAATACAGCTTATCATCAAAAGCTGTTGTATGGCCATGACTGGAAACTATGTCCTTTCATCCCAAACGCCATTTGGCAATAGCAACTAACGTGATAATGTGGGGATACAAACTGCACAGTAAATCGATTTGTCCGTTTTATGCAACATGTAACCGAAGATTATTGGTAATTAACTGATAGCTATTAAAACCCAATTCCGCAGGAACAACAAGCAGTTATTGTGTTTGTTCCAACGGTATTGACAAACAAAACCGTTAAATGTACTTTACCGTCAACTGATCATTGTATTTTATCTGATTTGTTTACAAGTCGCCGTCACATGGTAGGAATTCTGCTTTGTGCCGCCAGGCAATAAACAATTACTTTTTAGGGAAATTGTGTGCGTGACGGATGCTTCCGGCAAATGAGACCCAAGAGCTAGTTCTCAAGCATTTCACACGGTCAGTGGCAAGTGTGTCCACCTTCTGCATTGATGCAAATTCCTGGGCAAGATTATTGCATATGCGGCGGAGATCGTGCAGTAAACGCCGTTCCATTTCATCCCGGACGTGTTCAGTTGGGTGGACCCGTGAAGATCCTGATTGGAATTATCCTTCAGCAACCCATGCTTGTCGTAAGAGGCGACTAACGGGATTGGGTGGTCAGGCTCGCTGACTTGGTTGACACATGTCATCGTATCCCAATTCGTAGAACGGTGCTCATGGTGTTGATCACTGGAGACTCGATTCTTTACAGACCGTCGCCATGTAGGCGTTAAACAACACAAAAACCTCCCAAAGGATGCAATTGTGCGTATCATTGCAATACATGAGATGCGATGTGGTGCCTTTTAGACCCAGCTAATCTGATAACTTTGTCCGGACTGCCGATCTACCATCTCAGACTCAGGTTGACATTCACTCTCATAGTCAGTATGGGCATACATTTGTCGGGATTAGGTTGTGTAGCACACAAGTTATTATTTATTATTATTATTGGATATTTATATATCGCACATATCCACGCACTAGTGCATGCTCAAGGCACTGGTATTTTTTCCCTCGATCATTGGATGTCAATCTCAACGGCACATCTTATTATCAATCTCAGCACCCTGGGGATCATACAACTCTTGCTGTCATGAGGCGCACGGAGAGTCATTGCGGCTTTCCCATCCTTACGAGGTACCCATTCACAGCTGGGTGGACTGGGACACATAGTTACAGTAGTTTTGTCTAAGTTTACTGCACGTTGTTGTACCCGCAACTTAGTGTTTGCACGTATGCATGTGGCCACCATCTGGTCATATACCAACAGATTCGTGGGTTCTTTTGAGTGTACAGGGTTGTGACAACACTGAAAGAGTCTGCACACAAAGTTGACTCCAAGGTTTTTACACCCGATCCCGGCACCTATGCTCGCTTGATCACTAGCCTGGTACCTTAGCCGCTAGCCAACAACGCCACCATTTCAGGTATACAGGTAGTGAGGTCCATATCTGAATGTCACAGGCTAAAAGCTGTTTGTCACTAACACTGCACCATACTTTCCAGCACTCTCACTGGTGTTGGTGTAAACAGCCCACCTAACTTGTGGTCTGACTGGAACATCCTGGGCTTTGGCACATGCAGTCCCTGCAAATGTTGCAGAGGCAGGTCACATGACTGCCATAGGCCCAGCACGCACCATGTCAGGCAACAACTATACCATGTTGTTGTGATCCACAGGTATGTTGTGAATTTGGAATGATTGTTGTATTTAAGTATGCAAAAGGTATTTATTTATCAGGTATGAAGTATATTCAACATGATATTAAACAATGTTATGGAGAAATTGCCAGTGATAAAATTAATTGTTTAAAATACAATTAATTCCATAGAATATATTTTGAGTATTTAATAATTGATTAACATTTATATTATCTGTGTAGAGACACACAATGTCAGGCAACAACTATACCATGTTGTTGTGATCCACAGGTTTCGTTCATCCAATAAATAACATCAGCCAGAACGTCTTTGTAGTTCCTGCGACATAAATATTTCAACTTTCTGAATTTTCCCTTTAACAGTGCAGATGGCCTTTCTGTGACAGATCTAGAGGACATATGTGACATGATGGTATCACTTTTGAAAAGGATTCAGATGATCATTATCTCTGTATGTTCATACATCTGTGCATTAAAACTGCTGCCTGGCATTTAATCTAGATTACGTACTGCCTTTTACATGCCTATGCAAATTATTGTTGAGCCAACAATATCAACAAGAACATAATAAGTTAAACATTAGATTAGGTTAAAGGTAGGTCAGCAAGCCTGACCACCCGATCCCGTTAGTCGCCTCTCATGGCAAGCATGGGTTGCTGAAGACCAATTCTAACCCGGATCTTCACGGGTAGTAATCAGTTAAAAAACACACATGACCCTTACAAGTCTATATTTACAGATGGATCCAATGATGGCTAGAATGCCTCATAACTGTATCACTAAACAAATCTGTGATGCCACTTCTCAAACAATACTCCGATTATAAACCTGTTACATGGAGGTTACATCCCGCATCTTATGCAAAAGAAGTGGGACACCCAAAATGCATAACTAAATTGCACCAAATAAAACCAGCTATTGATTACACCTACTTGTACAGTCAGTCCAGAGTTGAAGAGGTTATTTTGAGTCGATGCCGTTTGGCTACTGCAGATGTACTCACGAATGCTCATTAAAAGGTGAGGATCATAGGTTTGGTGTCCCTTGTGATGAAAGAATCACGGTCAAGCATGTCCTTCTTGACCGGTCATTTTTTCAATGCGAGGGATATATACTACAAACAGAATACGGGAAGTCTGTCTACTACATGCAGTAGGCTGTTGTGTTTGGGCGTTTGAATCAAACATGGTGTTAGTGTGTTTCAGCACCCTTGTTTTTCGCTGTTTTTAACAATGTTTCATTTCACTCAAACTCAACGAATATTGAATCAGTCGCTTCACTGCATGTTCCAATATGTCGTTTAGAGTGCCCATTGAGCATACAAAAAGTTGCATTTACTGAGAGTATAAATGATCTCACCACGTTTCAGTTTACATATGACGATCAAATTTTAGGGTGTTCCCATATTTTTTGTTTGTAGTATATATTTCAATGTAAAAACAGTTAAGGATCTTTTTAGTAAATATCATACTGATGTAATACTTCTTTTGTTTTAAGAAATTGCTTTAAATGATAAATGTTGACATATATTGTGAGTGGATTTGAATAAATTTGAATATATAGATAACTTTGATTATTGGTGGCTGTACCTTCAAGTGGGTGGGGGGATGGAATATGATTGTCTCCCCTGATACAGTATGTAAATCCCATTTCACTCAACGTCTTTTTCATCCCCCGCAATTCCAGCTAGGGTCCATGTAGGTAGCAAAAGTACTGTAAGCTATCATAGTCCATAGTATAGTGATATATCTTCAGTTGGTGGCAATCTAAAGCCGTTTTATTTTGTATTGTACATGTCCTGAACAGATCAGGGGAATAATTTGTATGTTAGTTAACGATCTATGTCTGTGATAATCTACTAGTTTACTCTCATTTTTATTATCTATGTAGGACTTGTGTCACTCGCGATTGGGATGAACTATTGCCTACGTGACAATAAATCCTAACTCATCACTACTGTAAATGTGTAGATTAATCCTATACAAGACAAATCTTATGGATAACATAAGGGACAAGAACAAGCCCAGAAACGGTGTGAAAAATAAACCAAGAAGTTGTTATCCATAAGATTTGTCTTGTATTACTACACCAACTTCTAAATGCCTTTGAAGAATTCCATTAATCCTATAGCTGAGATTGTTGTCTGTATCCCTAAAAACGGTTGAAGTACCGTAAAATCATTGCACTCCTGTGAGGGTTTGTATGCCCACCTCTTTCAAAGTATATTTAGGCCTATCATGTTTTTAACAGTAGAATAAATGTTGTTTTAATTTGTGGCTAGATTTGAGTTTAATCACTAGCATGTGAAGGGATGGTGTAAGTGCAGAGTCGAAACAGGTAGCAAAAGCACTGTAAATGACCATGGTGATCTACCTTATTCAGTTGTTGGTGATCGTTTGCCCGATTTATAATGTGTCGTCGTGAAAAGACATACCGTTTTAAGATTACATGCAAGATTTAAAGGCAAATCTGTGATATTCTAGTCATTCAGTGTCTTTTGTTGACAGGTATCTATATCGTTTAGGGTTGTTTTTAGAGATCATCGTCACGATATTGCTGAAATACTACGGATGTGACTAAATTTCTCTTCACTCACCAGTATGCTCATATGTATACTTTTTATCCAGGGAGACATCTTGGCCATAGTATGAACGATGATAATACCGCATATCGGGTGTTGGATGACCCTACAACAGGTGTGTGAGTGAGTTTAGTTTTAAGCCGCACTCAGCAATATTCCAGCTATATGGCGGCGGTCTCTAAATAATCTAGTCTGGACCAGACAATCCAGTGATCAACAGTATGAGCATCGATCTACGCATTTGGGAACCAATGACATGTGTCAACCAAGCCAGCGAGCCTGACCACCCGATCCTGTTAGTCGCCTCTTACAACAAGCATGGGTTACTGAAGGTTCGTTCTAACCCGGACCTTCACGGGTTCCTACAGCAGGTACCTACTGGTATTGCCGTTCCCCGTTGTCAAGGTCCGTGGAAACCATGAATATACCATGATAATAATGTCGAGGGTGGTTAAGTCAAGGCGTGAGGGGGCGGACGACCGTGACGCCTAATTATCAACATCCCATTCATATATTATCGCAACACCAGGTTCTACATTCACCTATGTTTACTTTGCCTCGGTCCATCTCTCAGACAACATCTTCAACACAAGACAAGATAGGATCGTACCAGACGGGGAAGACTGAGTGACAGCGATACGCCTGAACGCCCAAACGATTCAACACAAAGGCCCGCACTTCTCTGCTAGTATGTTAATGATATCTTTTTCAAAGGGTGTTCGAGCTTGACATTTCTCTGTCACGTGTCTAATACAACAATCTGATTCACCATGACCAGACTATGCTTATCTTCTTATGCTTATCGTGTTATTTACTTATAAGGTAGAGTAACGTGGGATACTTCTGTTAAATATTTGACATGTAAAGTTCCTATCGTTTTTGTTTTGTTTGGTACAGTCAAGATTCTGGTAATTTTTCTCAGTTTATATATAGTTTTAAGAATAGACTAATTGATTGTGATAAACAGCTTATTTTGGGTAATATAAATCAATCTTCTCATTTGATGTACTTTAAAGAAATGAAGTCACTTTTGAATGTTTAATGTTATGTAAATTTCATCAACCAAGTAACTGTTAGGAGAAATATTTGCCTTCTTAGATTAAATTCCCTTCCTTTACGGTGTAATATAAGAGATGTGAATGTAGATACGTGTTGTAGAATGTGTGAAGAAGGGTGTGAATGAAAATGTTATGCATTTTTTTGTTTAAGTGTAATGCTTACAATGTTATTAGAGATAGATATGTTCCTGTAAATAGTCAGTTAAATTTGGTCGCTAATTATCATAATATACTAAGCAGCAAAAGAAACGTCAGTTTGGAAGGTTCCTTCGCAGAAACGGATAACTGTAAATTCATTTAATGTTTTGATTGCATATTTTTCACATCATCTCCAACTATACCTGACCAAAGACATTCCTTCCCAAACTCAGAATGGAACCCAGGAAATGGTCTCAAAAACGCAACCTGATCTCGGAGATGGTACGGTGTTCGCCATGTTTTCCATTCAACTCATGCTGCTCGTGCTGTTCACAAGGACCAGCCCTATAAAATGCACCCCCAAACCTGGTTGAAGCATTCACATTACAACGTCAGCAGGATGCCCCTTTTTAAAGACAGGCGCTAGGAAGACTTGAAGCTGGCCACACTGCACAAGCCGTTGCCAATCACTTCCAGGTCAACCTTCGGACCATCTACAGGCTGCAGCAACGTTTCCGGGCCACCAACACCACAAATGATCGCCCCCGACCTGGCAGACCAAGTCTGACCACAAGACGACAAGACCGCCATGTTGTGTGACAGCATGTACAGAATCCCTTCATTCAGGCATCTGAAACAGCACGCCAGACAGTTGGAACACACGGAAGACCAATCAGTAATGATACAGTACGCCGTAGACCTATCGTCACCCCTCGTCATCGTCGTGAACGTCTACAGTTTTGCCCTGCAACACCAAAACTGGCGATACAGGCAATGGAGAACTGTTCTGTTCACAGATGAGAGTCGGTACTGCGTATCAAGTGCAAATAACAGAACAAGATTATGGCGACGACGTGGCCAGCGTTCCTCAGACCAATGTGTTATGGAAAGAGACTCATGGAGAGGTGCAAGCATCATGGTATGGTGGAATAGGCCTGAACCAGAGAGTGGGTTCTGTGGTGTTCCAGTACCTTGGTCCAGGGAGAGGGAGCGGCATCACAGCGGTGCGCTACATCGACCAAGCCGGAACGACCGGAACAACTTTTTCCAGCATGATAACGCCCGGGCCCATACTGCCATACAGCCCATAGAGCTACACGGGACTTCCTACAACAGAACGGTCTCAACATTACGCAGTGGCCAGCCCTTAGTCCTGATTTAAACCCAGTTGAACATCTTTGGGATGAAATTCAGAGGAGACTGAATAATGTCATACCAAGGCCGAACACAGCCGATTTATTGCGCCAGGCCTTTCTCAGAGTGAGGTTCAAGGTTCCAATGGCCTTCATCAATCGATTGGTGCACTCCATGCATGGACGCTGTGCTGCAGTTATGGCCGCTCGTGGTGGTCACACTAGATACTGAAGTGAAGAGTCTGAATGGACTGCAAACGTTCACGTAATGTCTTGGAAGTTATTCATTGATGTGTCAAGATTTTGTACACAAACAATGGTTTTGACCCGCTTATTATGTCCATTTCTGTAATGATTTCATTACAATGCCTATCTAACTTTGAATTCGTACTGACGTTATTTTTGCTGTTGGGTATACATTAACTAGTAATTGTAGACATACCCTTGTTAAGTGTTTTAATTACATAAAAGAAGCTGTTGCGCATAGAAAAATGTTACAACATTAGCCATTTAATTGAATTACTTTGTACAGTTACTCCTATTCTAGGAAAATGTAGTCTTTTTGCATGTATTGTACATGGGCCGATGGCCTACAAACCGAAATAAAAGAAGAGAAGAGAATCGGGAAAATGCTGGAATCTATACCACCGATTCGCATCTCTATATTGATTTCATTCCATCTCTCTATCGATTTCTTGTCAACAATATGTAGTTGAATTACCCATGAAGTATCATACCTTCATTATTGTTCATCAACTTTTAAAACGCCAATGAAACACATCAAACAGAGCAGTTTGTAGATTCTCTTTTTTGCGTTCTTTTTATCACCGTTGCTTTTCTCCAAAAACAACCACATGACAAGGATTTCCATTTTTAAGGTTGACTTTGTTGCAATCTTCTAAGGTCTTTGGGATGCCATTAAACCACATAACAATTAGCTTAATCATTGCACAATGCTTTCCATTCGAACAACGACAGCCAGTTTATAAAGACTTAAATCCATGGGGGAAATGATGCACTAATAACTTGGGTTGAAAGCAGGCCTTGACAAAAGCTCTCACCCATAGGAATTCAGAAGTAGCCATGCTTGACAGAACGGAGCCAGATTATAACATATGCATGAGAGGTATATCACTCTACAGTGACAGGAAAGGCATATTTATAGCAGTACCTCCCAGGATGAAGATGTAGTTAGCCAGGTGTAACTCCACGCACCGTAGTGGACAAATCGACAAGCAGTGGTTAAAGCGTTCGCGCGTCACGTCGAAGACTCGGGTTCGATCCCCACATGGGCACAATGTATGAAGCCCATTTCTGGTGTCCCCCGCCGTGATATTGCTGAAATATAGCTAAAGGGCCATAAAACTAAACTCACTGCTATTACTGAAGTTACATATTTTAATAACCCCTTTAATTTGTAAGACTGTACTCATTCCAAGAGGCGGATAGAAGAAAGGTTTTTTAATACGTTTACATATATTACACACTTTCTTGATCATTTTAATACAAATTGAAGTAAAATGTTAAAACAGTATTCTATCCAAAAATCGTATTTGATGTTATGAAAACCTTATAGTAAACACACAATTTAAAATTGTTTCAAGTCTATAAAACAATTAAGCAAGGTAACATCAACAGTTGATACGAAATTTGATGATACATTTGACACAGGTGATAACATGACACTCCGTGATATGAAATACTTGATGATGTGATAGCAATTAATGGTATTTAAACTTAACAATTGACTTTAACCTGCACTCGATTGGTAACGCGCTGATATTATACCGCCAAACTGGTTTTGTTTGTTGCTTTACGCACACACATTGTGATACAATTTGGAAGATATGTGAAATTAGT
The DNA here is from genome assembly GCF_003918875.1 of Haliotis rubra. Lineage (NCBI taxonomy): Eukaryota > Metazoa > Mollusca > Gastropoda > Lepetellida > Haliotidae > Haliotis > Haliotis rubra. The sequence goes on along the minus strand of NW_025764927.1, from coordinate 171,238 downwards.
ACTGTCTGATTACTTTGTACAAAATGAAATCATTCTGACGGTTTGAGAATTGTCGGTATGTCTGGGGAAATAAAAACATTTATTCATGAATGATGAAGTGAATAATTCAGATGTGAAACATCTTGCTTGTTGTAACTGTTATAATGTTATTTTATTATAGTTGGTTGCATCATGCCAACATATGTTAATTAGAATTTACTTGAACGAACATAGAAGTTTCATTAATGTGTGAACTGCCTCTAATTCCAAGTTTAAATGATAAAAATTGAGTAAAACGGTCATTGGCTCAAAGTATTACCACCAGCCATTTCATGTCATTACATGATCCATTTAGGTCTTCTGTGTATTGCATGAATGCTGCAATGTGAAGTTCTTCCAGCATTTTCTACGGAAATGCAACATGGCTTGCTTCTTTTTCCTTTTTTGTTGTTGTTCCATGTGTCGCTGATTCCTCTGGAGTTGGGTTGGTTTTCCTTTACACTTTTCTACGGCTTTTGGGCGAGGAAGTGAGGTGAGGTGAAATTGGGTTTAACGTCGTGCTTGAGAATATTTCGCTCATATGACGACGTGCATGCGTGTGTATGTGTATGTGCGGCTGCTTGTACTAGCCCAGACTGAAGCTGGTTTTATAGTGCTAGCTCACTGAGATACCATGCCGCAGTGAAGCATGAATACCCCACTGAGACACATTATACTGACTCCGAGCCGACCAGTCCTTGTTAATTAATGCCGAGCGCCAGGCAGGGACCAACAAGTACCATAATTTAACGTCTTTTGGTATGACGCGGTCGGGGATCGAACCCGCGACCTTCCGCTCTCTGGACTGACGCTCTAACCACTACACCACGGAGGCGGTCTGGGCGAGGAAGTGGGTTTGGTTTATTTTTTTTTTTTTATTAAGTGATTGTTTGGTACTCAAAGTTGTGCTTTTGGAACTCGGACGCCATTGGGGAAGGATGCGTGATAATCCTTTAGCATCTCACACATCTGTTCAAACTATTTCCATTTACTTCTTGGTCTTACACTTTTGCTGCTATGCGCAACTGTCTCAGCTCAGCACCAGTATGAAGAGTGTTATGTCCAAACTCGTAGATTTCACTGGCGATGATCCGCCAATCAGATTCTTTCTTTACTGGTTCAACAACTCGTCCTTGTTTTCACGGATCTTCTCGAAGAGAAGCTTCACAGATTGACAGTGGAATGTGGTTCTGTGAAAGATTACTTTACTAAGTTCAAACATAATACCAAATTAGAACTGAACGTGCAAAAAGGTAACAATAAAATTTGATCTGATCATATTTCACATACAATGCCCCCCCCCCCCCCTTTGTGTAGTTTGTGAGTTAAATTTTGATAACTGGTTCAGCGGGTGATTCTGTTTACATTGAAGGGCATTTATGTCAAGAAAGTTATCATTTACCAAGGTGACATAAGTTTCATTAAACAGTAGTCACAAGTCTAACTCACAAACTCTCATTTGTTTTAATTCTTGCCAGAGGTGCTGGGTTTTTTTTGTATTTGAATCGCAATCATCATTTACCATGCTCCACGTGACTGATTAGAAGCTGTATACCACTAATATGTTGTATTGCTGAGTTGAGGGCCTCCTTGACGAGGAGGCATTTATGTTAATAAAGTTATCATATAGCGAATTGACGTAATTGTCATTCAATCGTACCTCTCGTATCGTTATTTTTTAGATACAAAGTGACATCAAAGACTTTTTGATCTAATACATATTTATGCCGATCTTATATTGCATGGCCACGGCCACTGAGACAATACCATGCCTCAGTTGATTCCATACACACATTATACCGACTCCGAGCCGACCTGACCTTGTTTTAAACCCACAACACAAACTGTAGGGCAGGGTAACAACATGTGCTTTCTTTCGCACGGACGGACAGACGATTTTTGGAAGAGATGACAAACACATGATACAGTGTGCATAAGTTACTCACACAATAAGTATGACAACATCCATGCCTAATCCTAAATGAGTAAAATAGTATTTCAGTTCATTACAAAACCATATACTGGTCAAAAGGTCAACAACAAATCAAATGTGAAGAACGTTTTCTAACAATACGAAACATATATTGCTTGATTGTTTATCATTTTCTGACACAAAACAACCAAAAACATTGATGCAGTGCACCCAGTAATCTAATGTAAAAAGAATGATTGTTAATACAACAGTATCACAACGACCATATGACCAAAAGAATACACAAACACTAAATAATTAGAGTATAAGAAATATATTGTTGATAATAATGGGATGTAATAGAGATATATGGAAGGTAATATGAAATACTAAATCTTAGCATCACTTGAATGCACATAGGTGGCTCAGCTACTAATAGTGATGGAAATATTTTTCAGTGCACACTTTTTTCCTTTCGGGCAGAATGGAGATCGTCATTGTAAATATGTTCATAATAGTTTTCAACGTATGATTTACGAAAAGCGAAGTTTGAAATAAACATATCAATAGCAGAACAATAATATGCACCATAAAGATGAATCTGAATTTTAACTATACTTTTGTTTGATACTCAATATTTTAACAAAGCAACTCTAGTACGGTGTCGATGGTGAATCACGCCATCAAAATGTCGCGTTGATATATGACTTATGTCGCAGTGTCGCGTTCGTAGACAAGACGTTATAATGCATACAACTATACATTTCAATATTTTAACATAAAGCACGACACGCGACAACGTGGATAGACATTAGGTTTCGTGGGGTGTCGCAGTGTCGCATTGTCAACCTTGGAAATGAGGTAAAAGTCAATACGTTATACATGCATACTATAGTCAACTGGCGGCATACACACGCATCATCAAAATGTCGCGTTGTCGCGACATTGTCGCGCGTTTATGTAATTACTACGGCATACTATAGTCACTATTTTAGACGACTGTGACAAGCATGTCGCGTCTGTGGGTTAAGGGTCGTTGTGGGTTAATGGAATGGATGTATTCAATCGGGCCATTTTGATGAAATTTATTATGATTGAATAGGTCTGTGTTTGAAACGATACGGGTACATGTGTATCGCTGGGTATGGTATCGTCGGAAATAATTATCAGATTATCGATGTATTGTGAATCATGGCATGTGCAGGATTAATTATATAGGATTAAAAAGAAATTGACAAAGAGACTTCACAACACATTATTGTGATGAAATACCTTGCTAATTTACCAACGCCGAAATGTCGCATTGTCGCGCTGTGGTTAATTTTGCCTGTTTTTGCTTGCTTTTGAAAGGCGACAACGCGACTATGTACCTTCTAGGATTCCATACATTTTACATGACAAACAAGTAATGCACATAAGATATTCTTTACAAAAGTTTGAAATTCAAGATTATTCATATGCATATCTTGGTATCTAAGGTGCATGCCTCACCTGTATCAACAACAATATATTTACACTCTAATTTGACATGACAAAGAAATTTCAAAAGTAAGAAAATATTCATTCAATGGAAATCGTTGTTTAAACATTATAAAATACGCCTTGCGTTATGTGTCTACAAAAATATAGAGAATGCATACACACAGAATAATATACGATCTGGTTACGGGCGTTTATCCGTTATTTAGAACTTACTTTCCATTGAGTGTTAAATCAATTTATCCTTTCAGCTAGACTAGTCATCATTCGATCCTGAACTGAATCACCAGTGTTATGCTCTTGGTGGTAAAAAAATGCTATACTGTATCAATTTATTTATTTACAGTGCTGCTGTATTTATTTATTTACTTCTTTTTTTCTTTTTTTCTTTTTAAATTTTGTTGAATCGAACACCTGGCTTGAGGCAGTATCAGAATGCAAGAGAAAAGGGTTACCCTATTTATTTACAAGTGACGTTTCAAAGTATTTTTGCATTTACATAATTTACATTTATTTACTTTTGACAGCTTTTTCTGCTTTTGAACAGCGTGTTTTTCACAACACATCGCTTTAATCCCTTTAAAGTCCTATTTAGGTAGCTATGATATTAGTGTATGGATCCAAATAATTCAGGATACATTTGGGAGTTGTTTTGAAAGCCCGGGCTCAGGAGGACCGAACAGAGACCAAACACTATGGATTGAGGCTATATGTTGGGAATGAAGACGGAAAAGGGCTTCCCCTCAACGGCAAATTGTTTTACCTTATAACATTACACCTATTCTACACACTAGTGATCCAAGAGAATCCATGCGTATCACGTAATCCAACGCTTGTTTAGACCAGTTCACTTCCACGTCATCGTGTATAACATGAATATAATATATATTTTTAATATATGAAAACAGCCATATTACAACAAAGAACACGATATCTGTTTAATATAATAAAGCTAAAAATGTTGAAGTGCGTGTGTTGGTGCTAATTGTTACACCTTTGTTGTATTTTAACATAACTGAGAAATTAGTTTAGGGGAAAGGACATTTTTCTAAGCCCATTTTATTCGAACCCAAATGGGCGAGATACTGTTACTATATCACAGGTGAAGGAAGATGAAATCAGTTGAATTATGTGTCATGATACTTTCATGTATTTTTAACCATATATTTGCAGTATAAAGAAATACCAGCTTTCAACAAGTGAAAATAGTTTCGAGATTTTTTATTACTCTCTAAATTAGTCGAAGTAAGTCAAAATGATTTAAATTTTTTGTGTCATGACACTTATGAACATACTTTCATTCATTTTACAACATCAATACATGAAAAAAAACATGCATTTTGAACATAAGTTAATATTCTCACCCATGGATTGATAATCGATCAATATGTTGTTAGCGATTATCGATTTTTATGATCTATATCGATAGCCAGCCGAATTATGTTCGGGGCGTTGTTTGATGATAATCCATACAAAAACATGTCACAAATGATGTTAAATAACAGTTTTGGCAGTTTTGTTCAAAGTTACGTTTCCGATAAACCCATACTTACTTCTTTAGTTGCTTTTGACTCACCTTTGCTGGGCGGTTTGTTACGACGTAAAAGACGGTGGTTTGTTTCAAATACTTATCCTGGACCCAACTGCTGCCATGTTTGACGTACGTGGTGTCACACACACAATACCCGTTATTGCAGACAACGTTTGTCCCAGAACAAAGTTTGTCCCAACGTTTGTCCCAGAACAGGTGCGTTTCCGATAAACCCATACTTACTTCTTTAGTTCCTTTTGATTCACCTTTGCTCGGCGGTTTGTTACGACGTAAAAGACGGTTGTTTGTTTCAAATACTCACCCTGAAACAACTGCTGCCATGTTTGAGGTACATGATGTCACACACACACAATACCCGTTATTGCAGACAACGTTTGTCCCAGAACAAGAGTTTGTCCCAACGTTTGTCCCAGAACAGGTGCCAAAGTTAGGTGTTGTTGCTGAAAAAAAATATGATAATCAATAATCCCGAAATACAAAGACATTTTATTTTAATAGACATTGTATATCATTTTATGTAGCATTTATTGAGAGTATTTAACATTTCCCTTCCATTGTTGGTACGGGTCTCTCTCACTTCATCTCAAAGATAAAAGAGACAAAATTGTTCACACTGCAAGTAAAACTGCTGGAGTCACATTTGAATGTTTATGATCAATTTATGAGCGGCAAATCGTGAATCAAGCTGTCAAAATTATATCTGACCGTACTCACTACTTAAATTCGGAATATAACCTCCTCCCCTCAGGCCGCCGCCACAAAGTTCCAATTGTGAAAACTAAGAGAGCCCGTACATCTTATATTCCAAGTACCACGTCGTTCTTAAACAAATGTGAAGATACTTAATTTCATGAATTTATGTAAACATGTTACGTATTTGTATCTCTCTGATGTGTCAGTAGCTCTGTTGATGTAACAAATTCCTGAAAAGGCAATCAAAGTATTATTCTATTCTATTTTGACTATTTCATTTCTTGCATTCATTTCATTTATTTCATTTCATCAAGGCCGTCCTGACAACTGAATTTCGAACAGTTTTGCAAAAGCGTTTTACTTCATATCGGTTATGTTTTAAAGGAAAACATATTAATAACAGAAAATACTGAAAATCCCAATGGTTCCTGGCATGGTGGTCTACCCCAAGTTGCTGGTGATCTCCAGCCCGTGGTTATATTATTACTCTCCATAATAATTGTTTAATTTTAAAGTTAAACTACATACTAGTTTAAATTCTCTATCTATGATAATCTAGTTTTTACTATCCTTTACCGACATTTTCTTTTAATGATTTCATTGCGTTTATTGTGAATTTATAACTTTTTTAAGTCGCAATATGGCTGAAATATTGCCGATATCACCATCAATTTAACTCACTCATTCTCACTCACTGATTTCTAATGTTTCTTGTGAATGGTGGTGACTACTAGTTTTACGCCGCTTTTAGCAATATTGCAGAGATATCACATCATAAATGGGCTTCCATACACACTTACATACAATGCTCCACCTTTGTGTAGTGGTTGTGAGTTAAGTTTTGATAACTGGTTCAGCGGATGATTCTGTTTTATCGCTCTATTGAAGGAGGCATTTATGTTTAATAAAGTTATATACCAAAATGACGTACGTTTCATTAAACAGCAGTCACAAGTCTAGAGGATATAACTCTCATTTATTATAATCCTTGCCAGGTGTGCTGTTTTGTAGTTGAAATGTATTTGAATTGTAATAGTTAGTTACCATGCTCAACAAAAGCGAAATAGAGCATGAGTTTAAAGTTTTAACAGGTTGTTATTAAGAAACACAACGACCATGTGAAATGGCATAACTCGTACATTATACACAGTGCTTAAAACGAAAACACAAACACTGAATAGTTAGAGTATAAGAAAATATATTGTTGATAATAATGGTAGGTAATGGCGTTGTCAAGCTGAAGCTGCATCTACCGACTGCATGAATTCAGCACCACAAACTCTACAAACACATCCACAATACCCCATTGATGTTTAATGGGGATTGTAGATTTGGGGGAATATACATGTATCATTTCTACTTTTCCTGTGTGGTATCTTTTGAAGCAAAATGGGGAATTTTTCTGTGAAAATCCTCTACAGAGTTTTTCTCAGTTATGTTAAATTCTAATGTGAAATGATGTCATGTTTCATGGCATTGATGTCTAATTCGTGTGTTTCATTTATTTAACTATTTGAACTATAATCAGATATGTTCCTGTGTTCCACAACCTGTCAACCTTATTTCATGTTTGATATTTCAAATGTAACTTAACTCTACAGAGTTTTTCTCAGCATTAATTTTTGATAAAGCAATACCTTCCGCTTTTGATCCTGAAATGGAATCCTCGTTACTTGTATATGCACGTTTTCGAAAACGCAATAAGTATTTCAATGATCTTGTCAATCCTAAATGTTAATGAACCAAAACATGCCAGAATGAAAGTTACCTATATATTCATAAGATTCAATAATTTTAAATGTGTTTCAGTATTTGGAAATTGAAAGGCATGAGAACAATCTGCTCCAATGTTTAGTTGTCCTTATCCCTTTGGAAGGCCCCTACTAATATCAACAATATTGTTCCTGTGTTCCACAACCTTTCAGCCTTCCTATGATTTGGCTATCTCAGGTGAAATGCGCTTGATACAGCACCATGGTTTGGCTTACAATGTCGGATGTATGGCAGTTTATGATATAATTAATTTTTGCTTTCTTTCCCTTGTGCACAAGTTAAATACATGGAGAATCCCGTTTCTTGTACGGCAGGTATCGTTGCTGCTGCTGTTGTTCCTAGAGGCACAGTATGTGCCACACATTCTCCACTAGCGTCCTTGTATCCGAAGAGTTTATGACTCAAAGAGGGAGCAGCGCGATGCACATTCGGCACTGTTGGTCATGTTAGTACCACAGAACACCTACAGTAACTCTCAATGGTTCTATTTTGCATACATTACATATGATGGCCAGAACTTTTTCACTAGACTGACACAAGTTATCATCAAGATCAATCGTATGCTCATAATTGCTCATAACCCTCTTCACACTCCCAACCATAACATAAAACAATGTAGCATTCCCGCTGTTCTGAAACTCTTATAGCTCAACCAATCGATCGTTTAAAAAATTTAAAACACGTTATTCAGCCGGGTGTCTCACTTACTGAGCCTGAAAGGACCAATAAGAAAGTTCTGTCTTGAATGGTCATTGGTAACGTTAATGTGAGTATTGTCATGAAAGTGTAAGGAAATATACAAAACAAGCACTGCAAGTAACTGTCAATCGGATGTTCTGTTTGTTTTCAATTTAAGGAAGAGATTCTCCCTCAAAGGGTCCCATAATAAGTGAAGTTTAGGATCTATCTACTAAACTTCATGGCGTAAAACACGCAGATAACAGACTTTTTACTTGCAAAAGGTAGGTTTGTTGGTTGGTTGGGTGAATGTTTGGTCTTTGATTATCAATATGCCATCAACCTGTAAAAGGTTGTTAAGTCACGAATCAGATAGAGGGTATGGACAACGTTTGAGCAACGTGGACAGCGGTTAGAACACTGATTAAAGCGTTGGTCTGTCGTTCGCTCCCTGGGTTAATACCCACCTTGGTATAATGTGTAAAATCCAATTGCACATGTATTCCGCCGTGATACTGCTAAACTGGCGTCAGCAACGTCCTATGCCGTCGATGTATGTTAACATGTAAAATAAATACACAAGTTTGTCTACGATTTCTATTGGTTATCTCATTAAGCACCTGTTGCCGTCGTCGTAAGAGGCAACTAGCAGGATCGGGCGGTCGGAGGCTCGTTGACTTGGTTGACACATGTCATCGGTTCCCCAATTGCGCAGGTCGATGTTCATGCTGTTGATCACTGGATTGTCTGGCCCAGACTCGATTATTTACAGACCGCCGCCATATGGCTGGATTGTTGCTGGGTGCGGCGTAAAACTCAACTCATTCACTCACCTGTTGCCATCCTATCTTATTCATATATTGACCCTACTGTCTTAACTTACATTGTAGCTAATCATACAGACTCGTTAAACCTTTCACTTCATTTACTGTGATGACCGTAAGAACTTTATGCCACAACATGTGTATATTGTAGTTTACTAGATTTATCTTGACTGTGTTGAACCTAAAATGTGTCCTAAAGTATTTGGAACTTCGCGGTTGCATGCACTGACAGAGTACATTACCTGTTCAATTGTGCAGTCCTTGTTAAAGGTGTGAAAGTAGATTGAATAATATGCTCACTTAAACGCAAACACCCGATGTCATCGGAGTTGGTGGTGATTTATAATCACAAGCTTATTATCTAGTTTATAATTACTGCTTTGAGTAGATATTTAACATGGTTATGGCAAAGTTTTGTCGTTTGGATAAATGAATATCAATAATAAGACAGTTTAAAACAAAGACAATTAAGAAGGGTAGGTAAAGGTATTACTTCGAACCTCGAACATATTTTCGCTCCTTCTAGTATGAATCGGGGCGATGGTGTTGTCCGCTCGTTTGGAAGACTCAGGTTCGATTCCCCACATGGGTACAATGTGTGAAGCCTCTTTCTGAAGTTCCCCGCCATGATATTGCTGGAATATTGCTAAATGCGGCAGAAACCATACTCACTTCTATGTTAAACTCAAATAAACAAATGTGATGTGAAGGATCAAAACCGACTTTGAGGTTTTGTTTGAATATCAAAGCCCGCGGCAGAGAAATTAGGAAGGGCCGAGAGGTCGGCCCAGTATCCCGGGCAAAGGGCTTACTTTGAATATACTTTAGATATCATTTTAATATTTGGCATATACTGTTGAAATCAACTGGGATGCGACTGGCAGCCGATACCTTGCCTTGCACGCGCAATGCACGTGCTCTGCACGCGCTAGCCGTTTCGCTACGCACTTCCCGTCTTGTGAGGAACACGTGGTTCTTACCAACAAACAATCTAAATCTTAGCTGCGATCCTTAGTAGCATAGTGGATAAACACTCCAAGCTTTTGAGCGATGGGCTACAAGCTCGAAAACCACAATTTTACGATCGTATTCCAGAAACAGCAAAGAGACTTGCTGTTTTGAGGAATGTTTGATGCTCTTGCTGAAGTGCTGAGTGCAGTTCATGTTGTGGCGGATTACACTGGCGCAAGCGTCGATCATAAGTATCCCATAGACAAATCGGATGATCTAGAAATCCATAGTAACACCCTGATCGCTGGTTTGCTGGATTAAGTCCTGCCATACTTGCTCGATTTTAAAATACGTGAAATATTTCATGACTTGAATAATACCTTATGCTGAAAAGTATTATATCCGGAGCAATCTGACTGCTCAAAAGCAATAATAAGAAAAGCATATTTTATGGGTGTCAGCTTCTCTATTGTGAATAACACGACGTTTCGATTGGTGAAGATACAGTAAACAGGGTCAGTTTACTTGGGACTTTATGCTTGTTTGATGATGAAGGAAAAATTACGCTTCGTGTCTTGTAATAACATTTTATTCATATTTTTAGCGTACAGTTTGATTGTATTTTCTAGCAGATAGCATTAAGTGAATAGGAATGACATTGTACTATACAGAGGGAAATCCACGAGCAGGGAATTTGTGTCATCTGCTTCCGGATTCAGATAATTTACAGTTTATAGAGGGCAGACATTTACAACATGCTTCACGTTGAGGGACTGTGGCAATAATGAAATGCTCTGAACAGCATTAAACTTTATCTCACACAGACACGCACTCATTCACTAGCTCAGTGCATACAACAATATGTTTTGTATTCTTTACAGTACAAAAGATAACATATTTTATGCAGAACAACAATACCAATAGATATATAACAATCATGGGCTTCATTCAGATAATAATAAGTTGAAATTACTCATATCATCAGAAGGAATCTGATGATATCTGGCAAACAATACTTAGACCTAAAACAAAATAAAAGTTTCATGAAGTCATTTTTGGAACGAAAATATTAACACAATATCAGCCAATGAAAGGATGTCCAGGGTACGCTATGAGCCAGTTCTTGTCGATCACCTGGTATCATATTAAATGTCTGATCGTGATTCACAAGCTCAAAATACAGGCGGAATCGTACAGTCGACTCATATGGATATGGAAAGGATCTTGTCACTATTATCATAACGCGGAGCTTTAATATTGATGATAAATCCTTTTTGATAACCAGTTAACTCATAGGAAATCATCGACGGTTATAAAGTATGGGAGAGTGATATCACTGATTAAATAGAAGCCAAACATGAGAGACATATTTGAACAAGGTCTTAAAAGTTTTGGCTAATAATATATTTCACTCCACAGTAACACACGCTGGGAGTATTGTGTGCCAACGTTCTGATTAAAGCTGTTATGGTGGCTTTAAAACTTCTCAAGAATTGCAAATTGTTTTGAAGAATTGTAAATTGTGTTCTGTAACTCGGTGGTTGTTGGTGAATGCAAGTGTCACAATCTGTTGTGACATAATTCAGAAAAAATGACACAGAGAAAGGAAACTGCGGTCATGTCAGAGGAGTGAAATGATGGCAACAAACAGGCATTATTCTTTGGGGGAAACACAACATCTAACCATGAACTATGATAGCCGCTGCCTACGTTATCCACTTTTTCTAGAGTTAACGTTAAGTAAAATACATAACAATAAACGGCATAACAACAATGCTTGCTGGTTTACTGGGTTCGGCGTTTAACTAAACTCACTCTCTGTTCAGTTCCCTGCAATGATTTATTACTGAAGCGTCAGGTACATTTTTGCCGTATGCAGGCATCCTTATCTGAAATCTTAAATCTCAGCCTAACATCATAAGATACATTCCGTGGTCGCACAGTTTTACGCACAAGGTACTCGTGACCTTTCAAATTGATGCTTTTTAAGCACAATTACGGATTATCTGGTGATAAACGGTGCTACTGACCGCGGAGCTGGATGGTGCATTATACCAAGGTGTTTTGCTGAGATAACATGTTTTCGATTGATGCTGAAAGTCAGCAGTTACGCAAGTAAAGCCTGATTCTGACAGGCACAGACTCATGCAGGCTGCAGCTGTTTGAATGGAATGAACAACCCTGTCGTTGTAGCCATTGAGGGAATATGTCGTGAAGAGAGTGAAGCCTGACCCATATCCAGCTGAACCACAACCTGAAATTAAAGTAAACCATTTTGATACTAGTGAAAATAACCATTTCTTGTCACCTAAACAGCTGACACATCGGACCGTGTGTGTGGTGTGTGTGTGTGTGTGAGTGTGTGTGTGAGTGTGTGTGTGTGTGTGTGTGTGTTTGTTTTTGTTTCGGGGGCGGGATTCGTTTGGATGTGATCAGGTCCCATCACTCATCCATGCGGAAGCAGGAATCATCATTCTAATCCATAAAGGTGGCAATAAACCTAAAAGTGACCCGGCAGGCTATAGACCTATCACGCTACTTCAGTATTTTACAAACTGTTCGAGAAGCTACTCCACAACAGATTCAATAAGTGGATCAAGATTAACAGCATTCCACTTCCGAACCAGCAGCAACAAGGCTACCAAAGGGGATCTAGATATGGCTGTTCAACTACTGAATTCAACCTTACAGACTCCATCAATTACAGCAAAGTGTATGCAGCATTCTTGAATAATAAACGTGCCTTCGACACGGTCTGGTACAGTGGACTGTTTTTAAAGTTACACCAGCTCAGGATCACAGGACTCTCTTTTTCAATGCCGACACAGATCTGAGGAGCTCAGTTGCAGTGAATGGAATCCAGTCAAGGTAGGAGTCCCTATCTACAACCCTCTACCTCATATTCATAGACAAAACTCCTTGGTCAACTCGAATCTTCAAACTATGGTGTCCGTGTCATGGATCTTAGTCTTGGCAGCCCTACCTTAGCCGATGACGTCACTTTGTTAGTGTTATCCCTAAGTGTCCTTCAGTCAGTGTTAGATATTGTCTCTAAACATGCTAGGAAGTGGAGGTATGAACTCAATCTTTCAAAGTGTAGTGAAGCTGGATATTCTACAGTAGAATTGCAAATCACTGGCAGAAACTATGTCCACAATATCCTCCACTCGCCACCTAGGGATACAAGTCAACAATTACCTGAAGAATGATGTCTCTGTGACTCCTCCTGCAACAAGGCTAAAGCCTGCTTCCATGCTCTGATGGGAACAGGATTGAAACCAAAGGAGTCAGCCCTGTATGATAAGTATGTAGGTATCATACAGATCGCTCATAAGGTTGCATGATATCTTGACGCGTCTAATAAGATCAAAGGTAACTGTTGCTGCAAAGTTCATATGTTGTCTCTGTATTCTGTGGAATAGCATCCATAGCCGAGCCATATGGGCTCACCGATAGTTCCACCGGAACTATATTGGTCATTGTTGTCCAGATGGTATCATACAGATCGCGCATCGTTGCATGATATCAGGGCGTGTCGTATAAGGTCGAGGTACTGTTGCTGCAACGGTGACCAATATAGTTCCTGTGGAACTATCGGTGAGAATCAACAGAACTGATGACCAAACACTAATGGGAAGGCCTTGTCCTATAGATATGGACTGTGTAACTGCTGATGAATTCAGAGACTTATGTGCAATGTTCGCCATGAATACAGTGGCCGTCTACCAGACAAGAGCTTATTGTGCAGACATTAGTTGCCCTGGAGGCAAAGAAATCCAGCTGCCTACCCCGTCTATTCACAATCCTCTTTTCAATCCATCTAACAATCCTCCCCTTCTACAATATTGTAAATGTCTCTTCACGTGCACTGTCCTAATTTATGCATTAATAATCTCCAAAAGGAGGAAATAATATCGTACATTAACTTTAGTGACAGATTTCTCACGCAATATACAAATTTAGCACTTCATTCATGGTCTGCTTCTAAAATTATGTTCGGGGCGTTGTTTTGATGGTAATCCATACAAAAACATGTCACAAATGATGTTAAATAACAGTTTTGGCAGTTTTGTTCCAAGTTACGTTTCCGATAAACCCATACTTACTTCTTTAGTTCCTTTTGATTCACCTTTGCTGGGCGGTTTGTTGCGACATGAAACATGGTTATTTGTTTCAAATACTCACCCTGGACACAACTGCTGCCAAGTTTGACGTACATGATGTCACACACACAATATCCGTTATTGCAGACAACGTTTGACCCAGAACAGGTGGAGCTGCAGGTGCCAAAGTTTGGTGCTGTTGCTGAAAAAATATGATAATCACTATACCCGAAAAGCAAAGACATTCTATTTGAATAGACATGGTATATTTCGGCTATTTCATTTATTTCATTTCATCAGGGACCTTCCATTGGATAACTGAATTTCGAACGTTTTTACGTAAGAGGTTTACTTCTTATCGGTTATGTCTGAAAAAGGAAAACACATTAATAACAGAAATAAAATATTTGTTTCTTTATTTCTAATGTTTCTAGTGAATGGGTGAGTGACGCTGCTTTTAGCAATATTGCAGCAATTTCACACCAGAAATTGGCTTCCATACACATATAATACTGCCTCCGAGCCGACCTAACCTTGCTCTTAACTAGGTAACAAAAGTACTTTCTTTCAATGTCATTAACGCACAGACGAACAGACGCCTTATCCACTTAAGAGCTATATCTTGGAAAGCAGACAAACCGGATATAATCAAAATGATTTTACTCACACAATAAAGTATGACAACATCCATGCTTAATCCTAAATGACTATATCACTCCATATACTCGTCAAAGGTCAAATGTAGAGAACGACGTTCTAACAATACCGAACATATATAGTGCTTAATTATTTATCATTTTGTGACCCAGTAATCTCATGGTTCATTGTTCAAACACATTTTATTTCGCAAAACAGAAACCTGAATTGGCGAACAAAGGCTTAAGTTAACGTCGCTTCAGTCTACATAATTTACATAAGCTGGATACAGAACATAGTTAAATGAAAAACGAACAACTAGAAAGTAAAGTAGGATACTCGAAATGGACACTTATACACAATGTCATAACTATGATTACATAAAATACTTTAACTTAAGGAGTTGGTTATGCCTAGTAATGCCTGCAGCTGCAAATCAGAAATATAAAATATAAAACATGAAGTACATTGGGTATATATATATTGTGGTGATATTCACAGGACGAATTTACCTTTAGTAATAAACTGGTGTAATGAATGTAGGATTTTACTGTTAGTTGATTTATTCACTGAGTCATTACCGTAAAGTACTCTTTCTGTTTAAATATATTTGATAATTTTGATAATTTCGACATAAGAAAAGGTAGTGAACAGCGTCTTCATTATCGTGACAACATGAACATCTGGATGTTTCGGATATGTGTCTATTATCACTTCATAGTCCAGGCAATATATACTTAGACCTAGAACAAATGACAAAATTCAATGAAAACATATTAAAAATGTAGATAAATGTAAATTGAATTTGGAAAGCTCGTTTTAAGCGTTAAAATATCTAAATGGAACGCTGTAGAATCGAAGAGGAGACAACAGTTGTGGGATACAGGTACTACCGGCCGACATATGTACAAACTTAGACCATCTTTAAAATCTGGTCCTAAAATTCGTCGTCGCAAAAGGCATGATGAGGTCATTCTATCACGTCTCAGACGTGGACACTGTGGGCTAAATGCTTACAGGAGTATTATAGATAAGACGGTATCTTCTAAATGTGGCCATTGCAATTTGGAGACGCCTGAAAATATTGAACATTATCTAATTACATGCCCTGAGCATAAGAACAGAAGAAAAAATTTCAAAAGTGCTGTACTTAAGGTTGATTATATATTTTCTTTAGAAACAGTTTTTGGCCCCAATATCATGATTTTATCAGTTTTAGATTTTGTCTCGCCATCTGAAAAATATGACGTAATCTTCTCAGGCTCTCAAATGGCTTACACGGATTTTGTTCTGTGATTTTAAATCATTTTACACTCCGTCATCTTAACCTTCCACTTTTTTAATGAATGAGTATTTCATGTTTCAGGAATGAAAGTAATTACTTAAGGTTTTTAATCCGTAAGAAGAAGCAAATGTTATTCGATATATCTAAACGTCTATCCAAAAGAATGTTAATAGTGCTGTCGTTTCTTTTTATATCTAAACGATTCCTTTTCGCGATGTAATAATCTGTGTTTTATATTAAGTCAAGTCAGTGTGTTGGGCGCAAATACCCTCTTACTGGCCCACGTCGCCCTAAACCTACAAAACCAACCAACCAACCAAAGGACGACAGTTTTCCAACAAACGTTTTACAGAATATTAGGCAAGATCAATACATGTTTTGGTAGGTAAGCAACACCCGAACTTTGTGAATTTGATATATACCATTAATAAAGGGTCAAATGATATGTACAACATGTAAAGAAAAGTTTCTCAGAAGTAATAGAACTAAGAGTGTCATCATAATGTTCAATGTGGTAACAAACGTGACACATTGTGACATGCAGACATAAAGTGCAAATAGCACTAGCAAACATCAGGTGTACAGACCAACTAATGATGTTCAAATATGTTATTTTTCCCAGGCAAAATCCCTATACTACCCTATTTCAAGGCAAATTTTTAAAAATGTTCCCAACAAACGATTTCTCTCTGAAACTTGAATCAGTTAAAATAAATTCTTTTACAATTTGTTCTAATTATTATATTTTTTACTGTTTTAAAAAACAAAAAACACACATGCTACAGATTTTGAAAACTCAAGAGTGGTTTACAATCGTACAAAACACGATTTTCACATTATAGTTTCATTCTGGAAAACATCACAAGTTGGCACAGTGTTTTTAATCTGCTTCCAAAATATTGTTTTGTCTGGAAAACCAAGCAATACCTCCTTTTGTTAATTTAATATTGATTTGAGTTTTTCAACTTAGCCCAGATTACACGTTTTTGCCAGATATGATAATCTTTGCTGCAAGCCCAGAACATGTGATCAAGTATCTCATTTTCGTTCAGGCAAAAGCTGCATTTTGCATTATCTATATTTCCAATTATAAATAACATTTTATTTGTCGGTTAGATGTGATGTAATATTCTATATTGGAACCACTGTATGTTACTGGTATTTGTACATCTAAATGGCATTTTGTTATAACTGTGCCAGTCGTCAGATAAATCTTCGTTATTTAAAATATTTTCTACAATGTAATTTTTTTTGTGGTAACTTCTGACAATAGTGTTTTTTGTAAAAACGCTTTGCCTTTGCATCTCTAAGGAGCTGTTTCATATTCGCTGGTAAAATTGGATAAGGTATTTTTGACAGAGTGTTAAAATCTAGGTTAAGTGTTTTCAAATATAGCTTTACTGATCTAATGAGACCAGTAAACGATAGAAAATCAGTGATCAGAGGGAACTGTTTTACAAAGTTTTCAAAGCAATATATATTGTCATTTACGTGAAGTAAATCGTTGATCAATCGAACTCCTTTGTCAAACCATTGTTTATAAAACACTGGTTTACATCACAAATGCTTTTGTTGTTCCTGAGAATTTCGGCAAGTATGTCATGTACATCATGGTCAGATTTGTTTCGTGATATAAATTGCCACCAAGCAGTTAATACAGCCCTATAATATTTATTGTGGTTCACTGGAAAACATTCCTCTTTCAGGTATTGACAATTATAGTCAAATACATTGCCAGTGCCAAACTTTGGGAGATTAGAAATGAATAAATAACACCAGTTAGACTTACGTCTGAAAAAACTTCTAACCATTGATAATTGTTAAGCCTGCATTAATGTCTTTATATTTGGCATATTTAAGCCTCCATTTTGTTTGTCACAGATCAATTAAATTGGCTTCTCTTAAGTTCCGGTTTGATGTTTCCGGATAAAGTTACAACGTTGTTGGAATTTACTTAGAATTTCATTATCTGGGTTAGGAAGCGTACTAAATAGATGATTTAACTTTGGAATTATCAAAGATTTCAAAACAGTATTTCTTCCAAAAAGAGTAATATTACGCGCTGATCAAATGGACATTAATGTTTCACAACTTCTTAAGTTTTTTCTTTGTGTTTTGTCGATGTTAACATTTAAACCTGAAAATATGGCAAAGGAGCTTAGCACGTTAAATACTGCATAGAAGCAACCATCCAAAGTGCGTGTTGCGTCGTCAGCAAATTGATTAAGTAAATATGCAAATTTGCCGATCGAAATGCCCTGAATATACTTATTATCATTTCGTATCATTATTGCTAATATCTCCGCACATAAAATAAGATGTAAAGGAAAGTGGATCCCCTTGGCGACAACCTCTTGAATATCAAACATATCCGATCCATAACCATTAACAAGAACATTAGATTCAATACCTTGATATAGAATTCTGAACCATTTTCGAATTGATTCGCCAAAGTTTAGTGTTTTATCAATAAATTACCAATCTACCGAAGTCAGTAAGCATCAGAAGACCAGGAATTTGGTGAGTTTCTGTATATAATATTTTAGGTATTAAATTTATCTTTGACTGACTGACTGAGTTTGCTTTTACGCCGCTTTTTGCAATATTCCAGCAACATCACGACGGATTTTATCTTGGAATTTCCCCGCTATATCTATCTGACATGAAACCTTTTTTATCATCATTTTTTAATTGAATGAGTTAACTGAACTGTTTTTTCCTTTTAGATACCTCTTTGAAGCCAATTTATAGACAACAGACAATAGGGAGATTGGTCTCCAGTGTTTTAAGTACGGTTTGATTTCTTACCTTTAGGTATACACGTTATAGGTCCACGTTTTAAAGAAATAGATAATTCCCCTTTCGGGTAAGACATACATATATAATGATCTGATGATATATTCATTTGTATCAATCCCAAAAAAATTGTCATGAAAGTATATGTAGCCTATACTTCGTCTTGTATCTCTTGTTGTTTTGTGAGAGTTTTTCCACCATTAGTGTTTCCAACCCAACATTGAGAGGTTTTTTTGTCCTTTTCGGTCCAAACTGCCTTTGATCTAACTATAAAGACACTGAGGTTTTTATTTGAATTTTCTAGCCGTTCATTATGGTCATTAATTTGTTCTAATAAGGTAGATTTAGAGTTTGTGTCATTAGTTCTGTCGTTTCTTCTATATTGTCTATTAAATATATTTCTTCTTTATCTCTCTGGCGTTTCTTATTTGACGAATATTATATAGTGTCTCCAATGATTTAACACAGATGTACAAGCAGCAGATGTTATTCAGCTTTTTGGAAAGTGATATAATGTTCTCAGAGTGTAATACCCATTATGGTTTACAGAAGCGCCATGTCTATACTTAGACCAAACTGAGAAAAACTGTGAAAACTCTATGATGGTAAACACTTAAATCGAAGGGAGACCCTTCTGACGGTTTGCACTCATATTTCGAGTACCAAGGGATAATATATAATACGAGAAAGAAATTTATACAGAGATTAAGCTATCCTCACAAAATCCTGTCAAAATGAAGAGATCCACGTACACTTTAAAATAACATAAATCCAACAGGAATCCACGAATAAACACATAACACATATACTGATCCCACAAGTGCACAGAAACGAAACTGGGAACAATCATCCACTATTAGACCACGTGTACAGGCATCATGAAAGCGCGTGCTGGCGTGTATTCACATATGTTGCCACACCCTTATATTGTCCGCTTGTCTACTCGCTTCCATATCGTATATATACTAGTGTTTATATAAATATATGAAGAGAACAACTTATCTTACACAAAACTTGATAAACCATATCCCTCCTTTTGGTGGGAAATTAAATTTGACAGGGAAACCTTTTGGCGGGAGAAGGAGTAATATAGAAACTCATTAAACAGGTACCGGAAGTTACTATGAATAATGTAAACACTAGGGCTGGATATTGCCCTGATTCTCATATTGCGATATACTGCAATAATTTAAGAGATATTGCAATACATATTGTGATATATTGACTGGAAGGTTTCTGCCCAAGTGTGTACATAATAGATTCATTTTAGCTCTCTGTGGGCGACATCGTCTTCTTAGTTGCTCTCCGTCCCCATTGTGAATGGCCCAATGGTTTACAAATAAATGAAATGATATTGAGCCTGAATGTTGAAAGTTTAATTGAAGTACTGTATTGCAACATAGTTTTACTAACATAATGATAAATTGAATAGAATAACATGATTTTCATAATGAGCGCTGTTTTCTTCAAAGGAATGCACTTCAATGCAGTATGTAATTAGTGTTACTGTATGTCAGTGATTCAATGAGATTCAACTCCACTATAAACATGTGTTGACATGAGCTATTGCAAAATGAGAAGAAAAACAACATGATTTAGGTGAACTGCTTGAGCTTAAAATCTCATGTGACATCCAATAAGTAAGATCCTTGACTAGAATATCATTATACAGTCCTACAAAATTTATAAGACCTTGGCCTTTATAATAAATTAATAACATATGTCCCATTATAAAACAAACAAAATGGTCACTCAAAGCCAGAGGCTCTACTATTAGAAAGTCCAAATAAAGGTTGATAAAATCTTTGAAGGGCATTGAGTAGTCAGATGCATAAAAAGCAAGATTTTCTAAAAGATTGCATTTCTAAAAAAAGGATTTGTCCATTTGAGGTCATTTAATTTCTTAAAAGGTGGCACAAAAAAACATTCGATCCCACAAAACTTTAAGCATTTGTTAGAATATTTGGCACTTTTGGAGCCACTTATAAAGACACTTCCACTTGTAAAATGTTACATGAAACCAATAGAAATAAAAAGTATATTTGGTACTTTTAGAACACATTTGTTGCTTTGGCAATCAAGGGCGACAATACAAGGGGCTAATTCTGGATGACCCAATATATTGCAGATTGTGAACCATATCGCGATAAACGTATCGCGAGATACTGTATACAGGTATATACCGGTTTACCGGACATATTGCACAACCCTAGTAAACACTTTCCCTATGTGATTGCGACGATTGTCAGAGAGCACAATAATATTTCAGTCATATTTTTGCCAAATCGAAGTCGTCGAATCTTAGGATATCTTGTTTCCAAGACAATCTCAGTTCCCACAACCCTAACACGTGTCCACAGTTTCGTCGCTTGTCGTCCAAGAATTGCCCTACGCTTTTTCATGAATGGACATATATTTTTCATGGCTTGCCTTTCAAGAATTTACGAGCGCCGTATACCGCCTCACGGTCAGCTGTCATACGAATACAGATGACGATTATTGATTGCGAGGCGGATTGCTTTTGTTATCTTTGATACTCAGACATGGGTAGTCTGTGAACGATTTTATGGTATATATTGTCTTCTTGATCTTCAGTGAACCTGAGTGCATTCACCATGAAATTTCTCAATGTACTTTCGGTGTTTTCTTGTGATTGTTCTGAAATACCGTTGCACAAGAGGTTTGATTTCAGGTCATGTATATCTTTAAGGGTAACTTGTTTGTCAGGAACTGATTTGGCTTTTCATAACTCGGCTATTTCCTTGTGGAGATGTTGTGGAACCACGTGTTCTACTCCACTAACAGTTTGCTTAATGTCTGATATCTCATTTTAATAGAGAGTCAATGGAGGCTTATAAATGCTCCAATTTCCCCATCATGTTGCTCTCGTCGAGTCGGACATTGATTGTAGGTTCACACTTTCCCATGGAAATTCAATATTTGTATTGTCAAAGAGATTATATTATCTTCCAAAATATTAAGTAGGTAGTTTGTTGGGTATTTTAAACAAAGAAGTTAGAGACTGTAATTGAGTAAAATTCCACTACATAATCGCGCTCTGTAAACATGATTTAGAATATCTTTGGGTAAGATATTCTGTCTTCTGTCTGCCATCGTTGTTCAACATTTCAAGACCGACCGTGCTTGTCTATTCAACTGTTGTAAACAACCTTCAATCAATATAAATCTGTTGTCACTGTAAATGTCTGGCGAGTTAATATTGTATATTTGTAACCCAATATTTTAGATTTGTGACTCAATTGCATTGTACTAGATATCTGTACTGTCATTCATTGTAGTTTGCTCATTGTTTGTTCAATATATTATGGAATATTTTAGACTTGTCCGTGTTCTATTTTGCTGTTTCAAAGGGAATTCTTAAACCTTTCGTCACGGCAAATTATTAACCGTAACACTTAGAATGTCCTGTAATTGGTGTTCCTTTATATTTTATCGTGACTGGTGCCAGGAAGGGCACTGCATATTGTTCTTAATGCGTCTAAGGGCAATAAAATCGCCTGTTCAGTCGTACAGTAATCCCATATATGACAACAGTATTGAAAAAGTGGCAACATAAAGGACATATATAACGTATTTAACGTTTATCGAATTTAACAGTATTTTAAAGTTTTCAGACAATTGATCATTGGACTAATTTTCTTTATTGTGTAATTATTCTTTATCACTTACGTTCCAGGGATAATAGCTTTTAAGTGTAACACCTAAGTATTTATGGTTTTCAACTTCCTTAATAGTTTCACAATTCATTGATACATTTGGCATTTACTTTATTGATTATTCTACATTTACTGTAGAATCGCCAGGCATAAATCAGATTTGGTAGAATAGTGTACGTAGTTTGGTAGTTTGATAGAATATTGTTTATCTCTGAAGAAGAAACGTATTTTAAAATGCATTTTTCAAAAGCTTTAGCGACACAGCTAGTTCGCGCAAGTGGTCTATTAATTTGAGCAATCGTGTCCATCACCTTTCTTATGAACCCACGAATCCATTGCTATATGACCAGATGGTGGTCACATGAATACGATGCAAACACCTAGTTGCGCGTACGGCAACGTGCAGTGAACTTGGACAAAGTACTGTGACCATGTGTCCCAGTCCTCGTAACCGTGAATGGGTACCTCGTTACGATGAGAAAGCCACAATAACTCGGTGCGCCTAATGGCTGCAAGAGTTACATACTCCCCAGGGAGTTGACATTGATAATACGAGATGTGCCGTTGAGATTGACATCCAATGATCGAGGGAAAACATACCAGCGCCTTGAGCATGCACTAGTTGCGTGGATATGTGCGCTATATAACTATCCTATTATAATAATAATAATTATGAAGCGGATTTACGGAAGCTAGTTTCCAAGATGAAGGAAAAGGTTTATTACGAAGGGAGATGTTAAACAACTTAGCTAACAACGGCGGTATAGCCAATGAAGATAATTGCAATACAATCTTTCCGATGCCACCAGGCCTGGTGGCTTTTGATGTATCTAAACTCAAAAAAGTATCTCGAACATCTCCAATACTTATTGTGATTGATGACAAAGGATTGATCGATTTCGCAGTTCGATATCAGGCAGATCAGCATTAGAATTAACAACTTAGGATTGCCCTCAGAAAAATGAGTTGAGTACATCCGCTATATCTTGTTCATTGTCATAAACTATGTTATTGGAGACAATTGACAGAAACGATGATTTAACAGAACTTGTTTTTATATAACTCTTAACTAATCGCCACCACATTTTAGCACCATGAGTATGAGTATTATGTATAATAGTTTCATCACGTTTGAATTTCTAACACTTCACATTACTTTGTTAGGGCGCGATCTGAACTTAGATTAACCCTTAGGGCGGTTTCGTTTTTCAGCAGTCTTATGTACACGATTGCCTTCCTTACTGAGGATCGGATTTCGTTATTTATCCATGCCTGAACTTTGATTCTAATTGATACAGTTTTATTTGGGATGTATTCAGTCATGACATTCAACATTAACGATGTAAGATTTTCAGTGATATTATCAACGTTCTCCGAAGAGAAAAGTATGTCTGAGTTTATCCCGTTAATACCTTCATTCATACCATTAACATCTGCGGAAGAATAAGCATAGATTTTCCTTTCGAAAGAATTATTGTTCTGTACAGTTTCTGTTATATTAAGGAACACAGGGCAGCGATATAGGACCTAATACACCAGAATCTCTAACACCGTCGACGCAACATACAAATATATAATCGATCAAAGTTTTACTACTTGGGGTTATTCTAGTAGCATGCGTAATTATCCGTCTTTTGATTACGTCCATGAAGAATATCAATATTGAAATCACCACTTATAATCGTCGACATAGTAAGATCGACTGCCTTGTGTATTGATTCATCGAACAAATGCCAATATTCGGAGCTCTTGTCGGCACGATAAAAAGTTCAAATCAAGTAGTTTCTTGTTTTACATTTAATTTGTATCCATATCGCCTCAAGCCCGACTATATCCAAATCATTCATTAAGGACGCACAAAACGTATCTTCCACATAGGCTGCTACAACGCCGCCACGAGTTTGTCTGTCTTTACGAAATGGTAGATGGAAGCCAGGGATTCTTACATCGATGTTGCTAGAAACGGACGTTAGCCAAATTTCTGTTAGACATATTACATCATAGAATCCGAGTTCAATTTTTGAATACCTAATTTCCCTTTAAGTCTACTGACATTTAAATGGACAGTCTTCAAATCTTTTGGACATTTAGGTCCTGGATTGGGGTGAATATCTCCACAACACAAAATCAATAACAAAACCATTAATGAAACGCAAAATTACTATAATCATCGAAATTTGAATATATGTAGATAAAGTGCAAATTACCTAATTGTTTGGAATGAAGAGCTGTAGCAAAATTACCCACTGCCTGTCTGTATTGTGATATGTCAGAAGCAGTAAAATGCATCTTAAAGCTGAATCTGAATTTCAACTTAAGTATGCAACATTCTGTTTGATGATAAGTTACACACATACAAAAGAACTAAAGCATAAAGAAGTTCAGTTTTACAGATAACAACTTTTGGTTTTTCACAAATATAGCAAGGTGTCGAACAAGACTGTCAGGCTGACTTGACTGCATCTACCCTAAGGCAGAATCCAGAACGTATGTGGCAAAACATGCTCGCAAAACAATGTTTGATAGTAATTGTAGATTTGGGGGAATATACATGTATTATTTCTACTTTTTCCTGAAAATCCTGGTATGTAACATTTTGATGTGAGTGGTGCCATGCGTCACGGCACCGATGTTTGGTTATTGATTATTTGATTTGAATCAGATATATGCGTACTTATTTCATGTGTGAATATTTCAAATGTAACCTACCTCTACATATTAGTTTTTCTCAGTAATAATCTCGTTACCTGTATATGCAGGTTTTCAAGAACGCAATAAGTATTTCAATGATCCTGTCCATGCTAAAAGTTAATGAACCAAAAAATGCCAGGATGAAAATTACCTATGCATTCATAAGACTGTATAATTTAAAATCGGTGTGTTTCAGTATTCGGAATTTGAAAGGCATTAGTTCATTGAGAACAATCTGCTCCAATGTTTAGTTGTTCTTACCCGTTGGCAAACCCTACTAATATCAACAATATTGTTCCTGTGTACCCTTCCCATGTATTGGCTATCTCAGGTGAAATGCGCTTGATACAGCACTATGAGTTGGCTTACAATGTCGGATGTATGGCAGTTTATGATATAATTAAAGTTGGCTTCCTTTACCTGGTGCACAAGTTGAATACATGAAGAATCCCGTTTCTTGTACGACAGGTATCGCTGCTGCTGTTGTTCCTAGAGACACAGTATGTGCCACACATTCTCCACTAGCGTCCTTGTATCCGAAGGATTTGATGACTCAAAGAGAAAACAGCGTGATGCGCATTCGGCACGGCTGGTTATGTTTGTCTTTGTCCACAGAACACCTACAGTAACTCTCTTGTTCTGGAAACCTACCAATGGTTCTACTTTGCATTCATCACAAGTGATGGCCGAACTTTTGATAAGACTGACGCAACCACAGGTTATCATCAAGATCAATTGTATGCTCATAGTTGAAAACCTCTTCACCTTCTCAACCATAAACTGACAATGACTACAATCCTTGTGTTCTGAAGACTCTTATATCTCAAACAATCGATCGTTTAAAAAATGTCAAAACACATTAAACAGCCTGACGTCACATTTACTGAGTCTGAAAGGACCATTGAGCAGTTCTGTCTGGTAACGGTAACGTCTATGTGAGTATTTGTCAAGACAGTTTAGGGGAATAATACAAAACAAATACTGCAAGTAACTATCCAAGCGGATGTTCTGTTTGTCTGAGATTTAAGAAAGAGATTGTCTTTCAAGGGAGCCATAATAAGTGAACTTTGGGATCTATCTAATAAACACACGCATAATGGACATTTTACTTCCAAAGCTAGATATGTTGGTTTGTTAGTTGACTATTTGGTCTTTGATTATCAATATGCCATCAACCTGTAAAAGGTTGTTGAGTCACGCATCAGATAGGGTATGGACAACGTTTGAGCAACGTGGACAGCGGTTAGAACACTGATTAAAGACTTCGTCAGTCGTTCGCTCCTGGGTTTAATATCCCACCTTGGTATAATGTGTAAATCCAATTGCACATGTATTCCGCCGTGATACTGCTAAACTGGCGTCAGCAACGTCCTATGCCGTCGATGTATGTTAACATGTAAAATAAATACACAAGTTTGTCTACGATTTATATTGGTTATCTCATTAAGCACCTGTTGCCGTCGTCGAAAGAGGCGACTAATGGGATCGGGCGGTCAGGCTCGTTGACACCTGTCATCGGTTCCCAATTGCGCAGGTCGATGTTCATGCTGTTGATCACTGGATTGTCTGGTCCAGACTCGATTATTTACAGCCCGCCGCCATATAGCTGGATTATTGCTGAGTGCGACGTAAAACTCAACTCATTCACTCACCTGTTGCCATCCTATCTTATTCATATATTGACCCTACTGTCTTAACTTACATTGTAGCTAATCATACAGACTCGTTAAACCTTTCACTTCATTTACTGTGATGACCGTAAGAACATTTATGCCACAACATATGTATATTGTAGTTTACTAGTTACTAAGATTTATCTTGACTGTGTTTAACCTAAAACGTGTCCTAAAGTATTTGAAACTTCGTGGTTGCATGCACTGACAGAGCACATTACCTGTTCAATTGTGCAGTCCTTGTTAAAGGTGTGAGGTGAATTGAATAATATGCTCACTTAAACGCAAACACCCGATGCCATCCGGAGTTGGTGGTGATTTATAATCACAAGCTTATTATCTAGTTTATAAGTACGACCTGACCTGGGTCTGTCATTTACACTCCCAGTATCGTTGTATCGGAGCCATAGGTTTGAGATGGTCTGTCTGGACACGCCGAAGTGTATTGCCACCTTATGCTGCGATGCCCCTCCTTGTAAACGGCCGATGGCGTTGTGTCGTTGAGCGTCTGTCAGTCTTGGCATTCTTTTGTCGTTTATACTGTCTTAAAACAAGTACTAGGAGTACTATTGATGTGGCTTTTTAAAGCCTGCAGTCAGCTCTGGATGATACACAATTTTATGATACTCGTGTATTTCATGTAGGGTGCGTTTTAGCGATTCAATACAAACGTGAGTGTAAAGTTACGTTTTTGTTCTGGTAAATCAACGTTCCTTTTTTTAAACGTTTTGTCGTAGGCAACTATTCCTCGACATTCATGGATTCTGCAAGGACTGATTTGAGTCGAATATTTTCCTAAAATTCCAATTGTTCCTATGTAAAGTTTCTTTTATTTTTTTTTATTTTTTATTTTTTTTGGGGGGGAAGAGTATGCATCTGGCATTAGTTAACATTCAAAGTCCTGACTGAGATGGAGGGATTTAAAGTATGTTCCAAGATTCAGGTAATATGTTCAGTAAATATCTAAAATAAACAAAAGTACCTTTGATACAATATTTTTCTTTTCATCACACATATCCCTAATACCTAAAATCTCTTTTTCTGCCCAATTCTTTATGAATTGTGTAGAATCTTTGAAATTGTGATTGACCCATATTGGTTGTGATAGAATTCCATTAATGTTATTTGGGTCAATATAGTGTTGTTGGTGAAATTGTTTCCATGTGTTTAGCACATCGTGCCAAAAGGATTTTCAATCTTAATAAATGTTTCAGAATTAAAGGTCAAAAGTTAAATATATCTTTGAAAGGTATATTGCATGGAATATTTTTATCACATTTTGTGAAATAGAGTCTTAAGGTGGATAATTTCGAAGCCTCAATAAGTATATTTGTATCAATCATTCTTAATCCTCCTTTTATGTATTACACTCCTCTGTATTTTATCCTTTGTATGATTTCAATTAATTGAAAAATAGTTTTTCAAGGGAAGAAATAAAGTCTGCTGATGGGTTGGGCAAACTATTGAAAATGGGAACTAATCTGGAAATTGTTAGGGTTTTCATTGCTGTTATCTTACCAATAAGCGTTAAATGTGTTTTTCTCCAAGATGCTATTAATTTCTTCCAGTCTCCTTCTGGTGTTGATTATCCATAATTCATCAAGATCTGGTATAAATTTAATATCTAGTGTATCAAACCCACCAGTTACCCATTCAATTTTCAGTGTGTGTGCGTGTGTGTCCGCCTGTGTGCGTGCGTGCGTGCGTGTGTATGTGTGTGTGTTTGTCCGGTCGTTCTAGTTTGAATTTCCCTGCCATACTTGCTCGATTTAATAATACGTGAAATATTTCATGACTTGAATAATACTTTATGCTGAAAAAGAATTATATCCGGAGCAATCTGACTGCTCAAAAGCAATAATAAGAAAAGCATAATTTATGGGTGTCAGCTTCTCTATTGTGAATAACACGACGTTTCGATTGGTGAAGATACAGTAAACAGGGTCAGTTTACTTGGGACTTTGATGATGAAGGAAAAGATATGCTTCGTTGTCCTGTAATAACATTTATTCATATTTTGAGCTTACAGTTTGATTGTATTTTCTAGCAGATAGCATTAAGTGAATAGGAATGACATTGTACAATACAGAGGGAAATCCACGAGCAGGGAATTTGTGTCATCTGCTTCCGGATTCAGATAATTTACAGTTTATAGAGGCAGACATTTACAACATGCTTCACGTTGAGGAATGTGGTAATAATCACATGCTCTGAACAGCATTAAACTTTATCTCACACAGACACACACACATTCACTAGCTCAGTGCATACAACAATATACTTTTGAATTGTTTACAGTACAAACGTAACATATTTTATGCAGAACAACAATACCAATAGATATATAACAATCATGGGCTTCATTCAGATAATAAGCTAAAATTACTCATATCATCAGAAGGAATCTGACGATATCTGGCGGCAATACTTAGACCTAAAACAAAATAAAAGTTTCATGAAGTCATTTTTGGAACGAAAATATTAACACAATATCAGCCAATGAAAGGGTGTCCAGGGTATCAAATTAACTGTCTGATCGCGATTCACAAGCTCAAAATACAGGCGGAATCGTACAGTCGACTCCCATGGATATGGAAAGGGTCTTGTCACTATTATCATAACGCGGAGCTTTAATATTGATGATAAATCCTTTATGATAACCAGTTAACTCATAGGAAATCATCGACGGTTATAAAGTATGGGAGAGTGATATCACTGATTAAATAGAAGCCAAACAAGAGAGACATATTTGAACAAGGTCTTAACAGTTGTGGCTAATAATACGTTTCACTCCACAGTAACACACGCAGGGAGTATTGTGTTCCAACGTTCTGATTAAAGCTGTTATGGTGGCTTTAACACTTCTCAAGAATTGCAAATTGTGTTCAAGAATTGTAAATTGTGTTCAAGAATTGCAATTTGTGTTCAAGAATTGTAAATTGTGTTCTGAAACTCGGTGGTTGTTGGTGAATGCAAGTGAGAGAATCTGTTGTGAGATAATTCAGAAAATATGACACAAAGAAAGTAATCTGCGGTGAAGCTAGAAGAGTGAAATGATGGCCACAAACAGGCATATTCTCCGGTGGAAACACAACATCTAACCATGAACTATGATAGCCGATATGCGTACCGCTAACCATGAACTATGATAGCCGCTGCCTGCGTTATCCACTTTTCTCCCCCCCCCCCCCCCAAAAAAAAAATGCCGTTGAAATACTTTTGAAATCGTCGTTTGACTAAAGTCACTCTCTGTTCTATACCCTGCAATGATTTTTATCTGACCTACCTTAAATCTCAGCCTAACATCATAAGAAACATTCCATGGTCGCACGGTTTTACGCACAAGATACTCGTGACCTTTCATTTGATGCTTTTTAAGCACAATTACGGATAATCAAGTGATGGGTGCTGCTACTGAGAGCGTAGCCGGAAGGTGCATTATACCAAGCCAGGTTGCTGAGGTAACATGTTTTCGTTTGATGCTGATAGTCAGCAGTTACACAAGTAAAGCCTGTTTCTGACAGGCACAGACTCATGCAAGCCTCTGCTGTTTGAATGGACTGGATAGCCCTGTTGTTGAAACCATTGAGGAATTTGTCGTGAAAGAGAGCGAAGCCTGATCCATATCCAGCAGAACCGCAACCTGAAATTAAAAGTAAACCATTTGATATTGATATTGATGTGTGTGTGTGTGCGCGCGTGTCCAGTGGCATGGAAAGCAAATCAACTATTGTGCTCGCTTCGACGTTAACACAGGACTTGGATTCAAATGAAATACCCATCACATTTGCTCTCCGCTCATCCCTTGAAGTTGCAAACTTTGACAAGCACGAAACTAACTAACTCTGAAATGCTAAAGCTAATAACATTAGACTCTTAAAAGCACATTCACTGCCTGAGTGAACCAGTTAAACAAAGCCATCCGTAGCCTCCATAAGTCCAAAGTTGCAGAGCCTGACAGACTACAGAATGAACATCTAATCTCTGGCGGATATTGTCTCAAACATCTAGATATGGCTGTACAATTACAGCATTCAACCTCACAGACTCCATCCTATACAGCAATGAACTAGCCAGCAAAGTGTACGCAGCATTCTTGAATAATAAACGTGCCTTCGACACGGTCTGACACAGTGGACTGTTTTTTAAGTTACACCAGCTCGGGATCACAGGACTCTCATGGAAGCTTCTATTCAATGCCGACACAGATCTGAGAAGCTCAGTTGCAGTGAATGGATCAATCACAGTACAACAAAAGGTACGACAGGTAGGAGTCCTATCTACAACTCTCTACCTCACATTCATAGACATACTCCTTGGTCTTGGTAACCCTAGCTAGCCGGTGACGTCACTTTGTTAGCGTTATCCCTAAGTGTCCTCCAGTCAATGTTAGATATTGTCTTTAAATATGCTAGGACGTGGAGATATGGACTCAATCCTTCAAAGTGTCATAAAGCTGGACCTCTACAGTAGAATGGCATATCACTGACAAAACTATCGGTATGTCCACAATATCCTCCACTCGTCACCTAGGGAAGCAAGTCAACAATTACCTGAAGAATGATGACTCTGTGACTCCTGCAAGAAAGCTAAGGCCTGCTTTCATGCCCTGATGGGAATAGGATTGAAACCCAAAGGAGTCAACCCTGTATGATACAATGTAGGTGTGTAGGTATCATACAGATCGCGCATATGGTTACATGATATCAAGACGCGTCTAATATGATCGAGGTAGCTGTTGCTGCAAAGTTCATATGTTGTCTCTGTATTCTGTGGAAAAGCAACCCATTGCCGAGCCATATGGTCTCACCGATAATTCCACCGGAACTATATTGGTCATTGTTGTCCAGAAGGTATCATACAGATCGCGCATATCGTTGCATGATATCAGGGCGTGTCGTATAAGGTCGAGGTACTGTTGCTGCAACAGTGACCAATATAGTTCCTGTGGAACTATCGGTGAGCCTCAACAGAACTGATGACCAAACGCTAATGGGAAGGCCTTGTCCTATAGATATGGACTGTGTAACTGCTGATGAATTCAGAGACTTATGTGCATTGTTTGCCATGAATACAGTGGCCGTCTACCAGACAGAGCTTATTGTACAGACATTGGCTGCCCCTGGAAACCACGATTCCAGCAGGCGAAATCCAGCTGCCTACCCCGTATTTTCACAATCCTCTTTTCAATCCATCTAACAATCCTCCCCCCTTCTACAATATTTTTAAATGTCTCTTCACGTGCACTGTCCTAATTTATGCATTAATAATCTCCAAAAGGAGGAAATAATATCGTACATTAACTTAAGTGACAGATTTCTCACGCAATATACAAATTTAGCACTTCATTCATGATCTGCTTCTAAATTATGTTCGGGGCGTTGTTTTGATGATAATCCATACAAAAATATGTCACAAATGATGGTAAATAACAGTTTTGGCAGTTTTGTTCCAAGTTACGTTTCCGCTAAACCCATACTTACTTCTTTAGTTTCTTTTGATTCACCTTTGCTGGGCGGTTTGTTGCGACATGAAACACGGTTATTTGTTTCAAATACTCACCCTGGACACAACTGCTGCCAAGTCTGACGTACATGATGTCACACACACAAAATCCGTTATTGCAGACAACGTTTGACCCAGAACAGGTGGAGCAGCAGGTGCCAAAGTTTGGTGCTGTTGCTGAAAAAATATGATAATCACTATACCCGAAAAGCAAAGACATTCTATTTGAATAGACATGGTATATTTCGGCTATTTCATTTATTTCGTTTCATCAGGGACCGTCCATTGGATAACTGAATTTCGAACGTTTTTACGTAAGTGGTTTCCTTCTTATCAGTTATGTCTGAAAAAGGAAAACACATTAATAACAGAAATAAATTATTTGTTTCCTTATTTCTAATGTTTCTAGTGAATGGGTGAGTGACGCCGCTTTTAGCAATATTGCAGCAATTTCACACCAGAAATTGGCTTCCATACACATATAATACTGCCTCCGAGCCGACCTAACCTTGCTTTAAACTTGCATGGTAACAAAAGTACTTTCTTTCAATGTCATTAACGCACAGACGAACAGACGCCTTATCCACTTGAGCTATATATTGGAAAGCAGACAAACGCATAACCAAAATGATTTTACTCACACAATAAGTATGACAACATCCAAACCTAATCCTAAATGACTATGTAGAGAACGACGTTCTAACAATACCGAACATATATAGTGCTTAATTATTTATCATTTTGTGACCCAGTAATCTCATGGTTTATTGTTCAAACACATTTTTATTTCGCAAAACAGAAACCTGAATTGGCGAACAAAGGCTTAAGTTAACGTCGCTTCAGTCTACATAATTTACATAAGCTGGATACAGAACATAGTTAAATGAAAAACGCAACAACTAGAAAGTAAAAGAATGATACTGGGGAAATGGACACTTATACACAATGTCATAACTATGATTACATAAAAATACTTGAACTTAAGGAGTGGGTTATGTCTAGTAATGCCTGCAGCTGCAAATCAGAAATATAAAATATAAAACATGAAGTACATTGGGTATATATATATATATATTGTGGTGATATTCACAGGACGAATTTACTTTTAGTAAGGTGTAATGAATGTAGGACTTTACTGTTAGTTGATTTATTCACTGAGTCATTACCATAAAGTATTCTTTTTGTTTGAATATTTTTGATAATTTGATAATTTCGACATAAGAAAAGGTAGTGAACAGCGTGTTCGTTATCGTGACCACATGAACATCTGGATGTTTCGGATATGTGTCTATTATCACTTCATAGTCCAGGCAATATATACTTAGACCTAGAACAAATTACAAAAATCAATGAAAACATATATTAAAAATGTAGATAAATGTAAGTGGTGGAAAGCTCGTTTTAAGCGTTAAAATATCTAAATGGAACGCTGTAGAATCGAAGGAAGACAACAGTTGTGGGATACAGGTACTACCGGCCGACATATTTACAAACTCAGACCATCTTTAAAATCTGGTCCTAAAATTCGTCGTCGCAAAAGGCGTGATGAGGTCATTCTACTTCGTCTCAGACGTGGACACTGTGGGCTAAATGCTTACAGGAGTATTATAGATAAGACGGTATCTTCTAAATGTGGCCATTGCAATTTGGAGACGCCTGAAAATATTGAACATTATCTTATTACATGCCCTGAGCATAAGAACAGAGAAAAAATCTCAGAAGTGCTGTACTTAAGGTTGATGATATATTTTCTTTAGAAACAGTTTTTGGCCCCAATATCATGATTTTATCAGTTTTAAATTTTGTCTCGCCATCTGAAAAATATGACGTAATCTTCTCAGGCTCTCAATGGCTTACACGGATTTTGTTCTGTGATTTTAAATCATTTTAACGCTCCGTCATCTTAACCTTCCACTTTTTTAATGAATGAGTATTTCATGTTTCAGGAATGAAAGTAATTACTTAAGGTTTTTAATCCGTAAGAAGAAGCAAATGTTATTCGATATATCTAAACGTCTATCCAGAAGAATGTTAATATGCTGTCGTTTCTTTTTATTTCTAAACGATTCCTTTTTGCGATGTAATAATCTGTGATTTATATTAAGTCAAGTCAGAGTGTTGGGCGCAAATACCCCTCTTACTGGCCCACGTCGCCCTAAAACTACAAAACCAACCAACCAACGAAGGATGACAGTTTTGCAACAAACGTTTTACGAATATGAGGCAAGATCAATACATGTTTTGGTAGGTAAGCAACGCCCGAACTTTGTGAATTTGATATATACCATTAATAAAGGGTCAAATGATATGTAGAACATGTAAAGAAAAGTTTCTCAGAAGTAATAGAACTAAGAGTGTCATCATAATGTTCAGTGTGGTAACAAACATGACACATTGTGACATACAGACATAAAGTGCAAATATCAATAGCAAACATCAGGTGTACAGACCAACCAATGATGTTCAAATATGTTATTTTTCCCAGGCAAAAGCCCTATACTACCCTATTTCAAGGCAAATTTTAAAAATGTTCCTAACAATCGATTTCTCTCTGAAAACTTGAATCAATTAAAATAAATTCTTTTGCAATTTGTTCTATTTATTATATTTTTACTGTTTTAAAAAAAACAAAAAACACACACGCTACAGATTTTGAAAAAATTCAAGAGTGGTACAAAACACGATTTTCACATTATAAAAACAATCCATGACATGAAGTCCAGGACTTATAAACGGTGCTGATATTGCACTCCAGTTCATTCTGGAAAACATCACAAGTTGGCACAGTGTTTTTTAATCTGCTTCCAAAAATGAGGTTTTTGAAGATGATGATAATAATATTGAGAGGGACATTGTTTTTGTCTGGAAAACCAAGCAATACCTCCTTTTGTTAATTTAATATTGATTTGAGTTTTTTTCAATTTTAGCCAGATTACACGTTTTTGCCAGATATGATAATCTTTGCTGCAAGCCCAGAACATGTGATCAAGTATCTCATTTTCGTTCAGGCAAAAGCTGCATTTTGCATTATCTATATTTCCAATTATAAATAACATTTTATTTGTCGGTTAGATGTGATGTAATATTCTATATTGGAACCACTGTATGTTACTGGTATTTGTACATCTAAATGGCATTTTGCTATAACTGTGCCAGTCGTCAGATAAATCTTCGTTATTTAAAATATGTTCTACAATGTAATTCATATTCGCTGGTAAAATTGGATAAGGTATTTTTGACAGAGTGTTAAAATCTAGGTTAAGTGTTTTCAAATATAGCTTTGCTGATCTAATGAGACCAGTAAACGATAGAAAATCAGTTTTCAAAGCAATATATATTGTCATTTACGTGAAGTGAATCGTTGATCAATCGAACTCCTTTGTCAAACCATTGTTTATAAAACACTGGTTTACATCCTACACAAATGCTTTTGTTGTTCCAGAGAATTTCGGCAAGTATGTCATGTACATCATGGTCAGATTTGTTTCGTGATATAAATTGCCACCAAGCAGTTAATACAGCCCTATAATATTTATTGTGGTTCACTGGAAAACATTCCTCTTTCAGGTATTGACAATTATAGTCAAATACATTGCCAGTGCCAAACTTTGGGAGATCAGAAATGAATAAATAACACCAGTTAGACTTACGTCTGAAAAAACTTCTAACCATTGATAATTGTTTAGCCTGCATTAATGTCTTTATATTTGGCATATTTAGGCCTCCATTTTGTTTGTCACAGATCAATTAAATTGGCTTCTCTTAAGTTCCGGTTTGATGTTTCGGATAAAGTTAAAACGTTGTTGGAATTTACTTAGAATTTCATTATCTGGGTTAGGAAGCGTACTAAATAGATGATTTAACTTTGGAATTATCAAAAATTCCAAAACAGTATTTCTTCCAAAAGGAGTAATATTACGCGTAGATCAAATGGACATTAATGTTTCACAACTTCTTAAGTTTTCTTTGTGTTTTGTCGATGTTAACATTTAAACCTGAAAATATGGCAAAGGAGCTTAGCACGTTAAATACTGCATAGAAGCAACCATCCAAAGTGCGTGTTGCGTCGTCAGCAAATTGATTAAGTAAATATGCAAAGTTGCCGATCGAAATGCCCTGAATATACTTATTATCATTTCGTATCATTATTGCTAATATCTCCGCACATAAAATAAGATGTAAAGGGAAAGTGGATCCCCTTGGCGACAACCTCTTTGAATATCAAACATATCCGATCCATAACCATTAACAAGAACATTAGATTCAATACCTTGATATAGAATTCTGAACCATTTTCGAATTGATTCGCCAAAGTTTAGTGTTTTATCAATAAATTACCAATCTACCGAAGTCAGTAAGCATCAGAAGACCAGGAATTTGGTGAGTTTCTGTATATAATATTTTAGGTATTAAATTTATCTTTGACTGACTGACTGAGTTTGCTTTTACGCCCTTTTAGCAATATTCTAGCAACATCACGACGGATTTTATCTTGGAATTTCCCCGCTATATCTATCTGACATGAAACCTTTTTTATCATCATTTTTTAATTTAATGAGTTAACTGAACTGTTTTTTCCTTTTAGATACCTCTTTGAAGCCAATTTATAGACAACAGACAATAGGGAGATTGGTCTCCAGTGTTTTAAGTACGGTTTGATTTCTTACCTTTAGGTATACACGTTATAGGTCCACGTTTTAAAGAAATAGATAATTCCCCTTTCGGGTAAGACATACATATATAATGATCTGATGATATATTCATTTGTATCAATCCAAAAAAAATTGTCATGAAAGTATATGTAGCCTTTACCATTGTTATTGCTATATAATGTAGAATAGAAAGACTTAACTTCGTCTTGTATCTCTTGTTGTTTTGTGAGAGTTTTTCCACCATTAGTGTTTCCAACCCAACATTGAGAGGGTTTTTTGTCCTTTTCGGTCCAAACTGCCTTTGATCTAACTATAAGACACTGAGGGTTTTTTTATTTGAATTTTCTAGCCGTTCATTATGGTCATTAATTTGTTCTAATAAGGTAGATTTAGAGTTTGTGTCATTAGTTCTGTCGTTTCTTCTATATTGTCTATTAAATATATTTCTTCTTTATCTCTCTGGCGTTTCTTATTTGACGAATATTATAAAGTGTCTCCAATGATTTAACACAGATGTACAAGCAGCAGATGTTATTCAGCTTTTTGGAAAGTGATATAATGTTCTCAGAGTGTAATACCCATTATGGTTTACAGAAGCGCCATGTCTATACTTAGATCAAACTGAGAAAAACTGTGAAAACTCTATGATGGTAAACACTTAAATCGAAAGGAGACCCTTCTGACGGTTTGCACTCATATTTCGAGTACCAAGGGATAATATATAATATGAGAAAGACATTTATACAGAGATTAAGCTATCCTCACAAAATCCTGTCAAAAATGAAGAGATCCCCGTACACTTAAAAATAACATAAATCCAACAGGAATCCACCAATAAACACATAACACATATACTGATCCCACAAGTGCACAGAAACGAAACTGGGAACAATCATCCACTATTAGACCACGTGTACAGGCATCATGAAAAGCACGTGCTGGCGTGTATTCACACATGTTGCCACACCCTCTACTCGCTTCCATATCGTATATATACTAGTGTTTATATAAATATATGAAGAGAACAACTTATCTTACACAAAACTTGATAAACCATATCCCTCCTTTTGGTGGGAAATTAAATTTGACGGGGAAACCTTTTGGCGGGGAGAAGGAGTAATATAGAGAAACTCATTAAACAGGTACCGGAAGTACTATGAATAATGTAAACACTAGGGCTGGATATTGCCCTGATTCTCATATTGCGATATACTGCAATAATTTAAGAGATATTGCAATACATATTGTGATATATTGACTGGAAGGTTTCTGCCCAAGTGTGTACATAATAGATTCATTTTAGCTCTCTGTGTGCGACATCGTCTTCTTAGTTGCTCTCCGTCCCCATTGTGAATGGCCCAATGGTTTACAAATAAATGAAATGATATTGAGCCTGAATGTTGAAAGTTTAATTGAAGTACTGTACTTGAGGTTTTACTAACATAATAATAAATTGAATAGAATAACATGATTTTCATAATCAGCGCTGTTTTCTTGAAAGGAATGCACTTCAATGCAGTATGTAATTAGTGTTACTGTATGTCAGTGATTCAATCAGATTCAACTCCACTATAAACATGTGTTGACATGAGCTATTGCAAAATGAGAAGAAAAACAACATGATTTAGGTGAACTGCTTGAGCTTAAAATCTCATGTGACATCCAATAAGTAAGATCCTTGACTAGAATATCATTATACAGTCCTACAAAATTTTTAAGACTTTGGCCTTTATAATAAATTAATAACATATGTCCCATTATAAAACAAACAAAATGGTCACTCAAAGCCAGAGGCTCTACTATTAAGTCTAAATAAAGGTTGATAAAATCTTTGAAGGGCATTGAGAAGTCGAATGCATAAAAAAGCAAGATTTTCTAAAAAGATTGCTTTTCTAAAAGGACTTGTCCATTTGAGGTCATTTAATTTCTTAAAAAAGGTGGTACAAGAAACCATTCGATCCCACAAAACTTTAAGCATTTGTTAGAATATTTAGCACTTTTGGAGTCACTTATAAAGACACTTCCACTTGTAAAATGTTACATGAAACCAATAGAAATAAAAGTATATTTGGTACTTTTAGAACAAATTTTGTTGCTTTGGCAATCAAGGGCAGACAATACAAGGGGGCTAATTCTGGATGACCCAATATATTGCAGATTGTGAACCATATCGCGATAAACGTATCGCGAGATACTGTACAGGTATATACCGGTTTACCGGACATATTGCACAACCCTAGTAAACACTTTCCCTATGTGATTGCGACGATTGTCAGAGGTACAATAATATTTCAGTCATATTTTTGCCAAATCGAAGTCGGAATCTTAGGATATCTTGTTTCCAAGACAATCTCAGTTCCCACAACCGTAACACGTGTCCACAGTTTCGTCGCTTGTCGTCCAAGAATTGCCCTACACTTTTTCATGAATGGACATATATTTTTCATGGCTTGCCTTTCAAGAATTTACGAGCGCCGTATACCGCCTCACGGTCTGTCATATGAATACAGATGGCGATTATTGATTGCGAGGCGGATTGCTTTTGTTGTCTTTGATACTCAGACATGGGTAGTCTGTGAACGATTTTAAGGTATATATTGTCTTCTTGATCTTCAGTGAACCTGAGTGCATTCACCATGAAATTTCTCAATGTACTTTCGGTGTTTTCTTGTGTTTGTTCTGAAATACCGTTGCACAAGAGGTTTGATTTCAGGTCATGTATATCTTTAAGGATAACTTGTTTGTCAGGAACTGATTTGGCTTTTCATAACTCGGCTATTTCCTTGTGGAGAGATGTTGTGAAACCACGTGTTCTACTCCACTAACAGTTTGCTTAATGTCTGATATCTCATTTTAATAGAGTCAATGGAGGCTTGTAAATTCTCCAATTTCCCCCATCATGTTGCTCTCGTCGAGTCGGACATTGATTGTAGGTTCACACTTTCCCATGGAAATTCAATACATGTATTGTCAAGAGATTATATAATCTTCCAAAATATTAAGTAGGTAGTTTGTTGGGTATTTTAGACAAAAGTTAGAGACTGTAATTGAGTAAAATTCCACTACATAATCGCGCTCTGTAAACATGATTAAGAATATCTTTGGGTAAGATATTCTGTCTTCTGTCTGCCATCGTTGTTCAACATTTCAAGACCGACCGTGCTTGTCTATTCAACTGTTGTAAACAACCTTCAATCGATATAAATCTGTTGTCACTGTAAATGTCTGGTGAGTTAATATTGTATATTTGTAACCCAATATTTTAGATTTGTGACTCAATTGCATTGTACTAGATATCTGTACTGTCATTCATTGTAGTTTGCTCATTGTTTGTTCAATATATTATGGAATATATTAGACTTGTCCTTTCGTCACGGCAAATTATTAACCGTAACACTTAGAATGTCCTGTAATTGGTGTTCCTTTATATGTTGTCGTGACTGGTGCCAGGAAGGGCACTGCATATTGTTCTTAATGCGTCTAAGGGCAATAAAATCGCCTGTTCAGTCGTACAGTAATCCCATATATGACAACAGTAATAAAAAAGTGGCAACATAAAGGACATATATAACGTATTTAACGTTCATCGAATTTAACAGTATTTTAAAGTTTTCAGACAATTGATCATTGGACTAATTTTCTTTATTGTGTAATTATTCTTTATCACTTACGTTCCAGGGATAATCGCTTTTAAGTGTAACACCTAAGTATTTATAGTTTTCAACTTCCTTAATAGTTTCACAATTCATTGATACATTTGGCATTTACTTTATTGATTATTCTACATTTACTGTAGAATCGCCAGGCATAAATCCAGATTTGGTAGAATAGTGTACGTAGTTTGGTAGTTTGATAGAATATTGTTATCTCTGAAGAAGAAACGTATTTTAAAAATGCATTTTTCAAAAGCTTTAGCGGCACAGCTAGTTAGCGCAACTGATCTATTAATTTGAGCAATCGTGTCCATCACCTTTCTTATGAACCCACGAATCCATTGCTATATGACCAGATGGTGGTCACATGAATACGTGCAAACACCTAGTTGCGCGTACGGCAACGTGCAGTGAACTTGGACAAAGTACTGTGACCATGTGTCCCAGTGCTCGTAACCGTGAATGGGTACCTCGTTACGATGAGAAAGCCACAATAACTCGGTGCGCCTAATGGCTGCAAGAGTTACATACTCCCCAGGGAGTTGACATTGATAATACGATGTGCCGTTGAGATTGACATCCAATGATCGAGGGAAAACATACCAGCGCCTTGAGCATGCACTAGTTGCGTGGATATGTGCGCTATATAACTATCCTATTATAATAATAATAATTATGAAGCGGATTTACGGAAGCTAGTTTCCAAGATGAAGGGAAAGGTTTATTACGAAGGGAGATGTTAAACAACTTAGCTATCAACGGCGGTATAGCCAATGAAGATAATTGCAATACAATCTTTCCGATGCCACCAGGCCTAGTGGCTTTTGATGTATCTAAACTCAAAAAAGTATCTCGAACATCTCCAATACTTATTGTGATTGATGACAAAGGATTGATCGATTTCACGCAGTTCGATATCAGGCAGATCAGCATTAGAATTAACAACTTTGGATTGCCCTCAGAAAAATGAGTTGAGTACATCCGCTATATCTTGTTCATTGTCATAAACTATGTTATTGGAGACAATTGACAGAAACGATGATTTAACAGAACTTGTTTTTATATAACTCTTAACTAATCGCCACCACATTTTAGCACCATGAGTATGAGTATTACGTATAATAGTTTCATCACGTTTGCATTTCTAACACTTCACATTACTTTGTTAGGGCGCGATCTGAACTTAGATTAACCCTTAGGGCGGTTTCGTTTTTCAGCAGTCTTATGTACACAATTGCCTTCCTTACTGAGGATCGGATTTCGTTATTTATCCATGCCTGAACTTTGATTCTAATTGATACAGTTTTATTTGGGATGTATTCAGTCATGACATTCAACATTAACGATGTAAGATTTTCAGTGATATTATCAACATTCTCCGAAGAGAAAAGTATGTCTGAGTTTATCCCGTTAATACCTTCATTCATACCATTAACATCTGCGGCAGAATAAGCATAGATTTTCCTTTTGAAAGAATGATTGTTCTGTACAGTTTCTGTTATATTAAGGAACACAGGGCAGCTATATAGGATCTAATACACCAGAATCTCTAACAACGTCGACGCGAGATACAAATATAAAATCGATCAAAGTTTTACTACTTGGGTTTTTTCTAGTAGCATGCGTAATTATCCGTCTTTTGATTATGTCCATGAAGAATATCAATATTGAAATCACCGACATAGTAAGATCGACTGCCTTGTGTATTGATTCATCGAACAAATGCCAATATTCGGAGCTCTTGTCGGCACGATAAAAAGTTCCAATCAAGTAGTTTCTTGTTTTACATTTAATTTGTATCCATATCGCCTCAAGCCCGACTATGTCCAAATCATTCATTAAGGACGCACAAATAGTGTCTTCAACATAGGCTGCTACAACGCCGCCACGAGTTTGTCTGTCTTTACGAAATGGTAGATGGAAGCCAGGGATTCTTACATCGATGTTGCTAGAAACGGACGTTAGCCAAGTTTCTGTTAGACATATTACATCAAAGAATCCGAGTTCAATTTTTGAATACCTAATTTCCCTTTAAGTCTACGGACATTTAAATGGACAGTCTTCAAATCTTTTGGACATTTAGGTCCTGGATTGGGGTGAATATCTCCACAACACAAAATCAATAACAAAAACATTAATGAAACGCAAGTACTATAATCATCGAAATTTGTATATATGTAGATAAAGTGCAAATTTACCTAATTGTTTGGAATGAAGAGCTGTAGCAAAAGTACCCACTGCCTGTCTGTATTGTGAGATGTCAACTCTCATCAAAATTCATAAACATACACTAGTAAATAGGCAGCGGGTATTGGTGGTTCATAAGGGTATACTAGGCATACACCAACAACGTCAACAGCTTCGTACATAGTAGTTTCTATTTTGATACATAGTCTAATGTAGAATAAAAGCAAAGCAATGTAAACATACATTTAAAGTTTTAACTTGTTGTGGTTATTAAGAAACACAACGACCATATGAAATGGCATAACTCGTACATTTCTACACAGTGCTTAAAAAGAAAACACCCGCACTGAATAGTAAGAGTGTATAAGAATATATAAACGCAGGTAACAGACATATGGAAGATAATATGAAAATACTAAATCTTGGCATCACTTGAATTTTTGCACATAGGTGACTGAGCTATTAACAGTGATGGAAATATTTTTCCTTCAATGCACATTTCTTTCCTTTTGAACAGAAAGGCGACAGTCCTTACAAATATGTTCACCATAGTTTTCAATATATGATTTACTAGTTTGAAATACACATATAAATGACAGAAGCAGTAAAATGCATCTTAAAGCTGAATATGAATTTCAACGTAAGTATGCAACATTCTGTTTGATGATAAGTTACACAATACAAAAGAACTAAAGCATAAAAAAGTTCAGTTTTACAGATAACAACTTTTGTTTTTTTACAAATATAGCAAGGTGTCGAACAAGACTCTTCCGGCGTTGTCAAGCTGACTTGACTGCATCTACCCTACACCAGAATCCAGAACGTATGTGGCAAAACATGCTCGCAAAACAATGTTTGATAGTAATTGTAGATTTGGGGGAATATACATGTATTATTTCTACTTTTTCCTGAAAATCCTGGTATGTAACATTTTGATGTGAGTGGTGCCATGCGTCACGGCACCGATGTTTGGTTATTGATTATTTGATTTGAATCAGATATATGCGTACTTATTTCATGTTTGAATATTTCAAATGTAACCTACCTCTACATATTAGTTTTTCTCAGTAATAATCTATATTACCTGTATATGCAGGTTTTCAAGAACGCAATAAGTATTTCAATGATCCTGTCCATGCTAAAAGTTAATGAACCAAAAAATGCCAGGATGAAAATTACCTATATATTCATAAGACTGTATAATTTAAAATCGGTGTGTTTCAGTATTCGGAATTTGAAAGGCATTAGTTCATTGAGAACAATCTGCAGCAATGTTTAGTTGTTCTTACCCCGTTGGCAAACCCTACTAATATCAACAATATTGTTCCTGTGTACCCTTCCCATGTATTGGCTATCTTAGGTGACATGCGCTTGATACAGCACCATGGTTTGGCTTATAAAGTCGGATGTATGGCTGTTTATGATATAATTAAAGTTCGCCTCCTTTACCTGGTGCACAAGTTGAATACATGAAGAATCCCGTTTCTTGTACGACAGGTATCACTGCTGCTGTTGTTCCCAGAGACACAGTATGTGCCACACATTCTCCACTAGCGTCCTTGTATCCGAAGGACTTGATGACTCCAAAGAGAAAACAGCGTGATGCGCATTCGGCACGGCTGGTGATGTTTGTCTTTGTCCACAGAACACCTACAGTAACTCTCTTGTTCTGGAAACCTACCAATGGTTCTTCTTTGCATTCATCACAAGTAATGGCCGAACTTTTGACAAGACTGACGCAACCACAGGTTATCATCAAGATCAATTGTATGCTCATAGTTGAAAACCTCTTCACCTTCTCAACCATAAACGGACAATGACTAAAATCCTTGTGTTCTGAACACTCTTATAGCTCAAACAATCGATCGTAAAAAAAACTTCAAAACCATTTAACAGCCTGACGTCTCATTTACTGAGTCTAATAGGACCATTGAGCAGTTCTGTCTGGTAACAGTAACGTCTATGTGAGTATTTGTCAAGACAGTTTAGGTGATCAATACAAAACAAAAACTGCAAGTAACTATCCAATCGGATGTTCTGTTTGTCTGAATTTAAGAAAGAGATTGTCTTTCAAGGGACCCATAATAAGTGAATTTTGGGATCTATCTAATAAACACACGCATAACGGACATTTTACTTCCAAAAGCT
Organism: Haliotis rubra; assembly: GCF_003918875.1. Classification (NCBI taxonomy): domain Eukaryota; kingdom Metazoa; phylum Mollusca; class Gastropoda; order Lepetellida; family Haliotidae; genus Haliotis; species Haliotis rubra. The sequence continues at coordinate 126,352 of NW_025764927.1, read as the reverse complement.
AGATATGTTGGTTTGTTAGTTGGCTATTTGGTCTTTGATTATCAATATGCCATCAACCTGTAAAAGGTTGTTGAGTCACGCATCAGATAGGTATGGACAACGTTTGAGCAACGTGGACAGCCGTTAGAACACTGATTGAAGCGTTCGTTCGTTCGCTCCTGGGTAATTCCCCACCTTGGTATAATGTGTAAATCCAATTTCACATGTATTCCGCCGTGATATTGCTAAACTGTCGTCAGCAACGTCCTATGGCGACGAGGTGGTTAACATAAGATTTACAAATTAAAACATGATAAGTTTATCTACTACTTACATTGGCTATCTCATTATGCACCTGTTGCTGTCCCATATTATTCATAACCTTACTGCCTTAACTTACATTCAAGGTAATCATACAGACTCGCTAATCTTTCACTAATTTACTGTGAAGACCTTGGAGAAACATTGCCCGTGCATGAGTTTGTGAAAGATGTCACCTTTACGCGAACGTCCGGTGCCATCACCAGTTGGAGTTGATTTATAATCACAGGTTTATTATGTAGTTTATAAGTACTGTTTTCAGTAGACATTTAATATGGTTATGGCAATAGTTTTGTCGTTTGTATGAAATAATATCAAGAATAATACAGTTGAAAATAAAAGCAAAGACAATTAAGTAGAGGTAAAGGTATTCTTTCATATCTCGCTCGTCGCGCCGAAGACCCGTGTTTGATGCGTAAAGCCCATTCCTGGTGTCTCTCCCCAACCCCTCCCCCGTGATATTGCTAAAGCGGCGGAAAACCTCACTCACTCAATCTCTCTGGTGTGAATCAAGTCACTCAAACTAAACATGGCATGTCAAAATATTTATGTTTCCTTTTAGTGCATAGGCAAAACACGCTCTACCAAAATATTGTGATATTTGTTTCAGTGTGAAAGAAACTATAGACAATATTTCGTTGAGTGAGGTTACGATTGGAACATAAGTCATAGCCCCATTAATAACTCTTCAGCACGTTTAGTTACGCTATTTGCAACTATGATAGGGCATCGCGTTCATTTACAGCAGTTCTATCAGTAACACGTTCTCAATCGTAGTGCATTTGAAATTTTTCTTGGCCCCAACTGCAAACAAACCTATATTCAGCTAAGAAAAATAAGAATTGCTGAGGAAACGTAAGGTTTAACATGTTACTGGAAGGCCCACGGTCCCATGTTTGGTGATCTACCTTCGGTTTCTGGCGACCAGTAGCCCGGTTTAAAAAGATGTAACTAGGAATAGTTACATCTTTTTAAATGTTTCTGTGCTAACCTCAAATAAACTAATGTGATGTGAGGGAAATTTCCCGAGGCAAAGGGCTTACGTTTTCAAACAAAACTTCGGAGTCAGTATTAATCCAACTTATGAACCAACCGAAGATATACTTTAGATGAGGGAAATTCCCAAGGCAAAGGGCTTACTTTTTCAAACAAAACTTCTGAGTCAGTATTGATCCAACTTATGAACCAACCGAAGATATACTTTAGATATAATTTTAATATTTGGTATTTCCTGTTGAAATCAACTGGGATGCGACTGGCAGTGGATACCTTGCCTTGCATGCACAATGTACGTTCTCCGCACTACCCGTCTTGTGAACAACACATGGTTCATACAAACAAATAATCTCAATCCTCACAGCGATCCTTCGTAGCCTAAAAACCGGATAAAACCGGATAAAACCGCCAAGCTATTAAGCGAAGGGCTACAAGTTGAAAACCAGGCATCGGCACAATATATTGGAAGTTTTCAATAATGCGATATTTAAATTTTTAATGTGATATTCAGTAATAGCAAGACAAAGTTATATCAAGCTGCAAAACTTGTACAAGTGAAATAATTCAAAGTCAGGGACTATTCCTCAGAAAATCCCAGGGCATTCTGTGGGAAAAAAACGGAATTTCTTGGAGAATGCCCGCGAAACTGCTTGTAGAGGTTTACACGGTAGGGGAACCTGGCGAGACAATAAAGTGACGTCACTTGAGGTTTATAAAACCTTTTCATTATATTGTCCGTTGACAACATAATTCTATATGTTACAAAATATGTTATATATAATTTTCTAGTCACGAAATAATGCCGATAAAGATTTCAACCCATTCTTCCTTTTGTTTGGTTCCAAATGTTCTGGCTACAGCCGCAGGACAAGAGTACTCTGCTATGTTTGACATCAAACAACCACTGTCTATGAAAGAGTGTTTGTCGCGGTCTGTTGGTAGGTCAAGGCATGCTTACCCTTTGGGTGAACACCCAGTGGTATCACCGTAATTTAGCGTCGATTCATAATTAGCGGTATAATGCTCATAGCTATTTCGCCCTTTACGCCAAATGTGGAATGTGTGTCTGCACTTATTTGCTTGCACTGGCATTCTTTGTTGCTCATCGATTATTTCCCATGATAGTGAGTGATGCACCGAAACCTATATATTCCTGAGAGCAATGTAATCCTGACTTCAGTCACAACATTCTGAACGTTCATCCTTCCTGGTGATATGTTGGCAACCGTTTACTTATGTTTTACCCCCAGATTCTAAACTTGATCTTCTGAACGAGGACGTCAAACTGATCGTTTTCTCGGTCATCTTTAATGTGCATCAGGTGCTGAAAACCAGTGGTTCATATCATGAGCAACGGTCCATGTCCTCGGAATAAGATGATAAGTAATCAACAAACCAGATCCAATGACTCAGCCTTTAAGACAAGTAGAGGTTCTTGGGGATCTCTCAAAACCATGACATTTCTTAGTTGTGGGTCTAAACCAAATTATCAGTTTATCTGGCCATTACTTGACAAATTCTTTCTAAACATTTATCCCCAATTGATATGCACAGATGGAACACCCAGGTTTTATGGCAGGACCACCTATATTTAATCACAGTTTATATGTCATGTGCGTCTTCACAGGGAATTATTTTGTAGCCAGATTACTAAAAAGACTTTTCATTAACACAACAGCCAACAATAAAGAATCTGAATGACATAATTTGATTAAACACGGATCGTGTAATAAAACTGAAATAAAGATAACATAAAGTGTCAATAAAAGCATGGTCATCCCAAAAGGGTAACACGATGCATAGTCCTAATTCATACTCCCAATCCATAAAATAGGATCTCTAGTTTCAGAAACAGAAGGCACAGTCAGTATATTGTGTAACCTCTGCCCACCTGCATGACGCTTTGAACCCTTGTCCTCATTGAGTGCACAAGACGCTAAATCCGATGTTGGGGCAACCTGTTCCATTCTTGGTGCAATGTTTGCTCTCATTCATCAATGTTCTGGACTGACGGATATCTCTGACGAACCTTACGCTCCAGAATATCCCAAACATGCTTGATAGGGTTCAAATCAGGGTTCTGGCCTGCCATTGAAGAGTGGTAATGGCTTCTTGATGCAGGAAGTCAATGACTGCGCGTGCGTGATGTGGCCTGGCGTTGTTCATAGGGAATGATTATCAAAAGATTAAGCACTACATGCCTCCGCGAGATTTTTTCTATGTATCTTTGTCCATTCAGATTTCCCCTCACTGTGACAAGCTGAATTTTGCAGTCAAACGACACACAGCACCAAACCATCAAGGAGCCTCTACCGGATGGAACGTCTTCCCGAATGTTCCTTTGAGCATATGCCATGTTCCACTGTCGCCACACACACGTCCTTCCGTCAGTTACAAACCGCAAAACTGGCTCTCGTCTGAGTGAGTGAGATTGTTTAGTTTTACGCCGCACTCGGCAATATTACGTTTGCCACTTTCGGTGAAACCTACTAGAGATAATGATCCTGGAAACATAGTACTAGAGAGCTATTGGCCCTTTTTTTTTGACGTACTTTCCTTTTCACTTTGAATCATCACTGATAACATATTAATTTACATGTGTTTCTTGGTCGATGTGCCTGCTGTTTGACTGAATTCACGGATTTCATAATAATATCTGTGAACAAAGAACATTGGTTGTTTCGTTTGTTGATTTACGCTGCCCAAAGCCCCAGGGCATGTGTGCATGAAGTATCATGAGTGAGTGAGTGAGTTTACGTTTACGCCGTACTCAGCAATATTCAATCTATATGACGGTGGTCTGTAAACAAAGGTCGTCGGACAGGTCTCCTGGTCTTATACACTGTTTTCAGTCGATTTCTAACAGTTTTATGACAGAGTTGCTGATGTGGAAGCCATTGCCGTTTTAACATTGGACTTGGTGCAAAGGGAAATCGCCGAACAAGTCTAAGTAGGGCTGCGTCTTGTCAAGCTGATGACTTGCGTGGTCTACCTGAACGATGCAGATCCTTTACATCGTTTGTTTGGTGATATTTCCTTGCCTAATTTCTCTCATGGGCAACCCAGCATTAACCATACCTATAACTTGCCTCATGTTAGTTGCGGTTGAGGGGGTCCCATAGAATGGTTTAAGACAATACATTAATGCATGCGTTTTAGGTCAGTTTTCTAACAAAAGCGAATGATGATTGAAACTGAAAATGATAATTTTCATCACACGAGGGGTGCAAGCGTTTCATATGCTCCACACTTATCACCTGCAGCACGTGCATCATGCGTTTGAGACTCGTAATAGGTTATTGTTTTCATTTCTTTTCATAATGTCGTTACAGTGCAATTATTAAGAGCTTTTCAACCAGGAGATTTTGTCTCCGTCGAGAAGAAAGAACCGATCAACTGATGAGAAACCAATATGTATCTATTTGAGATCAGTTAAAGTCTTCGATAAGCTTCTTGTCATGGCGAACTTCCGACATACGAGACTTAATCACAAAAACCTTTGAATGACGAATGTAGTTTCATATTTTGATACTAGCAAACTCATTCAACATTGCAGCATGAGTGAATATGGGAGTTGAACGGTATCAGATCATATAGATTCCGAAAACTTAAGTTAACACGTCTTTGCTAAGTGACATTGCAAAGACTTTGCCAATACGAACAGAAATTCCGATTCATGTGCAGAAAAAAAAATGATCCGTACGAACGGGAACACAAGTAGTGCCCATGGGAATGCCTACATGTCGACTTAGTGTTTGAGCCCCAGATTCCTTTTATAAAGTATAAGCTCTGATTTCAAATGGTTAGTGTATGAACATGGAGTGTGTAAGTGGTGTTTAAAGTTATTACCTGGTGAACATGTAGAAAAGGTGCATTATCCTGATTCACTGGCCTTGTGTCTGGTGTTGTGAGAGGCTAGGTATATGCCACAATGTGGTATCCAAGGAGTGTTTCCACTCTAAAGAGGATACATTGTGCCCCGTATTCGTTACGCTATATTCTAGCTTGTTCTGGAAATCTGGATGGTTCCACCTCGCTTACACCACAAGCAATGTAGAACGTTCTACAAGACCATATCGCAGGACGCTGTCATAAACATGAGGAACATTTCAAGTATGGGCATGGTTAACAACTGACGCCATTCTTTCTCAAGCATTTTCTGCATTGGAAGCCTTATTGGTATGGCATTCAAATCAGCAGCCGGCCAAATCGACCTATTTGTGACCGCAGTAGCAGAAATTCTCAGCTGAATGATCGTACACTGAATTAGATTGTTTGTTGCATAGGTAGCAATATACCAGCAAAATCGAAGTGGTCATGGCGTACCGTAGTAATAATAATAATAATAAAGAAAGGGCCTGATGGTGTACGCCTCTCCTTGGGGGGCCTAGATAGGGGAATTTTATTCCCTGAACCAAACGTGCATCACCCAGTTAGGGATGACCCCCGAAGCTGGTTTTCTTACTGGGTTACAGACAAACAAGGAGCAAACGATCTATTAACTCCGCAGCCCAGTCAGCCTTCCTCCGGTAGTTAAACCAACCTTACTGGAGATGGGGCTTGCCCCAGGGGAAGGCACAGCACCCGATCAAGAATATCTAGGTAAGACCATCTGAAAACCACACTACAAGAGTGTGCATGAGCGACAGGATGGCCTGCAAATCCGCGAATAAACGGCAAGTCGCTTAAGCTGCATTGGGACAATGCCATGCCCATGTATGCTTTCCTGACGGAGAAAAATCTCCGAGATCAATTCCGGCGGCTTAAAAATCTCTTGCCCCGTGAGCCAGTCCAACCTACAACTGGTGCCCGTCAGGAAACTTTGCTTAAGCAGAATGCTCAAGTGGCAGCAGACAAAAATCTTCTGATGGACGTCCGCGTTAACCTCTCTCTTCTTCCTGGTGGAAACTCTTCCGGCATAGAGCCAATTGGCCCCAAAATTTCGGATCTTCACTCTTCCTCAGTTGCAGATCTTTCCGAAAATCCTGTGTATATTTTGTTTCATTCTGTTTATGATGAAATATCTGATATACCTTTAGAAACAAGGAGGCCAATTAAACAAACAACTGAATCTTTTCCCAAAAATGAAATTGATTTATTAAATGACATTATTTCTATGAAACTATCTGCGGACTGTTCGTTACATGAAGGGGCGGTGGGGTAGCCTAATGGTTAAAGCGTTGGCTCGTCATGCCGAAGACCCGGGTTCGAATCCCCACATGGGTACAATGTGTGAAGCCCATTTCTGGTGTTCCCCGCCGTGATTTTGCTGGAATATTGCTAAAAGCGGCGTAAAACCAAACTCAGTCAGTCAGTCAGTCAGTCGTTACATGAAGTTAATTGTTGTGTCTATGCTGCCGCTCGAACCTTGGAGGAACTTCACACAGTTTCCAAAGAAACCACATCCAATACTAAGAACAATACACCAAGAAAAGCCGGTTTCAAATGAAACTAAGAGAAACTAGAAAATACATTTCCTGGATACAGCTTTGCCTGAAGTTAAGATCATCAGGGAACCAACCCCATGTCTAAACGACAAAAGTCAATTTGGAGAAAATTAAAACTGAAATACAAAACAACGAAAGAAAAGATACTTCTCCAAATTGTCGATTCCCTTAAGGTAAAAATAAAGGTTTGGACTGAAAGAAAGAAAAATTGGGAAAAGAAATTCATCAAACAAAATAAACTTTTTAGAAATAATGAAAAACACTTTTACAGGCAACTTAAAACAAACAGTGATGGTGAGCATGATAAACGGCCTCCCACGGATGCCAATGAAAGGTTCTGGAAACAGTTGTGGTCTGTACCCGGCGACTGTAACCTGGAGGCACCATGGGTCCGTGATTATGACCATGCAATCCATGAGAAAGTAACTAGGTCGTTTGTCTGTTACATCTCACCAGATTGCCTGAAAAGTGTCATCAAAAAGTCCAAATATAATACAGTTCAAGGGTCTGATGGCATTCGAAACCGGTACTGGAAGCTGTTCCCCTGTGTCGAAACACCATTACTTCACTGTTTCAATCCTCTTGTGGACACAGGTGACCTCCATGGTTCTGCAAAGGTCGCACAATACTCCTTCCCTAAAAAGGAGACTTGATTGATCCCAAAAACTTCCGCCCTACCACATGTTTGAATACTCAGTATAAAATCTTCACAGGGTGTTTAACAAGTCTCGTGTCGTCTTACTGCTCTTCCAATGATATAATTTACAGAGAGCAGAAAGGTGCGAGAAAGGAATGTTGGGGGTGCAAGGATCAACTTCTTGTACAAAGAATGATTTTGGAAGAGGCTAAAACATATTACCGCAACCTCCCCATGTTCTGGATTGACAACACAAAGGCATACGACTCTGTCCCTCATGAATTGATTCTGCAATTCATCTTGCTGATCTCCAATCGCTCTATAATCAACTTCCGAAACCCTGTGTTATTGTGGGTGACCTAAATGGTCAGAACCTGCTCTGGGGAAGTACAAGCACTAACACTAATGGTAAAATAATAGAAGATTTCCTCTCAGATAATGATCTGTGTATATATAATGATGATTCACACACTTACCTTCATCCTGCAACCGGCACTTACTCTTCTTTGGACTTGTCTCTGGCTGACTCTAACCTTCTCAATGAATTTGATTGGTCAGTCCACAATGACCTTTGTGGAAGTGACCACTTCCCAACTATCCTTTCAGAAATAAACCCAGCTGATTCTCCATCTTACACAAGATGGAATTTTTCCAAGGCTAACTGGTCCTTGCATGAAACTATGTGTAAACTATGTGTAAATCAAAACTACAAACTCATTTTTTCAGCGATGTAGCTGATCCTATTCAGGTATTGCCTGACGCTTTAAATGATATAGCAGATCATTGTATGCCAAAGTCCTCTACGAGTCCACATGTGCTGAAACCATGGTTTAATTCAGATTGTAAACATGCTAAAAAAGCGAGGAAAAAGGCAGAGAAATATTTTCGCCATCACCCAACTGTCCATAATTTGAATAAATTAAAAATACTTAATGCGAAGGCACGTCGTACCTTCAAACAAAACGAACGGCAGTCTTGGCGAGACTATGTGTCCAAACTTAATTTGGAATATGGTACAAAGGATAAACGGTAAAGGTTCAAGATCTGGTGTTCATCATCTGAAGGATGGTGACACAGTCTTAACCAGTAAATTTGACATAGCAAATAAATTGGGAGAAAGGTTTGCTAAACATTCATCTTCATCAAATTTTACACCGAAATTTAAAAAAACTAAAGAACACGCAGAAAAAAAGAAACTAAATTTTGCTTCAGATAATAGAGAGGACTATAATGAAGTTTTCTCCATTCATGAGCTGCATACTGCCTTGGAGCAAGCTCATGACACTGCTACAGGTTCTGATAATATTCATTATCAGTTACTTAAACACTTACCTGATTCCTGTTGAGAAACTTTATTCAATACATTCGATCACATCTGGACAACGGGAAATTTTCCTTCATCATGGCGCAATGCTGTCGTCATTCCTATACCGAAACCTGGCCGCGATCACACTGATCCTTCAAACTATAGGCCAATATCGCTTACTAGTTGTGTTTGTAAAACCATGGAAAGAATTGTCAATAACAGACTAATATGGTACTTAGAAACAAATGAACTGATTACCGATATCCAATGTGGGTTTAGGAAAAACAGAAGTACCATTGACCATTTGGTTAGACTGGAAACTTTTGTGAAGAATGGTATTATTAATAAACAACACACAGTATCTATATTTCTTACTTAGAAAAAGCTTACGATACCACCTGGAAACATGGAATTTTAACAGATCTTCATAACATGGGTTTGAGAGGCCGTTTGCCAAATTTCATATCACAGTTTTGGGCAAACAGACATTTCCAGGTTCGAGTGGGATCCACCTTGTCTGATTTTTACGATCAAGATCAGGGTATACCACAAGGCAGCATATTGTCGGTAACGTTGTTTAGTATAAAAATCAGCAGCTTATCTAAAGTTTAAAACGACTCTATTGATGGGTCATTATTTGTCGATGATTTTAATGTTTCATGTCGAGGTAAAAATATGCGCACAATTGAGAGACAGTTGCAAGTCTGTCTCAATAAAATCAATGATTGGTCCGAACAAAATGGCTTTAAGTTTTCTAAGTCCAAAACTAACTGCATCCATTTCTGTCGTAAGTATAAACCACATAAAGACCCAGACTTACATCCATCGGGTACTCCCATTAAAGTAGTTAAGGAAGCTAAATTCTTAGGTATCATATTTGACCATCATCTTACATTCCTACCTCACATCAAATATCTTAAAAGAAAATGTGTGAAAACTTTGGATCTCACATATCTCCTTTCCGCCTGCTCTCTTCTCCACCTTGGCAGTTGGTACAGCCAAGAGTTGACCTGACATTAACCGAACTAAAGAAATCAGAAACAAATCAGTTACAGTATAAACAAGAATATAATCAATTAAGAAGTACATATAATACATATAAATCTATATTTACAGATGGATCCAAGGATGGTGGCGCAGTTGCTTGTGCCACTGTCATTGGATCCAAAACATTATCAACTAGATTACCAGATCACGCTTCCATATTTACAGCCGAATCAAAGTCCATTTTAACTGCCCTCAGATATGTCATACAGTCTAAACATAAGGACTTTATTATCTTTTCGGACTCGCTGTCTTGTCTTCAAGCAATTTAAAACAATTCGTGTCAGCATCCTGTTTTACGTGACATAATTGAACCACATAATGATCTTGCTACTGGCCAATACGACATCGTCTTTTGTTGGTTGCCCAGCCATGTTGGAATCACTGGTAACACAGTGGCCGATTCTGCTGCAAAGGCCGCTCTCAACAAATCTGTGACACCACTTCTGATACCTTACAGTGATTATAAACCAGTTATAAGAAGTTATATCCGGGATCTTATGCAGAAGAATTGGGACTCCCAAGTAGGTATCACTAAATTACATGCAATAAAACCAACTAACGGTTACACCTACTTGGGTTGTCGGTCCAGATTTGAAGATCACACTCTACAACGATGCCGTATTGGCCATTCTCGATACAGACATGAGTATTTACTTAAAGGTGAGGATCCTCCATTTTACATCCCTTGTGATGAGGGAATCACAGTCAAGCATGTGTATTGATTTTTCCATCACAAGGGATAAATATTTCAGTGTCAAAACAATGAAGGATCTTTTTTATTATATAAGTTCTCATTTAATTATCGAATTTTAAAAAGAAATTGAATTATTGGATAAATTTTGAACAATATGTTTTGTAAATAGATAAATGTCATTTTATTATTAATGGTAGTATAAATTAGCAAACTGCGCTTGTTAGTGGCTGTATCCTCAAAAGGGGGTTAAAGTATCATAAAAGTATCGTCCTCCTGAGAGGATACGTAAGTCCCAAACTTTCAAAGTCAATTTAGCTCAACCATGCTTTTTTAACGTAGAATATTTGTTATTTTAAATTATGGCTAAATTCCCTTCCATCGCCAGCGGCTGAGGGGATGGTGTAAATCCAGTTAGGGCCCATGCAGGAAGCCCCCGCGGTCCCTAGAATGGTGATCTTCCTTCAGTTGTTGGAGATCTATAGCCCGATTTTATATTGTGATGTTTTGAAATGATTTAACATTTTACACTGAACTCAAACTAGTTTTAATCGAATTGTGATATTCTAGTCGTTATACTGTCCTTCGCTGGCAGGTTTTTAAATAAGTATACATATGTTTATTCTTAGTACACAACTTTTTGTCGTCACAATATGGCTGAAATATTGCCGATGTGACGTTAAATATTAACTCACTCACTCACTCATGAATGGATGAGCGACTACTTGATTTACTCAAATCTTTAATGAGTTGCTGGTCGACTCAACTTGAGATGTACTCGCAAGGGCAGGTGCAGACCTCAGAATCTATTCCAATCAGAAGGGGAATTTTCCTGGGGGACTCCTTCAGTCCTTTGCCTTTTGTTTGCCTCTAAATCCTTTGAGCTTTCTGCTCAACAGAGAGGAGGGTTACCATCCCGGACCTCCTCAGCACAGATCCCCAACACCGCTTACTCATCTCCTTTACATGGATGACATCGAGCTCCTTGCCAAAGGAGATACCAATTTGAAAGAACAGGTTCTCCTTGTCGAGTCCTTTTCTAATGATATTGACATGACATTTGGGCTCGACAAATGTAATACTCTTCATTTGAAACGTGGCAAGGTAGTTAATGGTGGATCGGTCAAGTTACAAAGGAGGGGGGGTATATTGAGAATCTTGTGGAAGATCAGGCCCAAACCTATCTTGGATTGCAAGTTCGAGACAAGCTCCAGAATGCCTAAATTCAAGACAAACTTCAGGCCGAGTACAAATCTCGCTTAAAGAAAATCTGGAGCTCAGAGCTAAATGCTCGCAACAAGGTCAAAGCCACCAATATTTGTGCTGTGCCAGTCCTTTCCTATACTTTTGGAGTAGTTGACAGGACAAAACACGACTTCCAGAGTCTTGACCGCCTGACCAGAAGGATCATGTCTGATAACAGAGCCCACCACCCTCGTTCCTCTCTTAACTGTATATATATGCCAATCAATTCTTGAGGTCGGGGTTTAATTAATGTGGAGGCTCTTCATGATAGAATTTTATTGTGTACTTTTGGACATATTTATTTATCGGATGATCCTCTGGTGATGCATGTCAAGACTCATGATGAAAGCAAGGAATTCCACAGCTATTTTTAGCGTGCTAAGGTTCTTGGACAGAATCTGAAATTTGATGTTAATTTTGTTGATGGCGATGTACTGCTGGACGATACAACGGTGGGAGTAAACCAGGTGAAGTCTTTCACCAAGTCTGCCCAGAGTCGGTCATTTGTGGAGAAGCTTTCTGAGAAACCACTGCATCGTGTGTACAAGCTGCGTGTGGAACAGAATAGTAATCCCACCGACTCCTTCGCCTGGATGAAGTTGGCTGGTCTTAAATGTGAAAGTGAGGGCTTCCTTTTTGTTGCTCAGGACCAGTCACTTCCCACTCGTAATCGCCAAAATGTGGTTCTTAAACAAAATATCAATATGAAATGTCGACTATGTAATGAATTTACAGAAACTGTCCAACACCTTGTCAGTAGATGCCCTTCTTTGGCACAAACAGCATATCTCAAACGACATGCTTTTTACTACCGTCTCCGCCATGTCTGTGGCTTTGACTCCGAGGTCCATCCATGGTACGACCTTCAACATGTCCAGGGCGTCATGGAAAATTATGCTTTCAAACTTCTGTGGAATAGGCCCATATACAGCCTCAGAAGAAATCCTGCCAACAAACCCTGATCTTGTCCTTTTTGATAAAGCCAATGAATTTATTTATATCATTGAATTTTGTCCCTCTTGACAGCAATGTGATTGGCAAGATTCAGGAAAAGCATACTAAGTATGCGGACCTCGCCTTTGAAATGTCTCGCTTGCATCCCAAGTACACTGTCGTCAGGCTCTCCATTGTTCTCGGTGCCCTTGGTTTGGTACCTCCTGATCTCTTGGCGCAGATCAGGAGAGTGCCCGGGTTCTCAACCGGGAGCACAGTCCTTCTGACACTCTGGGTAATGCAGAAGGCTGCAGTGTTGGGGAGCCTTCATATTCTCCGGAAAGTTCTTGATGGGTTCGACTAGGCAGCGTTGGGAGAAGTCCCATTCGCTGTCAGGGCTGCGTGTAGAGGGGGCGAGGGCCCTGAGCTGATGATGAGCCTTACCAGCCTGACTGTGCCAGGATCACCCGAACCCTCTCTGCTGCATTTCCATCTTTAATCTGTAAAACATAATAATAAGGTTGCTTGTATAGTGCTTAATTCCATACCCTGCCAACTACGAAATAAAATGGAACGTTTTGAAGCAAGCAAGCTAGACTCAGGATTATATAACCTCTGTACTGAAGAGAAGCTAGAAATTCTCAACAAAAAAGGACACAAGATCAACATAAAGAGTGAACTACTTTGAACCTGTCGGCCTTGAAAGCACACAAGCCGAGTGAGAAAAGAATAGTTCCAAGCAAATTGATTTCAGTCTGTTTGATGATTGCCGCACTGAACATTTGTGTTTCTATCTCAGGCGTGACCACTCTGTGCTTGTAAACAACACATTTGTGTGTGTGTGTGTGTGTGTGTGTGTGTGTGTGTGTGTGCGCTTGTGTGTGTGCACACACACACATATCTATATAAATATGTATACACACACACATATATATATATATACACATACACACACACACACACACACACACACACACAAATCAATAATGTATTTCAATCTACCAAGTTAGTATAATCCTACTTCTTTTGAACACCTGGGCAGGGTGTTATCATTAAATGAAGCTTTAAATGTAAACATATTATTTTTCTAAACATTTGAATGTAAATTTGGAAACAAACGAGAAGCAAGCAAGTGCTAAATTAGGTCCATGTGACAGCCATTCGGCCAACCCTTTTCGGAAACGTTAGAATGTGCACTTCATGTCTGAAAGATGGTTGTGGGTGACGACACAGTAAACACGCTCAATTTACTTGGGATTTTTAGCCTTGTTTCATAATGTAGGAAAAATAACGCTTCGTTGCTGGTAATAACATTTATTCATCTTGAGCGTACAGTTACAATGTATTTTCGACAGCGGACACATTACGTGAATAGGAATGACATTGTACAATACAGATGGAAATCCACGGACAGGGAATTTGTGTCATCTGCTGCAGGATTCAGAGAATGTGCAATTTATAGAGGTAGACATTTACAACATGCTTCACGTTGAGGACTGTAGTAATACTGAAATAGTCTGAACAGTATTAAACTTTATCTCACACAGACACATACTCATTCACTAGCTCAGTGCATACAACAATATGCTTTTGTATACTTCACAGTACAAAGGTAACATTTTATGCAGGACAACAATACCAATAAATATATAACAATCATGAGCCTCATTCAGATAATGAGTTGTAATTACTAACATATCATCAGAATTTGGTGAAATCTGGCGGCAACGGTCTACACCTAAAATAAAATAAAATTTGATGTGGTGCTTTTCGGAAAGAAAATATGAACACAATATCAACCACGGAAATGATGTCCGGGGCACGCTCCAAGTCAGCTTTTGGCGACCCCTTGGTATCATATTAACTGTCTGGTCGTGATTCATAACGCAGGCGGAATCGTACAGTCGAGGCCTCTGGATATGGAAAGGGTCTTGTCATTTTTGTCATAATTTGGAGCTTTAATATTGGTGATAAATCCTGATAGCCAGTTAACTCAGTCGTTGTCATGGGAAATCATCGACGGTTATAAAGTATGGGAGAGTGATATCACTGAATAAATAGAAGCCAAACAAGAGAGACATATTTGAATAAGGTCTTAATATCTTGTGTCCAATAAGACGTTTCACTCCACAGTAACACACGCCGAGAGTATTGTGTTCCAACGTTCTGATTAAAGAAAAGCAAGATTTATGGATGTCATCAGGTGATGAAGGAGCAAGCATACACTCCGAAACGTCGTGTTATTCACAATAAAGAAGTTGACATCCATAAATCTTGCTGTTCTTATGCATTCCACTTCTAAAAGCCCTTCAAAGATTTGGTCTGATTAAAGCTTTTGTGATGGTTTAAACACTTCTCAAGAATTGTAAATTGTCTTTTAAGCTCGGTGGTTGTTGGAGAATGCTAGAGAAAGAATCTGCTGTGAGATAATTCAGACAATATGACACCGAAAAATGAAACTGCCGTGATGTCAGAAGAGTAAACTGATGGCCAGAAACAGTAAGTTGTGCATATCCTTTGGTGGTAACAACGTCAAACCATGAACTATGATAGTCGCTGCCAACGGTCTCCTCTTTTTACGAGCTTTCGTTTATTAAAACACATAAAAATCAAACAGCATACCAACGATGCGTGCTGGTTTTGCCAGACAACTATGATCCACATTTACGGGTTCTCTCCTCAAACAAAAAGCCATCATTATAACTGAATTCTCTTGAAGTCGGCGTTTAAGATCACTCACTGTTCTGTTCCCTGCAATGATTTATTATTGAAACGTCTCTGGAACAATTTTTCCGTGTGCAGATAATGTTACCTGATCTAGCTGAAATCTCAGCCGAACATCATAAGAACCATTCGACGGTCGCAGTTTTACGCACAGAATAATCGTGACCTTTCATTTGATGCTTTTTAAGCACAATTACGGATAATCTGGTGATAGACGGTGCTACTGACCCCGGAGCTGGATGGTGCATTATACCAAGCCAGTTTGCTGAGGTAACATGTTTTCGATTGATGCTGATAGTCAGCAGTTACACAAGTAAAGCCTGATTCTGACAGGCACAGACTCATGCAGGCCGCTGCTGTTTGAATGGACTCGACAACCCTGTCGTTGTAACCATTGAGCACTTTGTCGTTAAAGAGAGTGAAGCCTGATCCATATCCAGCTGAACCGCAACCTGAAATTGAAATAAAAAGTAAATAATTTGATTCGAGTCAAGGATAACCAATTCCTGTCACCAAAGCCGACACATTGAATTGGGTGGTTACACTTTTAGAAATGTTTGATGAAGGTTATTGTGATCAATCTGCGTGGACATCTGTCATTTTTTTCAACCGATATCACAGCATTCTGAAATATCTGATCCAGACCAAATAGCAGTGTATAGTTTGTATATGATTGTATCTGTACACATTCCATTGGTATTCACGATTCAGTGCATTCTAGAGACAGTTATGGGACTTACACCTGCTTTGGTCTGAAACTAGGGCAGGCTAAAATGATCGAAATATCGTCGATTTCAAAAAAACGATTATCGATATGTAAATTGTGAGATCAATAATATCGTACATTAACCTTTTGTGATAGATTTCTCACACAATATACAAATGTAGGACTTTATTCATGGTCTCCTTCTAAATTATGTTCATGACGCTATTTTGTTGATAATCTATACAAAAACATGTCACAACTAACCAGTGATGTCAAATAACAGTTTTGGCATTCTTGCTATAAGTAACGCTTCCGATATTCCGATATTTTGTTAACGATTACCGATCTCTATGATTTATATCGATAACCAGCCCTATCTAAAACCCATACTTACTTCTTTTTCTTCATTTTGACTTTTGACTTTTGCTGGGCGGTTTGTTACGACGTAGAAGACGGTTATTTGCTTCAAATACTTACCCTGGACACAACTGCTGCCAAGTTTGATGTACATGATGCTGCACACACAATATCCGTTATTGCAGACAACGTTTGTCCCAGAACAGGTGGTGCTGCAGGTGCCAAAGTTTGGTGGTGTTGCTGAAAATATGATGATCAATATATCAGAAAAGCAAAGACATTCTATTTGAATAGACATGGTATATTTCGGCTATTTCATTTATTTCATTTCATCAAGGACAGTCCATTGGATAACTGAATTTCGAACGGTTCCACAACGTTCCTTTTTCAGAGAATAAGAGGAAAAAACATCAATAACAGAAATAAAATTATTCGTTCCCTTATTTCTAAAGTTTTTGTGAATGAGTGAGTGACTTTTGTTTTACGTC
This sequence comes from Haliotis rubra, assembly GCF_003918875.1. Classification (NCBI taxonomy): domain Eukaryota; kingdom Metazoa; phylum Mollusca; class Gastropoda; order Lepetellida; family Haliotidae; genus Haliotis; species Haliotis rubra. The sequence continues at coordinate 109,475 of NW_025764927.1, read as the reverse complement.
GCTTTTAGCAACAATGCGCCAATATTACACCAGAATTGGGCTTCATAAAATGTACCCATTTGGAGAAACGAACCGGGTCTTCGGCAGGACGAGCGAACGTTTTACCCACGAGGCTACCACGACACCGCTGATATTTTCAAATGCCACTATTGGTAACTTTGGCCTTATGATGTTTTTCGGAGTAAATTTTTGAAGGATGTCAATTGCAGTAAGTTTGTGCTTTTGCTTGTATGAAGTATATAGGAATATGAACAAATTATTACTAATATTAAATGCAAATGTCTACCTGTACATGCAGGCAGGCCGCAGTTAAAGACAGACGTTTCTGAAAGAGTCTCCGTACAGGAAGATCCACCGTAAGCTGGAGATGGATTCGTGCAGGTTCGACTACGGGTTTTGGAAACAGTATGAGATGTACCACAGGTTTGTGTACAGGCGCCACTCCAAGAGCTCCAGCTGCTGACTCCACCGTTTACTGAAGGTAAAGAATATATTATGTTAGTGCTTCCGAAACACTGTTTTAAGACTAACTGGTAAATCAGTTCAATGAAAAAATAGCATCTGTAATTTTGTCACGACTCAGTCTAATGGCTGACGTGTGAAAGGTGAAAGGTGCGCTCACACACTCACGCACGCATACAAGCGCAGACACACACGCGAACATACATACATTCATGCATACATGCATATAGGCATTCATATATGCATACATACATACACACACAAATACATTCACACATACATACAGACAGACAGACAGACAGCATGTAAGCACTATCCTGTATCAGAATTACAGTTAGGCAATTCAAGTTCAAGATACAGCTTTATTTCTGCAATACAAATCACAGACAAAACGCATGACTCATGCCATATTTTCTGACAATTTTTTCATCCTAAGAAGTGTTTGATTGATCATATTTTTCATTATATCAATATGTCACCATGAACCATTGAAAGCAACTTATCCAAACCTCGCAATAATAGACTGCAAAACACATCACAGAAAGAACGCCTGACTCGTGCCACATTTTTTTACAATAACATTCTGAATGTTGACAAAGTGACAAACTTATCCAAAGTTCAATGGATATATGTATCCTCAAGGCCTAATAGAAATGGCAAATCGAAAATAAAAGAACGAACAAATGTAGTATATTCAGAAACACAAACGTGGCAAAAATTGGTTCAATGTTGTAGTACTGATATCCATGGATCCATTGGCAAAAATGTGCGGCAAATTTCAAGATTCTGGCATACCATACTCAAGTACCAATAAACGAGCACAATGTCCGGTGAAAATCGTCCCCAGCAGCGGGTCATTTTAATATTTACAATGTATATACACATCAACAGCGAAATCAAACGCACGTTGTCAAAGTGTAAGAAGAGTTCACTGAAACCTCAACTTTGAGATTCTGACCAAAAACCTTGGCAGGCTTAAAACAGTTCTGGAATCTTTTGCTTTCATCACGAGTCCTGACATGCATAACCAGAGGATCATCAGATAAATAGATATGTGCAAAAGTACACAACAATAACCTATTATGCATATCCTAAACGTACTGTATTATATGATATTATTATTTTGTTGTTTATTGTTTTATAACAGGCTTCCTTTATATCACAGAAAATTGAAGCTAACAAAAGTAATTGCGAAAAAATCATTACCATGCGTCATTCCGACCCTATCATTAGATCATTAGCATATGTTTATGTATAACCTCACCTGGGCACGGTGAGAAGCCACAATTCTCACTGGTGGTGCTTGTAAGAGACTCAGAGCAGTCCGCTCCTCCGTGAGCTGGAGCAGGGTTGGTGCAGGTTCGGGTTCGAGTCCTGGTTCCTGTGGCCGGGACGCCGCATGTCTCTGAACATACCAACGTGCCCCACGATCCCCAGGCGCTCACACCTCCGTCAACTGGAAAACAGCAGAGACGACCTATAGTGTCACGGGACAGGTACACGTCTACACAAAATGGGGACGAAGATGATATTGACGCTACATTTCATTTATAAAATCCATAATTCTACAACACACAAACGGTACATATGTGATAAACTGAATTTAGAGGTTACATCAATGCAACGACAAACTAAATGTTAATTAAAAACATATATGTGACTTAACCTTACTGAATTAATATAGTTGTTTAAAGGTCGCATGCAACGTAAAACACAACTTTGCAGATTATGATGCCTTTCGGTATGGACTTACAGATACAAATCATCAAAAATGGAAATTCAACTTATAAAGTTGAAAATTAACGCGATGAAAAAAACCCCGTAAAATCGGAGTTCAAATGATTCAGCGCTTGGGGTGAAAAATGGTTTCAACAGCTGTGCTGCGCTGCGCTCATAGCACATGAGGAGTGAAATAGGTTCGCGCAGCTTGGAAGCGGGATGTCCGGATTTAAGAAAAGGTCGTGAGCAGGCGTAGTCTAATGAAAAAATAATCATAAATAATCTACTCATTACATAAAAAACCTGGTTAGGATCTAGATCTACTCAGCTATGTGTCAACCAGTGAGGCGTTCAACATTTCAAGACGGAAAACCTTCGCTGGCGGTGAATACTCGGTGAAGGCTTTGATGTGAGCTATTTTCCTAATGTTTTGTTGATATTTCACAAGCGTGAGCTTTTTATATGTTATGACAGTAGATTACCGATTTAACTGTTTATATAATTTCGTTTGTCTATTTCACCACACGTTCTTCTTACCGAGTCACTTTCTCAGTTCGATACTTAAAAGCAATGTCATTATTTAGCGTTGACAGAATTTCTAACTGTGATATAGATATGTCGTTGTCACAGACAAAACTCAATGACTGTTTTATTGACACCTGTGTGTCTGCCTGCCTGTCTGCTAATGACAATATTCATTACACAGCTTCGATAACTGACCACATGCCATTTGAACTTAACACCTATCAAGCTATACACCATAAACAAAACGCATTGATTTATGGCCCAAGTTCGGTCTCTGTCACATTATGTAAGTACACAGACAGGCAGGTGTGATACTTTTGTGTACACTTGGCATGTTATGATGTCTGTTGATTGCAAAATGTTATACACAAAAAATGAGCATGTATTTACAAAACCCAACATCTCTATATATGCACACACACAATGAGCCGTGAGGGTATTGGCAAATGAACCAGCCAATGGAAGACTTCGTTACACTTGAGTGCACACCCACCCGCTCTGACTGGGTTCGGTATCCCGGTTCCTTCGTTTCGAGGGAAGTAAACCCAAGTACAAAATATTGCACTTTTGATTTGCGATTGTACGCTTATAATTTTGTTTATATGTTTTTTCATACTCAGCAATGTATATTATGTGTCATGAATAAGTGATAATTGTGTTTTAATTATGTTTAATTTTTTGGTTCCATGTGACCTTTAACAAATAAATAATGAAGGGAAAGGTAAGTTGTTCCAAGATAGGTAAATCAATAAGATGTTTCAATCAAACGTGTCTTCTTTTGCATGTATTTGTTAAGAATGAATTCATATGAATGAGTTAAAATTTAACGTCACCTCAGTAATATTTCAGCCATATAGTGACGAGACAGTTTTGCATGCATATTAAATACAAGTAAAACAATCCAGTCATCAAAGTACTGTAAAATAGATAGCTAGAGTATCACAGATGGTGTATAAAGCTAGCATGTAGATCTAAAACTATTTTACAATTGAAGACAATACAATAATAAAAACAGGTTATAGGTCGCCAATAGCCCAAGGCAGATCACCACACTAAGGATCATGGGGACGTACAGTACAGTTGCTACCTGCATGGACCCTAGTTGGATTTACATCGTCCCTTCAGATATTGGCGAATATGACAAAAATTTAGCCAAAGATCAAATGAACACACATTCTAGGAATAAAAGTGTTGCAGAAATAGCTGTTGTTACTGACAAGAGAAAAAGTGTCTTGATTTCTTTGCTGAAATACACTTAAAACTGAAATGAGGTTTAACTGTCAACTTATTCACTTTCAAATCCATGTATAAATACAGGCTTGAGGTTTTAGCAAGTGAGCAATGTAGAACGTGTCTTTCAAAAAATCATTTGGGATGCAAATGCCACAATTATATAATATTTATATACTGTTAAACACGTTATTACGTGAGAAACCTTGTTCTCTTTTTTCACTTCATTTTATTTTACCACAAAAATAGGTCACACTTTTTATCACCATTCCCAATTCGGAGATTGTTCGATACATTACCTGTCTTTGAAATACCAACAAGGAAACCATTACACATATCATATCATGATGCTACTTGTGTATCAAGAAATGAATTCAATAATCAGAAAATCGATTCGGAAATGGCCTTCATTGTGGTGTTAAGATATTTCATTTAGACATTTGCATCTTAAAATAAAACTAGTCATCAAAAATCCAGATATGGTTTGATCAGCTAACAACTGATCCTTATCAGAGGGTAAATGCCACATGCAAGCGCGGACGTGGGAGAATGATTGCTATTTATTACCTACGAGGGCGAGCATATCGGGTTTCATATTTATTTTACGATGCCCTGGGGCAAAATATCACTTTATCATGGTGACGTGACGTCATGAACAATGCTATGACGTCACGTTTCTTCTGTGACGTTGCGTTCTACATGCGGCGACGGCGGGTACACAGCCTATGTTTGGAAGTAGATTTGGGTTATTTTCCTCAATTTGACGACTTCGGTAATAAACAGAATAGTATATTCGTGTACATATCATACTATGTTTACGACACTCGTGCCTAGATATTGGTATATCTCTCGCTATCGCTCAGGAAATACCAAAATTTAGGCACTCGTGTTGTAAACATAGTATGACATGGGCACTCATATAATATCCTCTGTATACGCCAATCTAATATGTCCAGTGTGGGTTCAGGGGGTTACGCTTGTTCCACAACCAATGGTACCAAGTCTATGTCTCTGGTGATACATGACTGGCATGGTGTGACAGCGTCACAGAGGAAGATCTCAAGGGGAATGCTCGTCGTCAGTTTTTTAAATATTTATCAATCGTTCGTGCCAGCAATGTTCATCCATTAGTGGCTATACAAGCATTCTTCATGGTTATATTCCCTGTGGGTTGTATGCACTACATGGAAATGTACATTGTACGTGGGAAATTCATTGTTTCTTGTGTGTATAGAGGTGTGGCAGAAGCAGCTCTAACGAACTCTTCGTTAATGCGCCAGAATCCTCGGAACTCAAATGAAACCGCACTGACTCTATTAGTAGCCTGGGGCGGCGGGGTAGCCCAGTGGGTAATGCGACCGCTCGTCACACCGAAGATCCGGGTTCGATTCCCCCCATGGGTACAATATTTGAAGCCCATTTCAGGTGTCATCCGCCGTGATGTTGCTGGAACATTGCTTAAAGTGGCGTAAAACTAAACTCACTCACTCACTCACTCACTCACTCACTCACTCACTCACTCACTCACTCACTCACTCACTCACTCACTCACTCACTCACTCACTCACTCACTCACTCACTCACTCACTCACTCACTCACTCACTCACTCTTTGTATTTATGATTGATCTATGATGTTTTCTAATGCAGTCGAGTGCCTAAGGCTACATTACGCATAAGTGAGGTGTGCTTCTTCCGTATTTGCTATATTTATATTTTGGAAAATACCTGCAGCACATACGCAATGTTTGTTACTTGTACGTCACAATCAACACATTTTGCAAAATATATAGTTTGTTATTTGAGAAATAAAAGGAGATGTTATTTTTTTAATTACGCCTATGTGTACAACGTTTATGAAACCGTGTTCTTTCTTCAACACAGATTCGGGGTGGCGACGTCATCTGAACATTTCCTTTGTTGTTGATCCGTCAAGATCAGTAACCCATTCATGTCGTAAGAGGCGACTAACGGTTCGGGTGGTCGGGCTTGCTGACATGGTTGACACATGTCACCGTATCCCAGATGCGTAGATCGATGCTCATGCTGTTGATCACTGGACTGTCTGGTCCAGACCCGATTATTTACAGACCGCCACAATATAGCTGGAATATTGCCGAGTGCGGCGTTAAACAACAAACGAACCAACCAACCATTGTTGTTCACAGAGATTATTATGAAATCCGGGCTACCAGCAGACACATCGACCAAGAAACTCATTCAAATTAATATTTCATCAGAGATATTTCAAAGTGAATAGGCAAGTACGTCCAAACATTTGCTAAAAAAAATAGATTTGCCAACATTTCATAAATTTCGTTTTGGGGCAAGCCAGAAACTTAGGGTGCTTTGTTCTCTTGGACTATGTTTCTAGTATTATTATGTCTGGTAGGTTTCACCGAAGGTGGTAAGCGTCTTAGATATGCATACCGTGGGACTGTCCTCCCACATCAATCTGTCAAATTAAATAAATATAGATGGAATCAAAATAAGAGCGGAGTTAATGATATTCTCAAACAGCTATATCTAAAAGGACGAGCACACATGCGTGATTACGGTAACCATTTGATTCTGACATATTGACTTGGATGACACATATCATCGTATCCACACAAAAAATAAACTCACTGACTTATTGATCAGATGACGACACTACTTTGAAGAATAATAGGAGGCAGAATGATTTGTTCAGATGATAAGTGCATGCTACTGTTCACAAGTGATTGCAATGCATGATCAGGCGTCAGAACATTGTCAGTACCATGCACTGAACAAACGCCAACCATGCTTCCGTGAGCATTGCAAAGATCGTAATTGACAGTTTGTTCGTTGGGTGTTTTGTTACCCTACAGTGCGCCAAGATTAATAAGAAACCAGAAAACATTAGCCTTAGCCGTGAGTGGTTGAGCATGGCAATCTGCCGTCATTACGTATGTTTAAACACGCCCTTGGAGTCGACAGGTATTATACATTATGCGGGGAGTTTCGTTCAGTGCCGTTGAAGGGTCACATATTGTAACACTGTTCTTCCTATGTCACATCGGCCAGTCAGCCCATACAAACAACCTATATGGTTCTTTAAGTACGCCTTTCAACGACTCTTCAGATGTAATGAAAATTATTATTCTTAGCAACCCATACCCCAACGGAATCGGGTGTTCAGGCTCGCTGACTTGGCTGATACATGTCATCGCATCCCATCGTATCATATATCGAGATATTTTGGGGGTATCATCAGGGTACCCACCAGGCAAACACAATGACAAAAGCAACAACCAGTCCAGAGGAATTGGTCCTGATCAGCGGTCTTTAATTCAGATAGGATATCTTTAGGATTTTTAACCCTTCCTATTGTACTGTTTTTGATGACCGATGGGTTATCAGGGCACTTGATTTCAATAAATCAAACCGTGCATTGGAATTCACATGCCTTTATTAGCCAGTCTTTTTCACATCCTACAGTGGGTAACTCTCTTGCTCTTAGTTGTTTTTGCATACCGCTAAACAATAACACCGCTAATAGCGTTATAGCACTACATCCTTCTTCTCCTTGGGTGAATGATTAGCTTTAAAAACATAATAATGTCATCTTGACAAGAATTATGAAATGATTCCTCAAATTAACTTTAGAGTCCATGTGTTAAGCAATACTAAACTTTCTGCAGTCCAAAAGATAATTATTTAAAGTCTCTAATATTAAATGCAAATGTCTACCTGTACATGAAGGCAGGCCGCAGTTGAAGACAGACGTTTCTGAAAGAGTCTCCGTACAGGAAGATCCACCGTAAGCTGGAGATGGATTCGTGCAGGTTCGACTACGGGTTTTGGAAACAGTATGAGATGTGCCACAGGTTTGTGTACAGGAGCCACTCCAAGAGCTCCAGCTGCTGACTCCACCGTTTACTAAAGTAAAGAATACATTATGTTAGTGCTTCCGAAACACTGTTTTATAACTATCTGGTAAATCACTTCAATGAAAAAATAGCATCTGTAACTTCTATTTATCCTTGTTTACAGCATAATAGCTATGCCACGACTCAGTCTAATGGCTGACGTGTGAAAGGTGCGCTCAGACACTCACGCACACATACAAGCGCAGACACACACACGAACATACATACATTCATGCATATATGCATTCATGTATACATACATACACACACAAATACATCCACACATACATACATACATACATACATACATACATACATACATACATACATACATACATACATACATACATACATACATACAGACAGACAGACAGACAGACAGACAGACAAACAGCATGTTAACACTATCCCGTATAAGAACTACAGTTAGGCAATTCAAGTTCAAGATACAGCTTTATTTCTGCAAAACAAATCACAGACAAAACGCATGACTCATGCCATATTTTCTGACAATTTTTTCATCCTAAGAAGTGTTTGATTGATCATATTTTCCTAATATCAATATGTCACCATGAACCATTGAAAGGAACTTATCCAAACCTCGCAATAATAGACTGCAAAACAAATCACAGAAAGAACGCCTGACTCGTGCCACATTTTTTTACAATAAGATTCTGAATGTTGACAAAGTGACAAACTTATCCAAAGTGCAATGGATATATGTATCCTCAAGGCCTAATAGAAATGGCAAATCGAAAATAAAAGAACGAACAAATGTAGTATATTCAAAAACACAAACGTGGCAAAAATTGGTTCAGTGTTGTTGTACTGATATCCATGGATCCATTGGCAAAAATGTGCGGCAATTTTCAAGATTCTGGCATACCATACTCAAGTACCAATAAACGAGCACAATGTCTGGTGAAAAAACGTCCCCAGCAGCGGGTCATTTTAATTTACAATGTCTTTACACATGAACAGCGAAATCAAACGCACGTTGTCAAACTGTAAGAAGAGTTCACTGAAACCTCAACTTTGAGATTCTTACCAAAAAACTTGGCAGGCTAAAAACAGTTATGGAATCTTTTGCTTTCATCACGAGTCCTGACATGCATAACCAGAGGATCATCAGATAAATAAATATACAGAAAATAGAAGCTAACAAAATTAATTAATCAGTACCATGCGTCATTCCGACCCTATCATTAGATCATTAGCATATGTTTATGTATAACCTCACCTGGGCACGGTGAGAAGCCACAATTCTCACTGGTGGTGCTTGTAAGAGACTCAGAGCAGTCCGCTCCTCCGTGAGCTGGAGCAGGGTTGGTGCAGGATCGGGTTCGAGTCCTGGTTCCTGTGGCCGGGATGCCGCATGTCTGTGAACATACCAACGTGCCCCACGATCCCCAGGCGCTCACACCTCCGTCAACTGGAAAACAGCAGAGACGACCTACAGTGTCACGGGACAGGTACACGTCTACACAAAATGGGGACGAAGATGATATTGACGCTACATTTCATTTATAAAATCCATAATTCTACAACACACAAACGGTACATATGTGATAGACTGAATTTAGAGGTTACATCAATGCAACGACAAACTAAATGTTAATTAAAAACAAATATGTGACTTAACCTTACTGAATTAAAATACTTGTTTAAAGGTTGCATGCAACGTAAAACACAACTTTGCAGATTATGATGCCTTTCGGTATGGACTTACAGATACAAATCATCAAAAATGGAAATTCAACTTATAAAGTTGAGCAGTGAAATAGGTTCGCGCAGCTTGGAAGCGGGATGTCCGGATTTAAGAAAAGGTCGTGAGCAGGCGTAGTCTAATGAATAAAGAATAATAAATAATCTACTCATTACATAAAAAACCTTGTTAGGATCTAGATCTACTCAGCTATGTGTCAACCAGTGAGGCGTTCAACATTTCAAGACGGAAAACCTTCGCTGGCGGTGAATACTCGGTTGAGGCTTTGATGTGAGCTATTTTCCTAATGTTTTGTTGATATTTCACAAGCGCGAGCTTTTTATGTGTTATGACAGTAGATTACCGATTTAACTGTTTATATAATTTCGTTTGTCTATTTCACCACACGTTCTTCTTACCGAGTCACTTTCTCAGTTCGATACTTAAAAGCAATGTCATTACTTAGCGTTGACAGTATTTCTAACTGTGATATAGATATGTCATTGTCACAGACAAAACTCAATGACTGTTTTATTGACACCTGTGTGTCTGCCTGCCTGTCTGCTAATGACAATATTCAATACACAACTGCGATCACTGACCACATGCCATTTGAATTTAACACCTATCAGGCTATACACCATAAACAAAACGCATTGATTTATGGCCGGAGTTCGGTCTCTGTCACATTATGTAAGTAGGCTACACAGGCAGGCAGGTGTGATACTTGTACAATTGACATGATATGATGTCTGTTGATTGCAAAATGTTATACACAAAAAATGAGCATGTATTTACAAAACCCAACATCTCTATATATCAGACACACAATGAGCCGTGAGGGCATTGGCAAATGAACCAGCCAATGAAAGACTTCGTTACACTTGAGTGCACACCCACCCACTTTGACTGGGTTCGGTATCCCGGGTCCTTCCTTTCGAGGAAAGTAAACCCAAGTACAAAATATTGCACTTTTGATTTGCGATTGTACGCTTATAATTTTGTTTATATGTTCTTTCATACTCAGCAATGTATATTATGTGTCATGAATAATTGATAATTGTGTTTTTGGTTCCATGTGACCTTTAACAAATAAATAATGAAGGGAAAGGTAAGTTGTTCCCAGATAGGTAAATCAATAAGATGTTTCAATCAAACGTGTCTTCTTTTGCATGTATTTGTTAAGAATGAATTCATATGAATTAGTTAAAATTTAACGTCACCTCAGTAAAATTTCAGCCATATAGTGACGAGATAGTTTTGCATGCATATTAAATACAAGTAAAACAATCCAGTCATCAAAGTACTGTAAAATAGATAGCTAGAGTATCACAGATGGTGTATAAAGCTAGCATGTAGATCTAAAACTATTTTACAATTGAAGACAATACAATAATAAAAACAGGTTATAGGTCGCCAATAGCCCAAGACAGATCACCATACTAAGGATCATGGGGACGTACAGTACAGTTGCTTCCTGTATGGACCCTAGTTGGATTTACATCATCCCTTCAGATATTGGCGAAAATGACAAAAATTTAGCCAAAGATCAAATGAACACACATTCTAGGAATAAAAATGTTGCAGAAATAGCTGTTGTTACTGACAAGAGAAAAAGTGTCTTGATTTCTTTACTGAAATACACTTAAAACTGAAATGAGGTTTAACTGTCAACTTATTCACTTTCAAATCCATGTATAAATACAGGCTTGAGGTTTTAGCAAGTGAGCAATGTAGAACGTGTCTTTCAAAAAATCATTTGGGATGCAAATGCCACAATTATATAATATTTATATACTGTTAAACACGTTATTACGTGAGAAACCTTGTTCTCCTTTTTCACTTCATTTTATTTCACCACAAAAAAAGGTCACACTTTTTATCACCATTCCCAATTCGAAGATTGTTCGATACATTACCTGTCTTTGAAATACCAACAAGGAAACCATTAAACATATCATATCATGATGCTACTTGTGTATCAAGAAATGAATTCAATAATCAGAAAATCATTCGGAAATGGCCTTCATTGTGGTGTTAAGATATTTCATTTAGACATTTGCATCTTAAAATAAAAGTAGTCATCAAAAATCCAGATATGGTTTGATCAGCTAACAACTGATCCTTATCAGAGGGTAAATGCCACATGCAAGCGCGGACGTGGGAGAATGATTGCTATTTATTACCTACGAGGGCGAGCATATCGGGTTTCATATTGTTTATACGATGCCCTGGGGCAAAATATCACTTTATCATGGTGACGTGACGTCATGAACAATGCTATGACGTCACGTTTCTTCTGTGACGTTGCGTTCTACATGCGGCGACGGCGGGTACACAGCCTATGTTTGGAAGTAGATTTGGGTTATTTTCCTCAATTTGACGACTTCGGTAATAAACAGAATAGTATATTCGTGTACATATCATACTATGTTTACGACACTCGTGCCTAGATATTGGTATATCTCTCGCTATCGCTCAGGAAATACCAAAATTTAGGCACTCGTGTTGTAAACATAGTATGACATGGGCACTCATATAATATCCTCTGTATACGCCAATCTAATATGTCCAGTGTGGGTTCAGGGGGTTACGCTTGTTCCACAACCAATGGTACCAAGTCTACGTCTCTGGTGATACATGACTGGCATGGTGTGACAGCGTCACGGAGGAAGATCTCAAGGGGAATACTCGTCGTCAGTTTTTAAATATTTATCAATCGTTCGTGCCAGCAATGTTCATCCATTAGTGGCTATACAAGCATTCTTCATGGTATTATTCCCTGTGGGTTGTATGCACTACATGGAAATGTACATTGTACGTGGGAAATTCATTGTTTCTTGTGTGTATAGAGGTGTGGCAGAAGCAGCTCTAACGAACTCTTCGTCAATGCCCCAGAATCCTCGGAACTCAAATGAAACCGCACTGACTCTATTAGTAGCCTGGGGCGGCGGGGTAGCCCAGTGGGTAATGCGACCGCTCGTCACACCGAAGATCCGGGTTCGATTCCCCCCCCATGGGTACAATATTTGAAGCCCATTTCAGGATTCATCCGCCGTGATGTTGCTGGAACATTGCTTAAAGTGGCGTAAAACTAAACTCACTCACTCACTCACTCACTATTAGTATTTATGATTGATCTATGATGTTTTCTAATGCAGTCGAGTGCCTAAGGCTACATTACGCATAAGTGAGGTGTGCTTCTTCCGTATTTGCTATATTTACATTTTGGAAAATACCTGCAGCACATACGCAATGTTTGTGACTTGTACGTCACAATCAACACATTGTGCAAAATATATAGTTTGTTATTTGAGAAATAAAAGGAGATGTTACGTTTTTAATTACGCCTATGTGTACAACGTTTATGAAACCGTGTTCTTTCTTCAACACAGATTCGGGGTGGCGACGTCATCTGAACATTTCCTTTGTTGTTGATCCGTCAAGATCAGTAACCCATTCATGTCGTAAAAGGCGACTAACGGTCCGGGTGGTCGGGCTTGCTGACATGGTTGACACATGTCACCGTATCCCAGATGCGTAGATCGATGCTCATGCTGTTGATCACTGGACTGTCTGGTACAGACCCGATTATTTACAGACCGCCACAATATAGCTGGAATATTGCCGAGTGCGGCGTTAAACAACAAACGAACCAACCAACCATCGTTGTTCACAGAGATTGTTATGAAATCAGGGCTACCAGCAGGCACATCGATCAAGAAACACATTCAAATTAATATTTCATCAGAGATATTTCAAAGTGAATAGGCAAATACGTCCAAACCTACGTCTGGTAGGTTTCACCGAAGGTGGTAAGCGTCTTAGACATGCATACCGTGGGACTGTCCTCCCACATCTATCGGTCAAATTAAATAAATATCGATTGAATCCAAATAAAAGCGGAGTTAATGATATTCTCAAACAGCTATATCTAAAAGGACGAGCACACATGCGTGATTACGGTAACCATTTGATTCTGACATATTGACTTGGATGACACATGTCATCGTATCCACACAAAAAATAAACTCACTGACATATTGATCAGATGACGACACTGCTTTAAAGAATAATAGGAGGCAGAATGTTTTGTTCAGATGATAAGTGCATGCTACTGTTCACAAGTGATTGCAATGCATGATCAGGCGTCAGAACATTGTCAGTACCATGCACTGAACAAACGCCAACTATGCTTCCGTGAGCATTACAAAGATCGTAATTGACAGTTTGTTCGTTGGGTGTTTTATCATCCTCAAGGGAGGTAACTATCTTGCTCTGAGTTGTTTTTGCATACTGCTAAACAATAACACCGCTAATAGCGTTATAACACTACATCCCTCTTCTCCTTGGGTGAATGATTAGCTTTATAAAGTAAAACAAACATAAGAATGTCATCTTGACATGATTTATGAAATGACTCCTCAAATTAAGTCCATGTGTTAAACAATACTAAACTTTCTGAAGTCCACAAGATATTTAAAGTCTCTCATAAAAACACTATATAAGAAGAATTAGTCTGAACACATTATTGTGCAAAAATCCTCTTTGCATTTTTGTTTTATATAACAAAGTCATTGAATCTGGACGGAAGTCTCCTTTCTCGGGAGCCGCCTCCGTGGTGTAGTGGTTAGAGCGTCTGCCCGGAGAGCGGAAGGTAGCGGGTTCGATCCCTGACCGCGTCATACCAAAAGACGTTAAAATATGGTACTTGTTGGTCCCTGCCTGGCGCTCGGCATTAATGGGTACAACAAGGACTGATCGGCTCGGAGTCAGTATAATGTGTCTGAGTGGGGTATTCATGCTTCACTGCTGCATGGTATCTCAGTGGGCTAGCACTATAAAACCAGCTTCAGTCTGGGCTAGTACAAGCAGCCGCACATACACATACACATGCATGCACGTCGTTATATGCGCGAAATATTCTCAAGCACGACGTTCAACCCAATTTCACCTCACCTCACCTCACCTCACCTCACCTCACCTCACCTCCTTTCTCGGGTTGGATATCTTCGTTCTTGGATTTCTTCGTTCAAGTCCATTTCTGGAACCTGTTCACTTTGGAACTTTGGAAATAGTGTAGAATTCCCTTTTGCTAAGAAAACATAGTCTTCTTCTGGGTCACTATTGTCCATCCCAACATTCCGTACTTTCTTCCTTTGAAAACGTTTATTTCCATAGCTCTTACACACTTTTGAGAAATGGTTCATTTTACCACACTTGTCACGCTTGACCTCTCGCTGAACAATTCCTTTGACCACACTGATGAGGCCAATCTTGTCCACAATTGTCACATTTAGCTGAGGGTTTTGAGCCTTCTTTCCTTGAAAACCTTTTGGTGTGCTTTTTCTCTCTATAATTTCTGTGTGCTTGTTCATTGATGGTAGTGGAATTTGTAGCTGCTTGTATTTCTTTAGCATGCTTATTGGTAAGTTCCAATGTCCTACCATGAGTGAGCAAGTCAACCATGTCATATTTGGGGTTGAGAGTCCCTTCTCCCTCACCTTGTTGGATTTACAGCTTGCTATCAATTGTGATTTGATTTCACTTTGTACTCTTTCATCAAAACCAAAGGTACTTGCATGTTGACGTAATTCATGATAGAATTCATCAATATTGTCCGTTTTCTGCCTTAATTGACGAAAAGCATACCTTTGAAATTCAAGGTTGACCTCCGGATTGAAATGATTGGTGATAGCAGTCACTATTTTGCCAAAGTGTGTCTCACCCTGTCCCGGCACCAAATCCGCTTCGAGAAATGAATCCACAATGTCATTCAAATCATCACCTCCAAACGACAACAACAATGCTTTCTTCTGTCGATCATCAGTGATGTTATATCCAACGAACACATTAATCACAAGGCGAGATCTCCACTTGTTCCAACGAACGAGCTTTCCATCCGACTTGCAATCGAAGGGGGGATAGTGCGGTAGGTTTACCACTGCTCGCGGCTGTACGTCAGGCTGAGGCGCTTGATCGGCCATAATATCGATGGATAGTTATGAACTCGTCGCCAATGTACTGTTTTTGATGACCGATGGGTTATCAGGGCACTTGATTTCATTAAATCAAACTGTGCATTGGAATTCACATGCTTTTTTTAGCCAGTCTTTTTTACATCCTCCAGGGAGGTAACTCTCTTGCTCTTAGTTGATTTTGCATACCGCTAAACAATAACACCGCTAATAGCGTTATAACACTAAACCTATATCTGTAGATAATCCGTTTAGGCTGGTGGAAGGAAGGCGCACCGTTAGTTCATATATTCTATGTGGGAGTTTGATGCCGCGTCAATGTAGAATAATTTTATGATTGTTTTGAAAATAAATGCTGTATTATGTAAACTTTTATTAAAACGTCTTCTCATTTGGTGGAAGAAGATAGAATGGCATTACTCAAGTGAGTCAGCCAACTGGAAGGTGCAGTGGTTGCTGCATTCTTTACATAAGCTAAACGGTCCTGTTGGTGACACATTTCCGGAAATATGTACCAGACCTGGCATATGGTCTCAAATAATTGTAAAAGAGAACATTTAATCGAACCGTTATATGCCAGTGGTAAAGGTCCCATTCCACCCAAAGCCCCAGGGAATGTGTGCATGAAGTATCATGAGTGAGTTTAGTTTTACGCCGCACTCAGCAATATTCAAGCTATATGGTCTTGTAAATAATCGAGTCTAGACCAGACAATCCAGTCATCAACAGCATGAACATCGATCTACGCAATTGGGATACGATGACACGTGTCAACCAAGTCAGCAAGCCATACCACCCGATTCCGTTAGTCGCTTCTTACGACAAGCATGGGTTCCTGAAATATCATGCAACTGGGGAGACCGAAATTCAAACGCTTGTAGCGAAAGAGTCCAAGATGAGTAGCAAAGGTTGTGATGTACCGAGATTCTTCACTGAGTTCAAGTTGGTTGTAACCTTGGGTCGAGACAAATACATTGGAGAGACATCACGCTCCATAGCCACCAGAATAAAAGAACACAAAGCATCCGTTGAAAGATCTGACATAAAGTCAGCCCTTTCGGAACAACCCATTAAAATTCTGACCACCATTTGTTTCCTGGCAAACGAACAAAGATTGTCCATATCATTATCAATCAGGAGGAAACTGCAAGAAAGCATCGAAGTCCAAAGAATAAAGCCAGCCATCGTTATGTCTATACTTATTTGGATTTCATTGGATGTTCAACACGCCTTTCAAGGACTTTATAACACAATCATTGATTAAATAATTACCACACGGTAGAGAAAACGTGTAATAAGAACCACTTATTGCTATGTCTCGTGTATTCTAGCCGAGCGACTTTTAAAGTTAGGGATATTCTCGCCAAAGCGACTTGCCTCTGATTGTTACAAGTGGTTAACTAACATCTGTGCGGCAGTATTTCAACGGCCATCACGCCTGGTAATGAAATGGTCCGATTATAGTAATACTAATCATAGCAGTTGTCAAAATCAAATGGGATAACATGTGTATGTCCAAACCCGATGGTTGGAAGATCACAAATCCCATCTACAGTCATGTGAAACATGGACTTACGGATTACAAATGTATCTTGTCGATGTATCGTAACGCGATTTGAATATTATTATTTACTGTCCCACTTCCTACATGTTTCAATGACATCGTATTATGTTTACATGTCGACATTAGTTGATCGTAAGCTCAATACGAATAACCAATACTCGTAAACATATGATTGCACACTAATGATAGACGTTGAAGAACTATTTCCGAGAAGGACAGTAGTGGTGGTAGTTTATTCAACAGACAATAAAATCAACACTACTTTATCCAGTTCAACTGAAATGTTCACATCTCCTGGCGGCCATTATGCAACGGCCGTCTTATCCACAACCTCGCGCTCATGTCAATTTGTCTCTTTATGTTGTACGGCAGCAGGTTGAATCCTCTCCTTCAAATGTATCCTTCATGATGTAACCTACTCTCATTAGCTATAGGGAGAGTGTATTGATTTTGCAATTGTTTCTGTCCTGATGCTACCCGGATGATGTCCAGAATTCTTGACTGGTTTGCGACCTCTGCTGCGCCACCCGTAAGCACGTATCCTCACATTGATCAACAAAGCTGTTTTCGTGTTGGCATTAACTGGGTAACATTTCAGTTATTATACAAACTGCAAATTTATTCATCTAGATTAATATAACAATTCTAAACAGTTTGAGGTTAATGTTATCTCCAGGTGACTGATTGGGTTGAAGGAAACTTTAAGGCAATGTCTTTTAATAATAATTTAAATCCTAAATTATGGTTAATCCACTTTGCAAACTCACACAAAAAAGTTAGTTGATCTGTTTTCTCAATGAATCTGTACATCGACTGAGATACCTACTACACTAATGGGCAAAAGAAACGATATCAAAATTTAATTTGATAATTTGGACTCGACCTCAAATTGTGTAGGTAGTTATGAGCTTAAAACAATCGCCACAACGCTTCCCTAACATTTGTCATGAAATATTTTGTGCTTAGGCGAACAGTATCACTGCAACAGGTCTTGAGGTACGAAAATCTCGTGAACAGAATGCATTAAGCACGTGCATCTTGGGGGTATACGAGTCCACACAAACCTTCCACGACATCAGACCTTCAACTCAACTTCAGCGCACATGCCACGATTATCGCAGGAATCAAGAGCGAGAGTCGTTGGAATGGTACAGATGGGTGCCACTCATGCACATGTTGCAGCGACCTTCTTCTGTACAAGTCTAACCATCACGAGGCTGATGACTCGCTTCAGGCAAACAGGGCGGATAGTGGACAGGCCCAGAAGTGGAAGACCTCGCGTCAACACCCCCAACGAAGACCGCTACTTACTGTTTTGAATGAACAATGACTAAATGTGGAGTCTTACAATATCCTTTTAATGTAGATCAAGGTATATTCTGCAAGAATGAAATGCAGAAAGTAAATACATACTTCCATGTCTTCATAGTAAATACATATGCACATATGCACATAGTAAATACATCAAATGTAAACATCTCTGAAACCCAAGATTTATACTAAATCTCAAATTCAACATTGGACTCTCCCACGTGGGAAGAATACTCTCCACATAATATTAATAATATACTTCCGACCAACTATGCTCGAAATGATAAGTATTATAACATTAACGTAATGATAAACCACTTCAATGTGCCTAAATAACAACTGATAAGTCATATACCCTAATATATAAATGGACTCTTCCAAAAGTTACTCAAATTCGGAAACTATCGTAAAAACACAGAATTATGTCACGAAGTAATTATTTAAAGAACCGTGAATAAACCTGTAAAGTATTAAACAGTCCTTTCCATTACAAACACTGCCTACATACAGCAAATTGCCTACGCAATATCATCTTCGAAATAAAATGGAATCTTCCAAAGCGTTCATGTGAAGATATTTGAAAAGATAAATGCAATACTCCAGAAGTTGCTATTACTAATGAAATAGTAGTCATTAAAATATATTGTGAACATTCTTTTGCATAATGTATAATTTTCTCTCTCTCTCTCTCTCTCTCTCTCTCTCTCTCTCTCTCTCTCTCTCTCTCTCTCTCTCTCTCTCTCTCTCTCTCTCTCTCTCTCTCTCTCTCTCTCTCTCTCTCTCTCTCTCTCTATCTCTCTCTGGCCGTTGCTGTTGCTCTAACTGACATGTGCTCTGTGAGCGCATCGCCAGTTGCCTAAAAAGCTAGTTTATAAGGGGAGATAATTTGCAATCAATAATGTCTAATGATGCAAACCACTAGGCAAATATAAGAAGTTTCCACGGTTCAAGAAAATACACAGCATATTTTGTTACTTGTTTCAAATGAAAGTGCTACCAAGCAAATCTGTACTAGTTTACACCTCTGGCATACATTTATAACACAAACATGATACACAAACAGTGTAAACAACTTAAAGCTGAGTAATCATAATAATATTCAGATTTCTTATGTTTCAGAACACCTGTTTAAACAGTATCTACAAAATAATATATGTTACATGAAGTCATCTCTCTGGGAAATAGAAAGATACATATCTCAACTACAAATTACTCATTTCATACAATATCACCATACTCACTCACGCAAAAATTATGGGTGAATGCATTTCTAACATACAGGTAAACATGATTGTCAATAATCCTCTGGTACACAGATTCCATAAAATTTCAGAACACTTACGTATCCTGCACCTGAGAAACCGTTTCCTACCTGTGACCTCATCAGCAGCGACTGGGCTTGGACATCCTATCAGTCAACGAACAGCAGCACGACGTCTCAGACAATACGGTATCCGCGCCTACAGACCCTACCGTGGTGTATGGCTGACGCTTCAACATCGATCTCAACGTCCCCGATGGACACGCAAGGTTCGCCAGTGGCAAAACAGACAATGGCAGAGAGTGATGTTCTCAGACGAAAGCAGGTTCCACATGTTGAGGAATGATGGCAGGGCTCGTGTCTACAGACGCCGTGGAGAAAGTGTGCAACGTTGCTTTGTACAGGAAGTGGAAACGTTTGGTGGCGGCGGTGTCATGGTTTGGGGCGGCATATGTGACGATATTAAGACAGATCTTGTTGTGGTGGATAGTAATCACTCTGCTCGACGATACATTGATCAAATTCTGCGTCCGGTTGTGCTACCATTCCTACGTCAACGCCGTAACCGGATCATGTTCCAGCAGGACAACGCCCGTCCAGGTGTTACAGCACGTTCAGCACGTAGTGTCATGGGTTATATACTGAGAAACAACGTCAATGTGCTTCTTTGGCCCTCCAGGTCACCTGACATGTCACCAATTGAACACTTATCGCACCATTTGGATCGTCAGATTCGTGCTAGAGCCATTGTTCCTGGAAACCGACGTCAGCTTGTCCAAGCCCTTCAATATGGCGAAGGATCCCTGGCCAAGATATACGGCGTCTGACGTTCTTAGCACGTCGGAGAGTTAGGGCTGGCATGGATGCACACAGTGGACAGGTATTGACCACATGTGTGGTTTTGTTCCGTGATCAAATACATGACACGTCATTCCTTTATTTATACAGTGACTCAATGGACGTGTTACTGTTGCTACTCCAATGAAATGACTGAGTGCATGTTGCCCATACACCTGTTATTAAAATTTACTGTCCTTTTTCACAATGGTTGTTTGTCGTTTTGTAATATCAATGATTTCGATTTGGTATCGTTTCTTTTGCCCGTTAATTTAGTATGAATTATATGCATGTCTTAAGTGAATTATGTTTTACAGGAATGACGTTTGACATTATTGCGTTTGCGATAGTAAACCTACACGCATCAACCTAACTTTTGACAACTCCACTGTGCGAGATTGAAACGCATCACCCAGAAATCTGTTGCGAAAATGTTGTATTTGTAAACATGTTTAACTCGTCCACAAATAGACTTTAGTACATGAATTTTTACATCACCTTAGAGGAGGGAAATGTCTATAAAATCAAATGGATAATTTCAGATAACGGAGACGTTGAGCGCGATGATGACGACGAAGCACTGTCCCGACGTCGGGTCTCCTGGCTCTCAGTCCAATCTCTCTCAACCTGTTCCGTACAGTTTGACCGGATATCCTCCGAAGTCCAGGCACATACCATATACTAACCACGTATGCTGTTTTGTTTACATCCGTGATCGAATACTGTACACGTCATTCCTTCATTTATACAGTGACTCAATTGACTTGTTATTGTTGCTACTCCAATGAAATGACTGAGTGCATGTTGCCCATACACCTGTTAACAAAATTCACTGTCCTTTTCCACAACGGTTGTTTGTCGTTTTGTAATATCATTGATTTCGACTTGGTATCGTTTCTTTTGCCCGTTAATTTAGTATGAATTATATGTATGTCCTAAGTGAATTATGTTTTACAGGAAAGACGTTTGACATGTATTGCGTTTGCCTTAGTAAACCTACACGCATCAACTTAACTTTTGATAACTCCACTGTGCGAGATCAATCGGTTAATCCTTTGATCGATATTTTGGGGAAGTCTAGGCCTTTTTTGCTGCGCTTCTGCCTGCATATAATACCGTTGCCACATCAGACCTGAATTTATAAGACCTGGCCTGATAAGAGTTAACTATTCCAGACACTAGAAATGACATGGGAACCCTTGTCGGGAAATCTGAGAGGTGTTGCCACTAATTATGCCTGTTATATATTCATTAACTGGGCATCAAAGGAAGGATAAGAGGTAAATAGGTGTAGGTTTATACTACCTACCTCAGATGACAAGGGATAAGTAATAGTTGTAATGTGTGCACATTTATTGCCTAAAAACTTAAGGGTCGTTGCTGTTTTGGGGATACGGAACTTCATCGTTGCAAAAATACCGCAGAAACACATTTGCCGTGTACCAATGTTAACAATCGCATTAATAATCACTTTGATATTAACCTCAAGTGGCTTGTTAAATGATAGCAATGGCAAATTGCGAATGATTTAGTATACGCCTTCAAATACGTCAAATACGTGGTCTTAATATTGTCATGGCAACATGACATGGTTAATTAAATATCGAGGTAAAAACGCAAAAATGGGAACCATCAATCTCAGTCATCATCCAACTAAAATATTTAACAAATTTTAATCTTCTTGTAATAAAAAATGTTCACTCTAAACATCAGCTGCATTCGTCAAGCTATTTCGGAGAAATAGAAAATGTGAAATCTTTCGCGAAAACGGATGACATTAACTCATGGCCTCTCAAACCAAGGGAGTTAATTGTATTGGTCGGTTCCTGACATGTGTACTAATCCAAATAAAGGAAACAAATGAGTATCCGTCCAAAAACGATTAAGACCTGTGCTCATTAAAGGAGAAAACAATTAACTTCACCCCAGCAACAAACAAATGTATGCGTTTCTGCAAATAGAATGTTTGGACTTAGGACTAAGTGTGTAGAACTTCAACACATTCGCAAATGAACACTTAGATATGATCCATGCTACATGCGAATGTGTTCTCCAATAATGTATTTGTAAGAAAGAAACATTAATAATTAGGAACAAGGCCTAGTGGTCAAGAGCGGCGCAATTCACCATGTAGAATGAGTGAGTTGTGATTTACGCCCCTTTGGGCAATATTGCAGCGTGTTCAGCAATATCACGGCGGATGATGATGATGATGATGATGATGATGATGATGATGATGATGATGATGATGATGATGATGATGATTACAAGCTTTACGTCGGCTTTTGGTTAAGGCCAATGTTGCCGATGGTGGAGGACACCAGAAATAGATTCCCAGGCATTGTAGCCATGTCTTCGAATCCGGGTCTCCGGCGTGACGGGCAAACGCTTTAACCATTAGGCTACTTCACAGCCCACCGACGTTTCAGAAACCTATGATCGTGGCTTCAAATCCGAAATTCACCCTCAGCACGTTTCTAGCATTGTGAGAACCATTAACATTGAGAATATCCCACATCCCTACACGTTTGGGTTTCCACCCATATCAAGCTGACTCGCTGATACAACTGGAACAACGTTAAAAGCTATTCTACCCAATTCTAAAAGAATTTCTACCCAATCTCCCCCCCCCCCCTTCCCTCCACCTTCCCCATCCTCACACCCACCCACTCACACACTTACGCCATCATCCCCATGGTCCCTAATTTGGTGATCTACCTTCAGTTGTTGGCGATCTATAGCCAGTTTTTATATTGTATTGTCCAAATAGTGCTATTAGTTTTAACTTTCCACACTAGTTTTAGTTGTAATTGTGATATTCTAGTTGTTTTACTGTCCTTCGTAGACAGGTTTTTATAATATACATATATGCCATTTCAATGTCAAATATGTTCTCGTCACGATATGGCTGAGATATTGCCGATGCGACGTTAAATATTAACTCACTCACTCACTTACGACATCACAATTTCACTTTTAGGAAAGGTGAGGTGAAATTGGGTTTTACGTCGTGCCTGAGAATATTTCGCTCATATGACGACGGGCATGCGTGTGTATGTGTATCTGCGGCTGCTTGTACTAGCCCAGACATAAGCTGGTTTTATAGTGCTAGCCCACTGAGATACCATGCCGCAGTGAAGCATGGATACTCCACTGAGACACATTGTACTGACTCCGAGCCGACCAGTCCTTGTTGTACCCATTAATGCCGAGCGCCAGGCAGGACCAATAAGTACCATATTTTAACGTCTTTTGGTATTTTTAGGAAAGGGAATTCCGCGGTAGAACAAGTCCCCGAACGTGATACTCACATGAGGTAACAGGTAATAAGATCCAACTTAATTATCTCATTATCTTAATTATCCAATGCTTGCAACAAGGTCTGTTTTCAGATCCACATGCAAATCCTACAAGAGAAATGTGATTAAGTTATACTGACTTGGGCATTCAGATAGACCACAGTTGATGTCGCCAGTTTCCGAGAGACTCTCTGAGCAGTTAGCTCCGCCTTTATCTGGAGCCGGGTTGGTACAGGTTCTAGTCCGGCTTTTCATTATAGTGTGCGAGGGCCCACAGGTCTGAGTGCAAGCTGTCCTGTCCACTGGCCCCAAGCGCTGACACCACCGTCAACTGAAGACAAATGAATGTCATACCTTCAATGGGCCATGGAACAAATGCGTGTTTTATTTCACAATTTCTAAAAAATGTACTTACTGATGAATACAGAAAGTAGTAACTGCTGTGAATTTATAAAGCAAATTATAGTTTGTTGTTTAACGCCACGCTCAACAATACTCCAGCTATATGGTGGCTGTGTGTAAATAATCGAGTCTGGACCAGTTAAATCCAGTGATTAACATCATGAGCATCAATCTACGGGAAATTGGGATGAGATGACATGTCAACCACGTCCGCGGGCCTGACCACCGGATCCCGTTAGTTGCCTCTTACGACAAGCATGGGTTGCTGAAGATCTTCACGGGTGGGTTTTACCAATGAAAAAAATTAAAATCTACTCAACAAATCAATAGCGTAGGAATAACGAGTTCACGTCTTCCATAGTTACAATTATTTTCAAAAGGTTCAGGGCCCCGTTCCTCAAAGCGATCGTAGCGCTACGGTGATTGTAACTCCCATACTTTAACATAGACTTACGACTGTCGTAGCGCTACGATCGCTTTGAGGAATGGGGCCCTGGACAAAGTGACCAAATTAAAAGAAAAATTGAAAATTTACTGACAAATGTAATACAGATTGATAACATCTATGTAAAGTCAGGGGTAAAACAATTAGTCAAGGAGTAGTGCAACCTTTCCTGACGATCTCGATTTGCTAGATATGAATTGAAATTTCTCTTAAACTTTCTGTTACCCCAAATCAAAACAAAGAAATTTCGCCAAGTTTAAGTTTCAGGGATATCGGTGATCTGATGATGATCAGCCTGAACTAGAAATAGATATTGTCAAGATCGGTGTTTCATATTTAGATCTACAAAGTTTATATAAAGATTCACATAAAAACACTGTCAACAAGACCCTACAAAAGAAGGGACAACATTTATTTATCGTAGACATGTGGCGCGTCAATCATTAAAACCTTCGTCCGATTAAATTCGTTTTCACGACTTGTACCAGATGTTCCCGTGTCTTTTCAGGCCAATAATTGACAAGCCTTTGCATGTGTTTGTGATAGGTGAAACAGGATACGCTCACATCTAAGCAAAGATAAGATGTCGTCACTATCTCAGTGAATACTAAACATATGATGGTAATACTAGGTGTCATTAATATAGGGTCCAATAACATATAGCACATGTAAAGAAACCAAACGAAATAATAGAATTAAAGAGTGCCATCATAATATTTGTAATATCGTGACATACAGACAAAAAGTTCAAACAGCACTAGAAAAAAACAGTTTTTAGACCAACCCCCTGGGGCGGTGGGGGTAGCCTGGTGGTTAAAGCGTTGGCTCGTCAGGCCGAGGACCCGAGTTCGAATCCCCACATGGGTATAATGTGTGAAGCCCATTTCTGGTGTCCCCCGCCGTGATGTTGCTGGAATATTGCCAAAAGCGGCCTAAAACCAAAAACTCAGCCAGTCAGTTAGACCAACCCCCTAAAATGAAATGATATCCAGGAAGCACTCGGTCATTTAGTATCTTTTGTACCCTCCTTGCGCATCCAAGACACAGGTGCACCTTGGTCCCATGCCCCTTATCAAGTTCATAAAGTAAGCTTGTGGAATCGCATTCCATTCCTCTACTTGAGCTCTGCGGAGTCCTGGGAGATCCACTGGTGCTGGGTGACATGTATACACACGTCGACAGAGTTCATCCAAGGCATGCTCAATTGGGTTCAGGTCTGGCGAGCATGCTGGCCACTCAATCCACTCTACACCCTGCTGGGTAAGAAATTCCGTGACAATCTTTTGAGGCCTAGCGTTGTCCTCTTGCAGTAAAGAGGGTCGGCCATAAAAGCCATGCATAGCTTGCAGAAATGGTACTGCTATACGGGCCAGAATCTCGTACCGATAACGCTGTCCGGTAAGATTACCGTCGACCACGTGCAGTGGAGTACGTCCATGACCGATCCCCCGCCAAATCGGTTATGCGTGGCAATATATTTGCATCTGTGATTCGCTCTCCGTTGCGACGATAAATCCTCTGCCGACCATCACGAAAGGACAAATTGAATCTGCTTTCATCTGTGAAGAGCAGGCGAGACCATTAACATTGATTCCAGCAGCCATGATGTCTCCTGCATCTCGAACGTGCCTGTCGGTGACGTGGTGTTAGTGGTGGACGAACTGCAGGTCACCTACATCGGAGTCCGACTGCCCTTAAACGTCGACGAACGGTGCTCCTGGACATCCTTACATTGCTAACATTGAAGTGTTCTGTCTGAAGATCTGCTGCGTGGTCTGCTGAGTCTGTTACATAATCACGTGCCTATCATCTCGGACTGTTGTGACTCTGGGGCGACATGGTCGACGTGCATATTCCACGGACCAATTGACTTGAAATCTCTGCCACAGTCTACCAATAGCACTCTGACTCACATTAAAGCGGAGAGCAACCTGCCGCTGAGTTTGACAGGATTCCAAAAGGCCCATAGCTGCGATTTCAAACAGGTACCTGAACAGTGAACGACAATGAAAAAGCATCAGTGCATGTTTATTGTCCTCCGCTTTCCATGGGTAGAGCGACTTGCACGTGCAAATCATTGACATTAAGTAGCAGGTGGTTTTCAATATTGACAATTTGAATAAAAAATGTGCCATTTGTAAAACGTAATAATGATATTACAACAGCCTGCTGTGTTTTTTCGTACTGTTAAGAAAATTTTTAAAACATTCAGTTGTATATTGAAAAACGAAGATTTGACAACTTTTAAGAAATAGTGTTACCAATATTTGACCTTTCTTTAATGACACCGAGTATATATATATATATATATATATATATATATATATTATATATATATATATATATATAGTGTGTGTGTGCGCGCGCGTCGCACATATAAATCATCGCCATCATATCTTTAGGATTCACTAAGAAATACGAAATGTTCGCGTGCGTGCGTACGTGCGCGCGTTCATTGTAAACCAAATGTTTGCAATCAAAGTAGCCTTCTTGTCTAAGGCGCTGCAATTTAGGGTTCCGGCACACCAGAAAACATTTATCGTAGTGTCGAATCCCGCTGCGTACGAACATTTCTTGGCATCATACCCCAACCCGAGAGTTACGTTAAAGCGGTGTGAGGCCTGGACAACTTTGGCCATTAAGGCCGACATGCCGGGATATGAATGGAATACAGTTCAAAGTGGCATTAAATCAAAGTTACGTTTTCAACGTAATTATTTCTTCAAAATAAATTATGATCAGGAAAGCCATCGTGTCCTTTTTTCATCAAATTTAAATCTGGAAATAATCTTAAAGTTCATTCCGTTACCTGGTGCACAAGTTGAATACATGTTGAATCCAGATTCACTGGAATACGTCATTGCTGCTGGTGTTGTGAGAGGTACGGTATACGCCACACATTCTCTACTGGTTCCCTTGTATCCGAAGGACTTTATCGGTCTAAAGAGAGAACAGCGAGCCGCACATTCGGCACGACTAGCCATATCTGTCTTGGTCCAGAGAACACTTCCGGTTATTCTTTTATTCTGGAAATCTGGCAAAGGGTCTACCTCGCATACATCACAAACAATTGTAGAACTTTGAACAAGGCCAAAACCACAAGGTATCAAAACCAGTATCACATCTCTTATGGCCATGATTGAAGCACTCCTTGCTTCCCCAAACTCTTGCTCTAAAGTGGAATTTTGGTGACACTGCCAGCTTAGTTCATCGATTTGTGTGTTGACTCCCCAGACATAAACAGTCTTGTCTGAAGAATGTCCATAAATGAATGACTAAACAAAGGCGGGTTCCCACAGAGATTACCTGTCTGTTTCAGAAAGCTGAATAGTGCCAAAATGTAAAGCAATGAAAGCTTCAGAAAAACAATAAGAATTGCGGTTAGATCTCATGCATGATCGGCAGTGTTTTGGGACCAAGTGCTGGTGGCCTGAACTGGGAAACGGCTGAACATGATATATATGATGTACCGTGAAGTGACAACCTCTCCAGAGATCAGCAGTTGTTGTGATACTTTTAATTATACATACATCATGAAGTCGAAAAATGCACTCATAACTTGTTTACTACCAAAGGGACTATCTACTTGTGTATCTTTCTGTTAGATTGCACATTCAATGAAGCGATGATTGTATCCAACAATGTGAGGTCTGATTGCTGCCAGTGAAAACGTTTCAACGAGTTTAGTACGTCTAGAGTTTAAACACATTAGCATGATCTTGTCAATTATTAAGGAATTAGAGTATGACACAGCCACGTCACTTTGATGAATGTACTGTATTCAGCCATCTGTCACTTTCACCATGTCCGATGTCAGTTACTCTAAAGTTGAATCATTTCTCACTATTGAAACATTGAAGCATTGACACTGAAACCTATTTAGAAGTTACTTGATTTTCATCAAAATATATTACTCAAGCTGCTATTTGCATATTAAAATAATCTCTGAAACGGTCTGCGAACGAATGAATCATGAGCACATGACTCGTGACTATTTCATCGGATTTTTTTAATCTACAAATTAACAAATTACACTTGCACATAATTCATAACGAATGCATGTATTGATATAAATATTAAAAGTCACAGCGTACTCAATAATGATGTGACGTATTGGACATTGGTCAATAATGCACACTGACAGGTTGGAAATATGTTCCAAGGTTTCATGCTTGTCAGAAAGAAAATTACAATACGTTTTGTAAATACAATGTAGTATTATATACAATAGTAATAGTATTATATAATTAGTAGGTCAAATTAGTAACTGAAATTGTTAGTGGCTGTTTCTTCAAATTAGTTAAAGTATTATTTCATCATTGTCCCCCTGAGTGGGTATGTGAGACCACGTCTTTCAAAGTATATTTAGTCATTTTTAATCATAGAATATATGTTCGATTAATTCATGGCTAAATCTGTCTAATTCACCAACAGCTGAAGGGATGGTTTAAATCCAGCAAAGCTACTGCAAGTTCCCATGGTACCTGCTAAGGTGGTCTTCAGTTGTTGGCGATCTGTAGCCTGTTTGTATGTACTCTAGTTGTTTTACTGTCTGGTTTTATTATGTATATATATTCGTGAAACTAATAAGGAAACACTTGAAAGTTCAAGTGTTTCTTTATTCTTTTCCAGAATTTCACCCACAGTGCAATACCAAGCTTGTGAAGAAACATGGAAAAGAATAAAGGAACACTTGTACTTGCAGGTGTTCCCTTATTCGTTTCAATGAGTATATCATCTTTACAAACGTTAAATTTGTCCTCGACATGGCTGAAATATTGCCGATTTGACTATCACCCACCCCAAAGTCATACTATTCCAGGTTTTGTGCTATTGTCCCAGTGTATACCACCATGAATGAACGAGAGTATTTATGTACGCCCCTTCTATTAACATATACACCACACGTTTTATTGAAAACGTTATTCCCGGTGAAAGTAATGCATTATGTAGATGTACATTGACCGTCACGACGTCTATTCCCGCCCACACAAACAAGCTTCTAATGTATCCCACCAGATTACCAATTTCCATTATTTATTTACGTCAAACCAAACCTTATTCATTTGTTGTGTATTTGAACAATACAGGGGGCTAAGTATTGTTTCGAGCAAGTTCTGTGATGCAAAATTGGGATGGTACTATTTGTTACGTGTCGACCTCCAAAATAAAACAATAAGTTAGCCCTTAAATCTAATCTTAAAATATACAGTGAGTTAGTAAATTTTGTTTTACCCCACTTTAAGGAATATACCAGCAATATCAAGGCAGGGGACACCGGGAATGGGCTTCACACGTTGTACCCATGTTGGGAATCAA
Organism: Haliotis rubra; assembly: GCF_003918875.1. Taxonomy (NCBI): domain Eukaryota; kingdom Metazoa; phylum Mollusca; class Gastropoda; order Lepetellida; family Haliotidae; genus Haliotis; species Haliotis rubra. The sequence continues at coordinate 79,526 of NW_025764927.1, read as the reverse complement.
ACCCGGGTCTCCGGCGAGACGAGCGAGCCCTTTTACTACTAGGCTACCCCACCAGCCTGCTAAAGATACCGATCACAGGGGCTTGTCACGCAAAAAAACGATACATGCAATCAAGCCAAAAGGAGCGTTGGGGTAGCCTAGTGGTTAAAGCGTTCGTTCGTCACGCCGAATACCCGGGTTCGATTTCCTACATGGGTACAACGTGTGAAGCCCATTCATGCTGTTCCCCGCTGTGATATTGCTGGAATATTGCTAAAAGCGGCGTAAAACCATACTCACTCGCTCACTCAAGCCAATAGATTTACCTACAAAATGAGACATAGATCATGCTTTGGAGGATAAAGTCTTCGGAAGCTGGAAAAATCAGGATTTTCCGATTTTCGACTGTTTACTGAATTTCTTGTTTATTGCACCGTAGACACAGACGACACACACCAATCGCCATTCTTTCCGAGACACATATACCTAACTGACATTATGAGTTTACGTACATAAGTCGAAAATGATCCTTTGTCGTGCCCGTTCGCCATTGACGACCTTGACTATCAACTACCCCGCTCTGAATAAAGTCAGCGATCTGATTGGCTATAAATAAAATATGTCCTGTAATTGTTAAGACCCCGTCAGTGACAATATATACCTTGATGCCAGCTTCTGTGATACAGACCAAGACTAACAAATAACAAAGAAAACAATGTGATGACCGTATTTAAGTTTACAACCCGTTTCAAATTACTGCAAAGTATAACAATGGCAATGCAATATTACATTTGTAGTATAAAATACAAAAGCAGTGGTAACTGCGTTTAGGTAAGAGATCATAAGATTCACCTAGTAGCAACAGTGATCAAGCTTTAAAAATAGGCCTACACTGGTTATCTAAGTTTCTTTGAGTAGCGTGTTTAGAAGTTGTTGAATCAGATACGGACAAACTTTATGGATGAACAACTTCTTTCCATAAAGTTGGTCCTTGTCTGGTTGTCTAAGAGAACACATGATCTTGACAAAGCCGCTTATTCGATGGAGTGAGTGAGTTAATTTTTAACGTCACATCGGCAATATCTCAGCCATTTCGGGACAAGAACATATGTGACATTGCAATGGAATATATGTATATGATAAAATCCTGTCTACGAGGGACAGTAAAACAACTAGAATACCACAATTACAACTAAAACTAGTGTTGAAAGTTAAAACTAATAGCACTATTTGGACAATACAATATAAAAACTGGCTATAGATCGCCAACAACTGAAGGTAGATCACCAAATTAGGGATCATGGGGACTTACATTACTTTTGCTACCTGCATGGACCCTAGCTGGATTTATATCATCCCTTCAGCCGCTTGCGATTTAAGTCAAATTAGCCAAAATTAAAATGGCAAATATTCTACGTTTAAAAGGCATGGTTGAGCTAAATTGACTTTGAAAGTTTTGGGACTTACGTATGCTCTCAGGAGGACAATAATTTTACGATACTTTAACCTCCTTTGAGGATACAGCTACTAACAATCACAGTTTGCTAATTTATACTACCATTGATAATAAAATGACATTTATCTATTTACAAAACATATTGTTCAAAATTTATCCAATAATTCAATTTTTTTTTAAAATTCGATAATTAAATGAGAATGTACATTATAAAAACGATCCTTCATTGTTTTGACACTGAAATATTTATCCCTTGTGATGGAAAAATCCATACAGTCAAGAAGGACATGCTTGACTGTGATTCCCTCATCACAAGGGATGCAAAATGGAGGATCCTCACCTATAAGTAAATACTCATGTCTGTATCGAGAATGGCCAATACAGCATCGTCATAGAATGACCTCTTCAAATCTGGACCGACAACCCAAATAGATGTAACCGATAGTTACATAAGATCCCGGATGTAACTTCTTATAACTGGTTTATAATCACTGTAAGGTATCAGAAGTGGTGTCACAGATTTGTTGAGAGCGGCCTTTGCAGCAGAATCGGCCGCTGCGTTACCAGTGATTCCAACATGGCTGGGTAACCAGCAAAAGACGATGTCGTATTGGCCAGTAGCAAGATTATTATGTGGTTCAATTATGTCATGTAAAACAGGATGCTGACACGAATTGTTTTTAATTGCTTGAAGACAACACAGCGAGTCCGAAAAAATAATAAAGTCCTTATGTTTAGACTGTTTGATATATCTGAGGGCAGTTAAATGGCCTTTGATTCGGCTGTAAATATGGAAGCGTGATCTGGTAATCTAGTTGATAATGTTTTGGATCCAATGACAGTGGCACAGCCAAATGCGCCACCATCCTTGGATCCATCTGTAAATATAGATTTATATGTATTACATGTACTTAATTATTTAATTGATTATAGTCTTGTTTCTACTGTAACTGATTTGTTTCTGATTTCTTTAGTTTGGTTAATTTCAGGTCAACTCTTGGCTGTACCAACTGCCAAGGTGGAGAAGAGAGCAGGCGGAAAGGATATATGTTAGTGAGTGCAATATTAGCATCTAAAATAAAGGTTGAATTCGTATTCTTAGAGGTGGAATAAGCGATGACTTTTTTACCGTAAAGATCTTCATACAGAGGATTAAACACACAATTGTAAACAGGGTTAGACTTATTAGCATATAACTTGGTTATGTACTGTAAAGAGAGTTTAATTCGGCGTTGTTTTAGCGATGGCTCGTCAGCTTCAACGTAAAGACTGTCAATAGGTGCAGTTCGGAAAGATCCAAGACATAGTCTCAGACCTTGATGGTGAATAGAATCAAGCAGTTTAAGATTACTTTTACGAGTTCCACCATAGACGATGGAACTATAATCAAGCTTGGAACGGATCAACGATCTATACAAGTGTAGGAGGGTTGACTGATCACCTCCCCACTTAGAGTTAGAGACAACTTTCAAGAGATCCAAAGCTTTCAGACATTTTGTTTTAAGATATTTGATATGAGGTAGGAATGTAAGATGATGGTCAAATATGATACCTAAGAATTTAGCTTCCTTAACTACTTTAATGGGAGTACCCGATGGATGTAAGTCTGGGTCTTTATGTGGTTTATACTTACGACAGAAATAGATGCAGTTAGTTTTAGACTTAGAGAACTTAAAGCCATTTTGTTCAGACCAATCATTGATTTTATTGAGACAGACTTGCAACAATCTCTCAATTGTGCGCATATTTTTACCTCGACATGAAACAATAAAATCATCGACAAATAACGACCCATCAATAGAGTCGTTTAAAACTTAAGATAAGCTGCTGATCTTTATACTAAACAACGTTACCGACAATATGCTGCCTTGTGGTACACCCTGATCTTGATCGTAAAAATCAGACAAGGTGGATCCCACTCGAACCAGGAAATGCCTGTTTGCCCAAAACTGTGATATGAAATTTGGCAAACGGCCTCTCAAACCCATGTTATTAAGATCTGTTAAAATTCCATGTTTCCAGGTGGTATCGTAAGCTTTTTCTAAGTAAAAGAATATAGATACGGTGTGTTGTTTGTTAATAATACCATTCTTCACAAAAGTTTCCAGTCTAACCAAATGGTCAATGGTACTTCTGTTTTTCCTAAACCCACATTGGATATCGGTAATCAGTTCATTTGTTTCTAAGTACCATATTAGTCTGTTATTGAACATTCTTTCCATGGTCTTACAAACACAACTAGTAAGCGATATCGGCCTATAGTTTGAAGGATCAGTGCCATGGCGGCCAGGTTTCGGTTTAGGAATGACGACAGCATTGTGCCATGATGAAGGAAAATTTCCCGTTGTCCAGATGTGATCGAATATATTTAATAAAGTTTCTCAACAGGAATCAGGTAAGTGTTTAAGTAACTGATAGTGAATATTATCAGAACCTGAAGCAGTTTCATGAGCTTGCCCCAAGGCAGTATGCAGCTCATGGATGGAAAAAACTCCATTATAGTCCTCTCTATTATCTGAAGCAAAATTGAGTTTCTTTTTTTCTGCGTGTTCTTTAGTTTTTTTAAATTTCGGTGTAAAAATTGATGAAGATGAATGTTGAGCTAACGTTTCTCCCAATTTATTTGCTATGTCAGAATTACTGGTTAAGAGTGTGTCACCATCCTTCAGATGATGAACACCAGATCTTGAACCTTTACCGTTTTTCCTTTGCACCATATTCCAAACTTTGGACATAGGTGTTCGAGAATTAGGTTTGGACACATAGTCTCGCCAGGACGACTGCCGTTTGTTTTGTTTGAAGGTACGACGTGCCTTAAATAAGTATTTTAAATTTACTCAAGTTATGGACAGTTGGGTGATGGCGAAAATATTTCTCTGCCTTTTTCCTCGCTTTTCTAGCATGTTTACAATCTGAACTAAACCATGGTTTCAGCACATGTGGACTCGTAGAGGACTTTGGTATACAATGATCAGCTATATTATTTAAAGCGTCAGACAATACCTGAATAGGATAAGCTACATCACTGAAAAAATGAGTTTGTAGTTTTGATTTACACATAGTTTTATACAAGGACCAGTTAGCCTTGGAAAAATTCCATCTTGTGTAAGATGGAGAATCAGCTAGGTTTATTTCTGAAAGGATAGTTGGGAAGTGGTCACATCCACAAAGGTCATTATGGACTGACCAATCAAATTCATTGAGAAGGTTAGAGTCAGCCCGAGACAAGTCCAAAGAAGAGTAAGTACCGGTTGCAGGATGGAGGTAAGTGTGAGAATCATCATTATATATACAGAGATCATTATCTGAGAGGAAATCTTCTATTAGTTTACCTTTAGTGTTAGTGTTTGTACTACCCAAGAGCGGGTTATGCCCATTTAGGTCACCAACAATAACACAGGGTTTCGGAAGTTGATTATAGAGCGATTGGAGATCAGCAAGATGAATTGCTGATGAATGCGGAATATATAGCGAGCACAATGTAAAAGCCACGTGAAAAGTAGTCCGCACTGCAACGGCTTGGAGATTAGTTTTAAGTGTTAAAGGACTATGGATAATATCCTGCTTAGCAAGGATTTAAGATCCTCCAGTGGCCCTGTCACCCGGAGGAGAATGATATCCAATGAACTGACGAAAGTTAAAATTGTCCGTATTTTTGGGGGTCGACAAGCTATGAGCCCTGTACTGGATGTTTTCAGAGACATCCATGTCTTGGAGAGATCCAAGCTTATTGTAAATTTGGATTTTGTCTTCTGTCCCCTTTGAGGCTCTGCCACTATGGTATTTTTAAGATTCGTTTATTGGTTTGTTTTTATGTTTCGATATTTGCTTCCCATTAATTCCAGATGGAAGTTTGGAAGTAGACTGTGATGATGATTGTTCCTTTGGAAGATGGCCGAGATTCAACTTCTGCTTTAGCAGTTGTTGTGGATGTTGATGCAACGGTTCGCGTTGACTGGTCAGGAGAGTAGACTTCGGGTGCATCAGAGTCAACCCATGTCAAATTAGTTTGGCAGTGTGTTGATGAAGTGAACACAGTTGAAGTTACATTTTGATGTGTTCCGGTTCTCGTAACTGAAGCATAGGACTCATTTGGTTCTGGTGTGTGAACAACAAGTTTTTGGGCATCAACAAAACTAATATTCCTTGAGAATTTAATTTTATTAATTTCCATTTGTTGTTTCCAGATTGGACATTCTTTTGAAAAAGATGAATGAGTACCAGAGCAATTAGTGCATTGTTTAAAGTTGTTATCACAATCTTCAGTAACATGGGTTTTTTCGCTGCAGTGAGCGCATGTAATAGACTTTGTGCACTTGTTTACACCATGACCATACTTTTGGCATTTGAAACATCTCAATGGGTTGGGCATATAAATATCAACGTTGAGATGACAATACCCTGCTTTAATTGATTTTGGAGCAGTTGGATAAGAAAAGTGGAATAGGTAAGTGTTTGTTGGTTTAGTTTCAGAGTTTTTCCGTGTTGTGAATCGTTTCACAAACGTCACTCCTTGTTCTTTCATTTCAGAGACTATGTCTAATTCACTCATATCTGCAAATAGTTGATCCCGGTCTCTGACGATTCCTTTGCTTGTGTTCAAAGTTCTATGTGGAGATACCGAAGCCAGTATTCCAACAAACAGCTGAGTTGACATCAAATTTGTTGATTGCTGTTTCCTGCTGCATTCGATGAGCAAAGAGCCTGAGCGCAATCGTTTGATATTGCGGACCTCACCTGCAATACCATGTACACCCTTTGACACTGCAAAAGGGTTTAATTTTAAAGGTGATTTGTCAAGTGTCTCGAGAACTAAAAATCGTGGCCAGTATTCACTTGAGGTAGACGGTCGTTGGTCGTCATCATCACTGTCCAATTGACGTTTGTTTCGTTTTGTTTTGTTTTGTTTTGTTTTGTGGTTTGTTTTGGTTTTTTTGGGGGTGGGGGGGTGTAGTCCGTAGTTAGCGTAGAAGGTTCATCATCCGAGCTCCCCACCCGCCATGGAGTATCATAAAGACAATGCTAAAAACAAGTGGATATCCCACTTGCAGCACCAAGGATACTCAGAAAATACACTCCAGCAGAAAAACAAAAAGTTTAATTATCCCACTGAATTGGCCCATGAGCCACCGCATTCTGGGCATACGACTCCAGGCAAAAGGAACAATCGTTCTAATTTTAAGTCAATCCAAACTTTGTGAAATTATTTTTTTCCAATGCCCAAAACAGGATCATTTAAATAAATTAAATTTGTGCAATATAAAATAGAATGCACAGGCCTTCGCATGACCAGCCGATTGGTTGAACCGGGCCCATTCAGCCACCAGTCTAGGTGAAGTTAGGGCCGAAGTGGTGTGTTGGGCAAAGGAACACTGTTCCTGGAACCAGTGCCCTCAACCACCAGAATCCCTTCCTCCACCGACACAGGGGCGCAACCAACGGCAAACGGGTTGGTGGACCAAATATACCCCCGGGTCCACAACGGAGGGTTGAAGAGCGCTTAGCGTTACCCAGCACCCACCACGAGGAGGTGGCTCTTAACGGGTGCCTAATTGATGGACTTTACTTTAAGACGAATGAGGCATGCGCCCGCCCACTCATATTGTCTCAATTGATCTCTAGACATTCCCATAACATACTTGATTATTCTATAGCTATTTGTTTTTATCCCGCGAAGATCCGCGTTAGACTTGATTTTCAGTAAACATGCTTGTCCCCCGTGAGATCCGGGTTAGAATTTATCTTTAGTAACCAATGTTTGTCCTAAGAGGCGAATAACGGGATCGGGTGGTCAGGCTCGCTGACTTGGGCAGATCGATGCTCATGCTGTTGATCACTGGATTGTCTGGTCCAGACTCGATTATATACAGACCGCTGCCATATAGCTCGGATATTGCTGAGTGCGGCGTAAAAATAAACTCACTCACTCTTGTGCGTTTGGTTGCTATATATTTGTCGCACTCAGAAATATCCCAGCCAAATGACAGTAGTCTTTTCTCATCGGGATCTTCACGGGTTCTGTATATTCCATAAGATTCCAGATTACTATTACCTTAAACAAAACTCCAACCCACTGCTTACATTAGATATTAATACACTCCTTACAAATAAAACACAATGTTGTAGACTTCTACTTAGTCTTAACAGAATCTAATACAATTACAACATTCTTCAAAAATTAGAATATTCTGTCATGTATAGCAATGCTCACTATCAACCACTTGTTTTTTGCATTTATTACTCGAGTGTTAGCTCGTACGTTTGGGGCGGCGGGGTTCAACACTAGCGCATGTTCAATAATAAACTTTGCTGATTAAACATTTTTGTAGTGAGTAAGTTTAAATTTACGCCGCTTTTAGCAATATTCCAGCAATATCACGGCGACGGACACCCCATATACCCAAATGAGGAATCGAACCCGGATCTTCGGTGTGATGAGCGAGCACTTTAACCACTAGGCTACCTCGCCGCCCTACAAAAATGGGTCCTCCGCAGTGATATTGCTGGAACATTGCCAACAGCATCGTGAAACCTCACTCACTCACATTTTAGTAAAACTTATATATGTAGTTCTGAATTCGAAACGGCAACGCACGTTTTATCTAACTAGTCTGTTGTTATCGGAGACAGGAGATTGTACGATGAGAACAATGTAAATCTATCTTTAATCAGCTACAAACACAGTGTGTTTTCATCTCTATTTCCATGGAGACTATCATGCCTCACAGAGTACCCAGTTGATCAATCGAAGTGTCCCCCTACAGGGACCACATTTCCGTCTGTTAAAGACAGAAGCAATAGGTCACGCTTTTGGTTTCTTTATATAGCTGAACAGTGTATTTGAATGTAAGTCGCTTGGCGCCCATGCTTCACTGAAATAGAAACGTTTGCATGTGAAATATTAACAAGGTAATACTTACCAAAGGAATTGTGGATCACGACTGATTGGTGCACAAACGTAGATGAAATATACAACAGTTTTTGTATGAGACGAACAACGCTTTGGTCTAAAATAAAATGCTAAGTAAAACGTGATGCAAATGTTATGCAAATTATAACGACAAGCAACGTCAATGGGGATTCCTTGCTACAAACAGAGTCGATTGCACAATTCCTAATTTATCAGGAACATGTGTTTGTGAAGCACTATCGAACAGGGATGACACCGGGGTTCGCCAAAGGGTGAGCGTATCCTGTCCCACCAGTGGCACCCATCATGAACACACGCAAAGGCTAGTCAATTGCAATAGCCTGTGTATGATCACATGTATAGTAAGACTTCAGGCCTACAAGAAGAAGCCTTTATTTCCAGAACATGCGACTCTTGTTACAGGCGTGTTTTAAGGCAAAGTACCAGATTTCTTTTGTCATTTTCAGGGATTTTTCAATCATTCTAATTCTGTCGTTAGTTGAGTTGTCAACACATCCGTACCTGCAACAATTGTTGTTTGGGATTACACTTTCTCAGTTAAGTACAGAATCCAGTACTTTTGTGAGTCACTTCCACCAGCCCAGTCAGTGATCTAACCCAAACTCTGCCACTGTAGCTTCCACACAAAGGGAACTATGTAATCGCCAACATCTGAAGGGATGGTGTAAACACAACTAGGGTCTATGCAGGTAGCAAAAGTACTGTAAGTTCCCATGGTCCCTTTTATGGTGGTCTGCTTTCAGTTGCTGGCGTTACTCAGCTCGATTTTATATTATATTGTCCTGGTGGAAATCCAATGAGGAAAATGAGGACAATTTTATGGATATACAACTTCTTTATTCTATATAGGCGACGTTTCGACATAGATTCTAATATCGTTGTCAAACAGACGTTAAAAAAGAAGTTGTATATCCATAAAATTGTCTTCCTTCTTCTTCTCCACAACTTCTGGAATGCCAATCAAAGAAGTCACCAACTGCTATTTTGAACGATCACCTTCCGTGTCATAAGTTGGGTACCGTGATGTGAAAATACTAAGGTAATGTAATGATATGCTGTCTGTTGTTGAAGATGAATTGTTGTCAAAGTTTGTTGACATGCGACTATATCTTCCCCATTTTGATAAAATTTCAAAACTAAAATTCAAAGGAAGTACATGTTCCGTTGTCAATCAGCGTTTAGACCAAGAACCTTTTTCTGGTCTTTGTGACGATATATAAACCCAGGAATGACGTCTTGTGATCCTTTGAACGCCTGCCTTAGAACCTTCCATATGAATTGTTACTAGTCTGTATCACTTGTGGCATGGCTAGACAGGAATTGATTTCATCAAATTCTAACAATTATTAAAAATATGCTTCATGTTCTGTCTTGCACACAAACGAAAGAAGTGGCCACTGAATGTTTTCTTCAACACATCTGAAGTTTGACGTCCGATCAAGCGTGTCACTGAGCATGACGTTCGAAGAGTATCGGTTAGGGTGTTGGCTTGAGGCATAACAGCTTATTTTTGTTGAATTCAAGAACGATATTCCTTTCTTAAGAGCTGCAACTTCAGGCAAATGTACAAGAAAAATTATTTTGAGGCTGGTGGAGTTTATCTCCAGTGAATCTACTCCAAGTTGTTCCAGGGACAGCGTATACAATCTGACCATGTCTGAATACTGAAGGAGAGTTGAGGCTATGTTTTTTATCTTAAAGGGGAAGTGTACACGATAAAATCACATTTATTCTTATGTGAAACAAAGTGAAATAATTTAATTATTTAGTATCAATGGTTGAAATTATACACTCATTTTTCTTACAATAAAAATATAACCCTCATAATAAGGGATGAAATGTTATGCCATTATGCGGCCCTTGTTTGCCGAGCTAAACCGGCCAGAGTTACTGCCCTTTGATTATGACGTAATTGGTGCCACTTGATTGTAGATTGATCTCCTGTCTTATCCCAAATCAAAGGATAATGATAATGAAATTAATCACGTGAGAAAAGTTTGTAAAAATAGGAAAGTTCAAAAAATAAGATCTGAAAATGTAAGCAGCAGGACAGATTGATCGGGTATATTTTCATTCATAACCTCACGTCAATGAAAATACCAAATATGTGTAACAATGTTGACATACGTATGACATCACTATCGTTGTTTCAAGCAACGTATATATAAATGTGACATGTAAGTAGTCCGAAACATTCTGACAATCTGCTGGTTGTTATTTTCTGCTTGTTTTCATTGTGACCAAGGGAAATAGTCAGAAATGAAGAGAACTTCCATCGTCGATGTGCGTGAGTTTGCGTCAGTCATGGTGTCACGCTTTCCGAGTCGAAACTACAATATGTTGTTGCTACGATACCTTTCCCATACATGGTCTAAAACCAATGAGCAAGTGTATACAACAAAAGTAGGCGAACAGATACACAGAGTGAAACCTGAAATTGACTTTGTTTACATTTCAAACAAGTGGTCCTTTCCCAGCGCGGCATCTGATATACAGAGTCGTGCAAATAGTATTCGGACACTTGACGTCCGCTGATCACAATGATACGTTTTGGGGGGTTTTTTTGCTTGTTTGGTTGGGTTTTTTTGTTTTGTTTTTTAATATATTTTTTTGTGTTTTAAATTCAATTCTCCCAGCTAAATTTGACATTTGAATTAAGACATACTATAAATTACGCAAAACACAGTGAATGTGAATGGGGATTTCGTAACGTGTCAAAACTGGCCAGATTTACGGTGCATGCAATTTTCAGTTTATTTGCCTTACAATGAGCGGATGATGTCACAGAAAAACGAATTTCAAACCGAATTAAAAACTGCCAACTGCGTTTATCTTCGTGATGTATTTGGATATGGTATCGATAGGTGGGAACAGTGGAAGAGGTGGAACATATATAGTACGATTTATGTAGGAATTAAGTAACAAACGTAAAATACCGACATATTCACCGATGGCAAGTAAGATATGTAGTGCATAAACTTTAGTTTTTGTGAAAAACGATACTGTTCAGTGAGTGAGTAAGTTAAGATCTAAAGTCACATCGGCAATATTTCAGCAATATCGTGACTAAAACTAGTTCTAAATTCATAATACATACATATAATATATACAACCCTGTCAACGAAGCACAGTAAAACCACTAGATTATCACAGATTGAGTTAAACTAGCTAGCATATATCTTTAAAGGTAGAAAAATATTTCTGGACAATACAATGTAAAAATGGGCTATAGATCGCCAACAACTGAAGGTAGATCACCATACTAGGGACCATGGGGACTTACAGTGCCTTTGCTACCTGCATGGACCCTAGTTGGATTTACACCATCCCTTGAGCCGCTGGCGACTGTAGGACAAGTTTAGCCGAAATTTAAAGGTACAAATATACTACGTTTAAAAATCGGGTAAGCAAAAATTTAACTTTGAAAGTTTTGGGACTTACGTACGCTCTCAGGAGGACAATAATTTTACGATACTTTAACCCCCTTCGAGGATACAGCCACTAACAATCGCAGTTGCAAATTTATACTACCATATTTAAAATACCATTTATCTATTTACAAATCATTTAACAAATCTAATTCTTTTAAAAATGCAGTAATTAAAACAGAACTGACATTACTAAAAAGATCCTTCATAGTTCGTGATTTAAAATAGATATCCCTTGTGATGGAATATTCAACACAGTCAAGCAGGGCATGCTTGACCGCGATACTGTTGAAAGACTACCGACTCAGGTTGAATGTTGTACAATTTGGTTACGTGGTAACACTGTTTGTACAATGTATACGTTTTTTCAAACTGCAACGTCATCACAGTGTGGAACTGACCACATAGCCAGCTGACGGCCAGGCAACAGTTGGATGAAAACAGTAGCCTGCGCATCGAGACACAAGAACCACACCTATACCTGTACCACGTGAAATGAGTCTAACAACGTCATTCGTTTGTCGGTTTGGCACCAATGACGTCAATTCCAAGGGACATAAGCCATGGTGTGTTTATTGTAGACATATAACTCTCGGTTAATGTGGAAAATTTGAATTCCTTTAACGCAAAAAATAAGTTAGTTACTTCTGATATCTGTACTGTTTTGGGCATAAAACTACTTGACAAACACTTTTTATGATGAAAAAGTGCAAGACAAAAGGTTAATTTTTGTGTAAACTAAAACTATCCTCGTTCAGGGCAAACCGACGGGCTGTTCTATTGACCAGTCGGTCCCCTACGTTATGACGCACATTTCCAGGAAAACAAATGATAAACAGTTTGAAGACAGTTTATGTTCGGGTCAAATATCTTCTCTTTATTATTTTAGGTACATCTGTGATAATCGTAAACCACACGGGGCAATGTAAACGTCGCAATTCTACTACCAACGTAAGTTTAGAACATTAAATCCAGATGAAGCCGACAAGTCACGCGACTTCCCATGGATGCATTGTGGGACCATGCACATAAGCTCAGTCAGAGAACGTTGCCGGGCTGCTATGTAATTGAGATTCGAGCTGATATTTTTTTTTCCGTTGAAAACAGTTACAGGTAATGATTCCACCAGTGAAGTTAGCCCAGTAAACCAAGAAACGGGGCTCAACGGAGTACTGGAGGAGATAGTACGAGTCGATGACAACTGACATGCATCGTCACGTCGGTTACCAAGGGTACGTTTTATAACGAGGGGGCAGACAGGAATGGCGTAGTGACGTCAATACAGTGTGAAAATGCAGTAATGCAAAAAGTGTACTTTAACGCCTCATAAAGTACTGTCGCTGCCTATGATCTCTTAGTGAAGCATCTTAGAATACGTCATATTGTACTGTTTCTGTAAAGTGAATGTCATGTTCAGAAAACTCAACTGGGTTGGTTTCAATACCAACTTCATTTTTTCCTGGACAGCTTTCTTTCTGTCAAACAGCTCAACCAGGCAGTATGATACTTTGGCTCCTCCGACACAACATACCCACCGCTGAGTTTAGCGGGACGTTTTCTATTAATGTTATTCATGGTGTATTGGTGCATTCTGATACTCTCTGTGACAAAATATCCTATGAGACTTCATTGAATGCAGATGTTGGTGAAGGTATTTCACACATGAGGCATTTAGAAGTTCAGGTGAATTACATCACGTCGCTTAAATCCTGAGGTCAATATGAGCATCGTTTAATGTATCCCTGCATGTGTCCATGTATTACCTGCAGAGGTGACTAACGGGATCGGGTAGTCAGGCTCGCTGATTGGTTGACACATGTCATCATATCCTAATTGCGTAGGTCGATGCTCATGATGTTGATCATCTGGTCCAGACTCTTGATTATTTATAGCCATACAGCTAGGACATTGTATCATATGTTATATTTGGGATTACACTTTCTTAGTTAAGTACAAATTCTTGTACTTTTTGAGTTGAGACCCATCCGGGATTCGAACTCACACCCTCAGAGTCAGGCACCTAATCGCCAGCACACAAAGTCAGCCGCGCCTAACCCGCTCAGCTACCGCGACTTCCACAAAAATGGAAGTCGGACAACTGGTAGTCTAGACTGCGGGCTTTGTGTACCCCTCTGATAAGTAGGACATTGCTGAGTGCGACGTCAAACAACAATCAGACAATTTTGAAACCACTTTCTTGCGTTTTGCAACTTGGTATTATCAAACATCAACAGTGTTCATCATATTTGGCTCTTTTAGTATTTTTGCACGACTTTCTGTCGTATTAAACATAATTCATGTACAAATACGTTTCTGTTCCACAAAGGACATAACAGTACCACATACCAGCATGGGTACTTGTACTGCCTTGTGCTTGACTTTAACCATGCCAGTAATGCATAAGTACTAAAAGAAGCTTCTGAAAAATCATTAATCTCACACATCCAAGAACATCTGTGAGAACCTACATGGAGATTTTACATGCACATCACAGAATTAACACGAAGATTGGTTGGTTGGTTGTTGCTGTTTAATGCCACACTCAGCAATATTCCAGCTATATGGCGGTGGTCTGTAAATAATCGAGTCTGCACCAGACAATCCAGTGATCAACAGCATGAGTATCGATCTGTCCAATTGGGATACGATGACATGTGTTAACCAAGTCAGCGAGTCTGACCACAAGATCCCGTTAGTCGCCTCTTACGTCAAGCATGGGTTACTGAAGACGAATTCTATCCCGGATCTTCAAGGGTATTTACTCGAAGAACTGCACGCGCGTTGTTTCATTCGTTCTCAGCTTCCGGGTGGTTTGGGCGAAGCAGAAAATGCCTGGACATCGGTCATGGATATCGGCCCTAAGCAGAAAGGGAACTACATCAACTGTAATTGGAATCCCCTGATATTCCCTGTTGTTTGTCCTCTTCGATGAGCGTGGCTCATTGTTTTACATCCCTTGGGAAATGAATTACAATAAACACAGTGATAATTTAATTATCTGGGTAAGATTCGAGTTGTGGTACATAATTGTGATGTGTAATCAAGATCGAAAGACCGGTGATGAGGAGGGTAGCAATTAGGACAGCGGATACCATGCGTTGTGGTATATTGATTACTTTGTTCGATTCTATGTACCGTGGTTCACCCGTGTCATCGTATCATCAACATAAACGGCAAATCCTTTCTTGAATGGTGTGCAACAGTCATGGTTATCATGGTCGGTCGCTTTTGAGTTTCTGGTAATGGTGTTACTTTTTAAGGCTCTTCCATTGGCGTTGGCCTTTAGCGACCCATGCTTGTCGTAAGAGGCGAGTAAATGGATTGGGTGGTTAGGCTCGCTGACTTTGTTGCCACACGACATCGTATCCCAATTGCGTAAATCGATGTCCATGCTGTTGATCATCGGATTGCCTGTCCAGACTCAAATATTTACAGACCGCCGCCATATATCTGGGCTATTGATGAGTGCGGCGTAAAACAACAAACAGACAAACATTTACTTATACGCGTAGGTTGTTTTTTTTCGTGGGCATCGAACAAATCACTGTCCACATGAAACTATGAAACAGATTTCAGCAGCCTATGTTTGTCGTAAGATGCGATTTAGTTACTGATTGGTCAGCTTATTTAGTTCATGCGTGTCATCTTTTCTTAAATGTTTTATGCTTTGATTAGGTGGTCGGATGTAATTTTCGTTTGTTTGTTTTTTTTCCTTCTTTGGGCTATGTTGAAGGTGTCCAGTGTCTATTGGAGTTTGGTGTGACGCTGTTTTGGAGAATAATTTTGTGGTATTTTATGTTTTAAAATATTTTGGTTGTAGTCAATGACATTCTATTCAGGAGTAGCATCCCAGTTCAATTTCCACGTTTTGCTACGTTTTTCCCTCTCACCACACACGGTACTGCTGTTGCTTTACTCCAGATATTACCCTTCCATGGTAGACACCGCGCACCGCAGATGGCATAATAACTAGAAATGTAGTAGTGGTTCCATGTCGACTTCTGGGAAATTGTCGATGTTCATGAAAGGTTGCCCAGTCTGTATCTGGTTCTCATATTTATTCACGATTCTCTTGTCAACTGGAGTGAGTGAGTGGGTGAAGATTTAAAGTCACATCGGCAATATGTCAGCCATATCGTGACTGTTGTCAACTGGATCCAGTTTGTAGACGTTTACCTCGATGGCGGGTAAACTGATCAACTACAAAGGCACAATCACAGATTCCAGGTAAGCAAAAGGGACGCAACACTAACCAGCGAATATATTGTTTAGACACATCGTGGTATCTAGGAACACAATTGATTCATACAAAACCGTTCCATCCCGATGTCACAATTATTACGCGTGCATGCGTGCGTGGGTTCGTGTATGTGACTTCTTGAACTAATACATACTTATGCAGATTTAATATTGCTTGCGACCCGTGAAGGTCCGGGTTAGAATTGATCTTCAGTAACCCATGCTTGTCTTAAGAGGCGACTAATGGGATCGGGTGGTCAGGCTCGCTGACTGGGTTGACACATGTCATCGTATCCCAAGTGCGTTGATCGATGTTCATGCTGTTGATCACTGGATTGTCTGGTCCAGACTCGATTATTTACAGACCGCCGCCATATAGCTGGAATATTGCTGAGTGCGGCGCAAAACTAACCTCACTCACTCATATTGCTTGCCCACGGCAACTGAGAAACCATGCTTCCATTGAACAGTGATACCATACACACATTATACTGACTCCGAGCCCATCTATCCTTGTTTTAAACCCATGACGTAGACTGCCAGACAGGGCAACAAAAAGTACCTTTAAAAATTAGTTTAAGTCATTAAAGCTCAAATGCTGTATCCACTTGCCCAAGGAGGTGGTCAGCTTGGAAGATATGACACATGTGTAATAGTGTGCACAATGATTTTATTCAGAAAACAAGTATGACAACATCCATGCTTCTAAATGCCCATCAAGCATCTGATCCATGCTTAATAGTAAGGTTAGTTTTTCAAATTGCCACTGACAAATCGAATGTAGAGGACGACGTTCTAACAATACATAACATACGTACTTCAGTAATTATACAAACACATTGATGCAGTGCACCCAATAACCTAATGTACAACGTAAATGGAATCAAATTATGTAAGCTTCAGCTGTTTAAAGTTGCAAATGGTTGTTATTAAGAAATACAAACGACCATATGAAATGACAACATGTACATTATGCACAGTTACTGAGCAGTAAGACTATAAAAATGTAGTGTTGATAACAATGGTAGGTAATATATGAAAATAAACTAAATCGTGGCATCACGTAGGTGACTGAGCCACCAATTGTAATGGAAACATCAATTTTCTTCCCTTTCAGACAAAAAAGGGATAGTCATGAGAAATGTGTTCATAATGGTGTTCAACATGTGATTTACTAAAGCGAAGTTTGAAAAAACACATAAATACTAAAAGCAATAGAATGCATCTTAAAGCTGAATCTGAATCTTAACGTCAGTATGCAACAGTTTGTTTGATGATAAGTTACCCACACATACAACGGACTGACTGAGTTTGGTTTTACGCCGCTTTTAGCAATATTCCAGCAATATCACGGTGGGGGACACCAGAAATGGGCTTCACTCATTGTACCCATTTGGGGATCACACACATACAAAAGAACTAAAGCATAAAGAATTTCAGTTTTATTGATAACAACTTCTGGTTTGTTATATCGAGCCAGGTGTCAATGTATACTCTTCCACCGTTGTCACACTGTCTGTACTCTTCCGCGTCACTACGTCCGACCTGCCTTACAATTCAGAACCACAAACTTTAAAAAAACACGTCACAATACCCGATGATGAGTCATTCGTCATTGATGTGAATACCGTTATCAAACAAGCACTTGCTTGATGACGGTGTTAGCATCTACACCGAAACGTCGCATATAAAGAAGTTGTATCCCACTTGTTCATTACACCGACTTCTACTTAATAAGTGACCTAGAGAGTTTTTCAGAATCCGTTTATTAAACAGAGCTTGCGGCGACACATTTTACAGCACAGGCTACTTTATGAAAGCACCTATATTCTAAATCAATTAATGTTTCGGTTTCAACTTAATTCATGTGTCTAAAAGGGTTATAGATGGGCGAAATATATACATATGTTATTTCTACCTTTTCCTGAGGGTCATCTTTGCAAGAAAAGGGGGATATTTTGTATGAAAACAACGAGAAAGACATGTACTGGAAGTTTAAGAGGGTTGTGGCCCGTCTCGTTCAGTTTGAAGGACGGGGTCCCAACCTTATTGTTGCTTGAATAAGCGACGAGTGAGTGAGTGAGTTATTATTTAACGTCACATCGGCAATAATTACGCCATTTCGTGACGAGAACATATGTGACATTGAAATGGAATAGATGTATATTTTAAAAACCTGTCGACAAAGGACAGTAAAACAACTAGAATATCACAATTACAACTAAAACTAGTGTGGAAAATTAAAACTAAAAGCACTATTTGGACAATACAATATAAAAACTGGCTATAGATCGCCAACAAGAATAAGCTACGATGTACAGCATTGCAAGGGGAATACAGTAT
Organism: Haliotis rubra; assembly: GCF_003918875.1. Classification (NCBI taxonomy): domain Eukaryota; kingdom Metazoa; phylum Mollusca; class Gastropoda; order Lepetellida; family Haliotidae; genus Haliotis; species Haliotis rubra. Next base: position 61,150 of record NW_025764927.1, on the reverse strand, counting down.
ACCGGCATGGGTCTATAATGCCAGCTAATGGAGATAATCAGGGACAATGAATCACAATCTCAAAATCGGTTCATGATCAAACATTCATTGAACGCAGAATGTAATGAAAACATCAGAACAAATCTGAAAAAAGTTGCATAAGGTTTGTCTCCAAAATAAAAAGTTTCTCAACAAACACTATCATAATTTTGTTTCGATTTTCTATGTGAAGTTTTACGAGGGTAAAGTAATAGTAGTACTGTTGTAGGGACAGCCTTTATAACGTCGCACTCACGAAATAAAAAAGTCGTTATCCATAAAGTTTGTTCTATATTGTACGTCTCCAAGAGCTCTCAAACAAGCTTATTATAATGAGGATATTTTCTTTGAGTACAGTTTGCACTTGTCAGAGTTATGTGATCTAGACTACCAGATGACAGACATCCAATTTGGGGAAGCCACAGTGACTGTGTGGGCCACATAGCTCACTTTGTGTGCCAGCGATAAACTGCATCTCTCGGAGTGACTGTGTAGACTACATAGCTCACTTTGTGTGCCAGCGATAAACTGCATCTCTCGGAGTTACTGTGTAGACTACATAGCTCACTTTGTGTGCCAGCGATAAACTGCATCTCTCGGAGTGACTGTGTAGACTACACAGCTCACTTTGTGTGCCAGCGATAAACTGCATCACTCGGAGTTACTGTGTAGACTACACAGTTCACTTTGTGTGCCAGCGATAAACTGCATCACTCGGAGTGACTGTGTAGACTACAGAGCTCACTTTGTGTGCCAGCGATAAACTGCATCTCTCCGAGTGACTGTGTGGGCTACACAGTTCACTTTGTGTGCCAGCGATAAACTGCATCACTCGGAGTGACTGTGTAGACTACATAGCTCACTTTGTGTGCCAGCGATAAACTGCATCTCTCGGAGTGACTATGTAGACTACACAGCTCACTTTGTGTGCCAGCGATAAACTGCATCACTCGGAGTGACTGTGTAGACTACATAGCTCACTTTGTGTGCCAGCGATAAAGCGCATCTCTCGGAGTGACTGTGTAGACTACATAGCTCACTTTGTGTGCCAGCGATAAACTGCATCTCTCGGAGTGACTGTGAAGACTACATAGCTCACTTTGTGTGCCAGCGATGAACTGCATCACTCGGAGTGACTGTGTAGACTACATAGCTCACTTTGTGTGCCAGCGATAAACTGCATCTCTCGGAGTGACTGTGTGGAGACTACATAGCTCACTTTGTGTGCCAGCGATAAACTGCATCACTCGGAGTGACTGTGTGGGCTACACATCTCACTTTGTGTGCCTGGGAAAAAACGGCATCACTCGGAGTGACTGTGTAGACTACATAGCTCACTTTGTGTGCCAGCGATAAACTGCATCACTCGGAGTGACTGTGTAGACTACATAGCTCACTTTGTGTGCCAGCGGTAAAGTGCATCTCACCGAGTGACTGTGTGGGCCACATAGCTCACTTTGTGTGCCAGGGATAAAGTGCATCACTCGGAGTGACTGTGTAGACTACATAGCTCACTTTTTGTGCCAGCGATAAACTGCATCACTCGGAGTGACTGTGTGGGCTACACAGCTCACTTTGTGTGCCAGCGATAAACTGCATCTCTCCAAGTGACTGTGTAGACTTAACAGCTCATTTTGTGTGCCAGGGATAAACTGCATCACTCGGAGTGACTGTGTGGGCTACACAGCTCACTTTGTGTGCCTGGGAAAAAACGGCATCACTCGGAGTGACTGTGTAGACTACATAGCTCACTTTGTGTGCCAGCGATAAACTGCATCACTCGGAGTGACTGTGTAGACTACATAGCTCACTTTGTGTGCCAGCGGTAAAGTGCATCTCTCCGAGTGACTGTGTGGGCCACATAGCTCACTTTGTGTGCCAGGGATAAAGTGCATCACTCGGAGTGACTGTGTAGACTACATAGCTCACTTTGTGTGCCAGGGATAAACTGCATCACTCGGAGTGACTGTGTTGGCCACATAGCTCACTTTGTGTGCCAGCGATAAACTGCATCTCTCGGAATGACTGTGTTGGCCACATAGCTCACTTTGTGTGCCAGCGATAAAGTGCATCTCTCGGAGTGACTGTGTAGACTACATAGCTCACTTTGTGTGCCAGCGATAAACTGCATCTCTCGGAGTGACTGTGTGGGCTACATAGCTCACTTTGTGTGCCAGCGATAAACTGCATCACTCGGAGTGACTGTGTTGGCCACATAACTGACTTTGTGTGCCAGCGATAAAGCGCATCACTCGGAGAGCCTAAGTTCCGGAAAGAACTCAACAATTAAAGGTAGTTGAATCCGTAAGTTACTGAGAAGGTGTAATCCTAAATACAACATATGTTGTATTATTATTTCTAATTCGTGGTGTTTGATTTCACAAAAGTATACAAATATTCCATACAACTACGTTCCCAGATACCATTCATGTCACGATATCCTGTGAACCTATTGCTTCCTCTGGGTCATGTGTACGGTGTGTAATCCCGTTGCTGTGAGGGATGTAAAACATAGCTCATCTGTCACTTTATCATTTTCATTATCAATGTATGTCTTGTGAATAATCGTGTCTGGACCTGACAAACCAGTGATGGAAATCATGAGCACTGATCTAATTTGGATGCGATGACATGTGTCAACCAAGTCAGCGGGCCTGATCACCGCGCCAGTTAGTCGCCTCTTACGACAAGTATGGGTTGCTGGGCCCTGATTCACAAAGCGCTCGTAACGTTACGACCTGTCGTAAATCTATAGTTTAAAATAGGCTTACGTATGACGTGGTGCTACGAACGCTTTGTGGATAGGGTCCCTGAAGGTCAATTCTTACCCGGGTCTTCATGGGTTTATCATCTGTGATAAGCATTAACAAGCAACATACACGATGAAGCTATCAATCAAATATTTTGAAAGAGCTATACAAATCGTAAATTTCAATAGATTGCAAACTAACCAGTTCACACTTGGCAAGTAAACTGAGCGCCAGCCCACCGTGTGTGACAGATCTCGAAACAAGATAAGACTTATTCCTAATGTTTTTAAGTATATTCGTAAGCCAACGTATTGTAAACATAAAATCATATGGAAAGGTTCAATATTTGTTTAAACCAATGTTGCATGGAACTACGGAGCGACAGGATCCTAAGCACAATTACGGACAACTTGATGGTATGTCTGAGAGTTCGCAACAGCATTTTCTGGGACCGCATATAGAGCTGATCTACTCAGGAAGCAGGAACCTACCGTTGCATGTTTATAATCTGCTGTAATACACAGGAAATCTTTTTCTGCAAAACATAACGACATACATGCCTCTATTGTAGTTACGTTGTAGATGATTCTGTTGTTGTACCCATTCAAGACTTTATTTTTGAATAGAGTGAAGTCCGGTCCATATGTCGAACACCCTGAAAGAAAATATATTCTGAAAATAATGACTGCCATTATTATGTATCTCAATTAGTACTTAGTACCCATAATTCTCAGATTTTGTGATGACCAAAACTGCATTTACGTCTTAAACATTCAGGACAATTTATCAAAAATCACATGAAATCTCATCTGACGTTTGCTGAGGAGGTAGTACATGTTAAATGCTGGAATTTTTCTCCGCTCCAGTATTTAGGTGTATGACATTGTGGTGAGAAGCATCTACTGACTGACTGACTGACTGAGTTTGGTTTTACGACGCTTTTAGCAATATTCCAGCAACATCACGGCGGGGCACACCAGAAATGGGCTTCACACGGTGTACCCATGTGGGGATTCGAACCCGGGTCTTCGGCGTGACGAGCCAACGCTTTAACCATTAGGCTACCCCACCGACACTAGAGAAGCATCTACACAAGGACCACACCATACTGACCTGCTTTAGTAAGCTACGGTAAAAACGAACTGAGAGGTACCACGCATTTTATTTTTAATAACCATAGTTCGTCATACGCATATCAATCTACATGTATAGCAAATGTTCTTGACCAAAACGAGTACGTTATATCCGTCATTTCGTTATAAGCCAGTTCGTTACAAACGTAGTTACGACCTGTCGTAACACTTTAGTTTATGATAGGCTTACGAATGTTGTAGCGCTACGAACGTATTGTGGATCGAAACCCATTACTATAACTGCTGCAACAAGGCTGATATCTAGGTCATGACATTGGTGGAACTGACGTTATATTTTAAGAACGTTTAGCCTTTAGCCATAGCATCTGATTCCAGCAACGTTGATCCACCCTTTGAATGGTATGAATTTGAATGTTGTGTTATCCTGCCACGGATACGCTCAATAGGTTTGAGGTCACAAGTGAACTATGCAGTTGAAAGGGTCCATGTTGTGTCTCCGGGACATCTGAACAGGCGACGTTTCTCCATGAGTAGAACTTCAGTTTCAAATAGTCTTGATTCGACACTGGAAGATTCCTGTATTATCGCCTCTGGGTGTCACCTGGCTCCAGCAGCATATGGTTCCAGGCCGACAAGACACTGGCATTATCCATGACATTGACACTTTGGTGGTTTAGTTAATAGATTGGATAGTTGCTAATGTTCCAGCCAGGCTTTGACAATATCACCACCCGTTCCTTCATGATGATCTCCTGTATTCTTTTTCGACTCGAAAACAACATGTCAACCATCAAGTAGCCCTGCTTGCAATTGTCACGAATGATACTGAGATAGTTTGACATCATAGAATATAAAAGGGTGTGGATACCGCCACGTCCACCTCTTTTTCTAAATCCTATCTCGTAAAGAGCTACAGTCATTGTAGTCCAGGAATCAGTAACTGTTTCTTTTCAATTACCGAATTCCACCACTACTTCTGTCTAACATTCCTTTATGTCCCGGTTTTGGTTTTGAGACGATCCCTACTTTTTTGTTTTTATGAAGTATTAAGAAGTCATCTATGTATTGACAAGTGACAAGTCATTTTTTGCAAATTAGGCCTCATGGCCCATAGTGCTAATATACAAAAATCATACAGTGCTCAAGATATATTGCTATACAATGCATGACTACTTAACATGATGTATTTCTTTTGAGTAACAGTGAATACAGAAGAATGTTATAATAATATGGTGGTATAAACAGTTCTCTACATGTCTTATAATGAGGACATAACAGAGGGACATTTTAAGGAAATTAATCTTCAATAGATCCTATAATGAGGACATAACAGTTGGTTATGATCTTTCAAACGTTTAAAACGTAGTAACTGAACATTTAATTTATGAGATGCACAACGAAATTTACAGTATACCCTTTAGAGATCTTTTGACTGAATCATCTCTAATACATACTTCTCAACTCCCAAAATAGTTTTAAGATTACCATAATTTTTCAAAAAGGATGACGTTGAAATCTTGGAATGCCACATGAATAACTTCTACCTACATCTTCTAAAATGGCATCACTAGAAGTACGCCTTGAAACACAAAGACACCTGTTAAAAACGTCACTCTGTGCCTTTTCTATCAACGACCTAAAGGTATATCCCAAAATCTCCGAACCATATAATAAATAGGCCTTATTTTAGACTAAAACATACTTTGGCCATTATGAACAGGTAGCGTTGAAAACGATTTCAGTAACTTATGAACTGGAAAGCTTGCTTTTCTAGCTTGAATAGTTAAAGTGTCACACGCCTTTCTGGAAACTAATCTGGAAGACAATACTAGTCCAAGATACTTATAATATGTAACACATTTTAGTTCAACTCCAGCATAGGACCATCTTTCCAAAATCCTTAGAATTCCACCATTTCTAAATACAATTACATTAGTCTTGTCCAAATTTACTTTCAATCCTCAGTTGCAGCAGTAATTTTAAAAAAGATCTAATTTTTTTTGAAACCTATAACTGTGTCATCAATCAAAGCAAGATCATCTGCAAACAACAATAGTTAAAGTTCCTCTAACTGGTCATGAACAAAGAGTGAGTGAGTGAGTTAATATTTAACGTCACATCGGCAATATCTCAGCCATATCGTGACGAAAACAATTTATACAATAAAAAGTGAAAACTTTTGGAAGATTAAAACCTGTCGACGATGGACAGTACAGTTACAGCTAGAGAATCACAGATATGAATGTAAAACTAGCAAGCAAAGCTAAACATTCAAATTAAAGAAGACAATACAGTATAAAACACGGGCTATAGATTGCCAACAACCGAAGGTAGATCACCATACTAGGAACCATAGGGACTTACATTACTTTTGCTACCTGCATGGACCTCATGAAGAAATATACCCTTAAACCACTCTGTGTAAATTCTGATATTAATTCATTAATGAATAAAATAAACAAAACCGGACTTAGCATGCAACCGTGTCTAATACCAGACGTCGAAAAAATCTTCCAATAAATATTGAACATCCTCATTTATTAATCTATCGAAACATTTTTAATGAGTGATTGAGTGAGTGAGTGAGTTTAGTTTTACGCCGCACTCAGCAATATTACAGCTATATGGCAGCGGTCTGTAAATCATCGAGTCTGGACCAGATAATCCAGTATATCAACAGCATGAACATCGATCTGCGCAACTGGGAACCGATGACATGTGTTAACAAATTCAGCGAGCCTGACCACCCGATCCCGTTAGTCGCCTCTTACGACAAGCATGGGTTACTAAAGGGCAATATTCTAACCCGGACCTTCAAGGGTATTTTTTAATGAAAGCTCCAGAGCTTGAATAGTAGATACTACACCCAATGTATGCTAATGACTAGTGTCTGTCTATTTCTTTCAATTGTAAAGAACTCGTATACATTTCTGTATATATTCACGACCCTAGGTTCCACGTCGAATAAGGAAGAATGCCATGAAGCTGTATCTCACCTGGATAGGTAGTCAGCAATTAAATATTTCAACACTACAGCCTCTGCCGATGTCAGTATTCGTATTAAAATATTTAGTGCGTTAATCTTGAGTCACACACATTGTTTACTCCACAGATATCCTTTGGCAGCGTTGTCCGCGGGAGGTCATGAACATAATGACTTTGTTGTTGAATCCCACGTGCGTGTTTTGCGCCAAGAGTATAAAACACAGTCGACTGAGATTGTTAGTGGTATAGCTGTTAAATGTACACATCAAATACCAAGAGTATCAGAAGCGGACCGAGAACGAGCTACTGGAGTGTGACAGATGAAATTCGAACAGCCATATTGCCAGAACGTTAGGCTGTATAAGACAGACCATTATCAGACTCATGAGACTAGCCGGATATCTGGCACACGTGAATTTAAACTAGGTCTCGTCTGACGACTACGGGCCATGGTTCACGCAACTCAATTGTCCAGTATTAAGTCCACCTACGACACGCTCACGTTGCTGATTTGTGAGTCGCGGCATACTCTCCTCTTTTCTTTAACTTGCAATGTTGATGCATTTTCCTGTTAAGTAATTTCTGTGTTTACAGTATAAGGCACCTTCGATCTCTAAGGTGATTACCTGACTAGCTGCACCTGAGTGCTTTTCACGCTTTTTCACGCTCCATGACCAGATTCTTCACGTCGCCACGTTCAAGTAGCCTCCATGTCACTGCCGTGCGTATGGAACATTACGAAACTAACGAGGAACCACCACACCACACACCCCTCTCAAGTATTACCAATCATGGGAATGTCAGGTTTGTAATTTTGTTGAGTATATATTAACTACATTTCAGAATAGGTGTCCTTGAAGAATGCCCATCCATTGATAATTGAGAAGGATATTGTTGATAGTGAGTGAGTGAGTTTAGTTTTACGCCACTTTTAGCAATATTCCAGCAATATCACGACGGATGAAACGAGAAATTGGTCTCACACATTGTGCCCATGTGAGGAATCGAACCCGGGTCTTCGGTGTGACGAGCAAACGCCTTAATCATTAGGCTACAGCCCAAGAAGTATATTGTAATTGGGCATTGCACGTTTCACAACTCACCTTGGACACAGTTGCCGCTCGAGTACTCGTGCATTAGGTCACACGTACACTTCCCTTCATTACAATCGGTATCGTTAGCAGCACAGTCATCAGCGTCAGTACAGTCACCGAAATGTACTGAAATACAAACAATGGCTATTGGAAATTGAATTGCAGCCACAGGTGAAGGGAAAATATAAATTATATATATTCAGCAAAATTAACGCTTTATATGTTATATCATATATAGAAATCCTCAAAATAATGACACAACATGAATTTCCCTTCAATGCATTTTAATTGTATCTTCAGGGAGTAACTACAGGTCCAGAGTGTACTGTGACGTAACTTTAAAATAACGTCACAATGTAATGTTTACAAACGTGATGCAGCGTTGCTATGACATATATATGAAGCGTTAAAATGATTTTGTTGAAATTACATTACTTAATAAATAGATATTTTAAGCAATATGAGATATGTGAAAACGTCGAGCTATGACATGTATACCTGTACAACTCGGGAGACCGCAACTTATGAGGTTACTTTCAATAAGATTCTCAGAGCAATCCTTCCCACCGTGAGCCGGAGGCGGATTGGTGCAGGTTCGAGTCCGGGATACCGTAGAGGTGGCGAACTGCCCACAAGTTACCGTGCACAGTGTCGTGATCCATGCGCCCCAAGCACTCACGCCACCGTCGACTAAATTGGCAATTGAGAGTGAGTGAGTGAGTTAATATTTAACGTCACATCGGCAATATTTCAGCCGATATTGAAATGAAATATATGTATATTATAAAGAACCTGCCGACGAAGGACAGTAAAACAACTAAAATATCACAGATATGTATGTAAAACTAGTAATTAAATCTAAAACGTTTTAACTATAGGGGGAAAACAATACAGTATAAACGTGGGCTATAAATCGCCAATAACTGAAGGTAGGTCACCATACCAGGGACCATGGGGACTTACATTACTTTTGCTACCTGCATGGACCCTAGTTGGATTTACACCATCCCCTCAGCCATTGGCGACAGAAGAGAAATCTAGCCATAAATTAAAAGCACACATATTCTACGATTAAAAACGAGGCAAGCCTAAATTTACTCTAAATGTGTTGGAAGGCAATTGAGAAACAGAATCCTTAGTGAATCCTATTCGATAATATAAATTTTCATGACAGGTTATTCATTGCAGTGTTGGTTGGTAGATTGTTAATGTACTAATGTACAAAAATAGTACTCTCCCCTCATGCTCGACATATTTTGTATGACCAGCCCCTCGTCTCTGCATATAACCCTTCCTGTAGAAACAGTTATTATATAATTTCATTTTTTATGACCCTTCAAAGTCTTTAGACTTTCCCTCTGACCTACCTAAACCACTAATAGCTTCCAATGTGCCTGCTTTATATAAAGTCAATGCAATGTGAATGTCAGACAGTTTTGTTACAGTGACTAATCAATCAGTTTGAACTAAGAAGCTACACACCGGGGCAGGAACTGAGATAACAGACTCTACTTTCAGTTTCATCGAGTGATTCTGTACAGAAAGCACCACCGTTCGCCGGGGATGGATTGGTGCAAGTTCGAGTCCGATTCCTGGTGCCTGGAGTTGTGCCACATGTCCCTTGGCAGAAAAGTGATCGCCACACGCCCCATGTACTAACACCACAAATATTTAAACTGTAAAATGAACAATTATTTCAAGCGCTGCGATACTGAAATTGAAGAGTGAGTGTGAGTTTGGTTTTACGCTTTTAGCAATATTCCAGCAATATCACGGCGGGGGATACTAGAAAGGGTTTTCATACATTGCACCCATGTGGGATATCGAAACCGGGTCTTCAGCGCGATGAGCGGACGCTTTAACCATTAGGCTACCCCAGTGCCCCTGAAATGGAAGAGAGGATTACGCGTGGTTTGTTGGATGGTTTCAGTCATAGATCTGATCAAGAAAATGTACCCAATGATTTACCCAAATATGAACACATTCAGGGTCTGGACTTGGGTCTTTGTCTAAGTATTTGCTCTCAAATATACCTTTTCTAAATCCGATACGAGTGTCCTTACACTACACACAAAAAGAGGTTTTTAATGGAAATATGTAATAATAGCGCTATATAAGTCTCTACAAAATGCCACATATTACACACACAAAAACGTGAAGATCCGGGTTAGAATTGGTCTTCAGCAACCCATGTTTGTAAAAATAGGGAGACTAACGGGATCAGGTGGTCAGGCCCGCTGACTTGGATGACTCATGTCATCGTATCCCTATTACGTAGATCGATGCTCATGTTGTTGATCACCGGATTGTCTGGTCCAGACTCGATTATTTACAGAACGCCGTCATATAGCTGGAATACTGCTGAGCGTGGCGTCAGAGAACAAATAAATAAATGTATGCACAAAATAATAAGAAATTGAAATATGTCATACACATATCATAGGGTGTTTCTTCGTGTACGGTTGGTTCACATTTATATATTTTTTCTTCATTACAAAACAAACTATGGATTAAACATCGGTTTAAATGATATTATATTACCTGGAGGACAGGATGAATATATGTTGAATCCATTTTCTGCAGTTAGGGAGACAACGTCCGGGTTCGTGAGAACGATGTTGTAGGCAACACATTTTGCTGCACTCTGGCTATACCCAAAGGCTTTGATAGTTGGAATCAAAGCACATCGAACTGCACACTGTGTTAGACTCGTAAAACTGCTGTTCGTCCACATCACTCCTGTCGTGACTCTCTTATTTTCAAACCCCACAAGAGGTGTTATATCACATGTCCCACACAAACCTAGCGCTTTACACCAAATGTTAAGAAATATAAAAATTCCCAATACTAATGTCAAGATGCCCATGACTAGAATTTGTCAACCCCCACTCCAGAGAAGTCCTGAGTAGGATCTGAAGCCGTCAACACAGTTGGGACATTTTATTTTATTTGGAGGTATACATGTGATTAAAACTGGATAGGTTCTGACGCAAATCCGTTTAAGGTCCCATCCATACTACCCTTTATGTATAAGTGAACTAAGCCGGTTGTAATGAACCATTTCTAGACTAATGAGGAACTAAAGGCCTCTGCGCTTCATACAATATGATCTACTTCAGGTACTTGGTTTACTAAATCAGATATGTTATCATTGTTTGACGAGTCAAAGAGATGAGATTCAGTTGTTCCGAATTGATTTCCTGTATGCTACTGACTAGAAGGCGGAACCAATCAACCCAACATTATTTATGAATGGATTTGATTTGGTTATGATGACTTTGTGTGTCTCTATGCATTTTGAACCTTCATTCTACAACTTTATCCCTCGTGGTTAATGAAGAGTAACATACAAGATGCGAGTGTGTGAATTGAGTCTCTACTTGCGGATACGGTCTCGTGAGTTTGGAATGAGCAGGGTACCTGGTGCCTTCATTGCTTTTCAGTGATCCATTAGTTTAATTTTCAACACAGTTGAAATGAACCCTCGTTTTATCGTTCTGAATTAAGCGATGTTTTGTCCATGTGTTGAACATATTATTCTTTTGTTTTCGTTTTTTATAATTTTCTCATTTGATGCATTTCAAACAAAAAGAAAACAATAATGTCCTTGTTACAAAAATCGTGATTGACGAACAATCTGTCTAAATTCCCACTGAGGAGTGGGAATCACACTTCTTATGTTCATTATGGACGATCTGGAAGGATATACTACATGTTTTGTTATTTACGTTTTGTTTTTGCATTTGTAAAGAACAATTATCAGATTTATTGTGTCATTACTGCTGGGTTGATAGGCAAGTAAGATATTTCTTTAGCTTGTATTTATCCAAACTACTTGCTAGATCATTTTAACTCTGCTACAGTGGCAAAACAATGGTTTGGTCGTTCCTGTTTCTGTGTCACAAAAAGTGTTTTACAAATATGGCGAACTGGTTCGATACCGGTTCACATGAACTGAAATGTAGGCATGGTAGTGACCAACTTCTAGACAGTATTTAACGCATAACGAATCAACACATGATGTCTTATAACATGAAGACTAATGAATCATTGTGTTTAGAGTTACTACAAACAGTAACACATGCTGCTAATATATGACCAAATATTGAATTGTGTTTTGTGTTCGCCAAATTGGAATGTAAGTGAGCTCTTTGACCGCCGTCATATCTGGGACAACAAACAATCCTGGCGGCCTCAGAATCCATATCGGGACGTTCGTTAGCAGATGTTTCAATGGGGACCTATGGCAAATTATTTCAGGCTGTACTGTCATAGATAATACTGACTGACTGTATGGTTTTACGCCGTTTTTAGCAATAGTCCAGCAATATCAAGGCGGGGGACACCAGTTAGTTAGTTAGTTAGTTAGTTAGTTAGTTAGTTTATCAATCTCAACTCCCTGAAGATCATACAACTCTTGCCGCCACTAGGCGCACCGAGTTAATATGGCTTTCCCACCCTTAGGAGGTACCTATTCACAGCTTGGTGGACTGGGACACATAGTCACAGTACTTTATCCAAGTTAACTGCACGCTGCTGTACCCGCAACTAGGTGTTTGCAACGTTTGAAAGTGAATAACTGCGGGAGATTTAAACACGCCAATACAATAGACTGTTGTAGATGTCAATCCTGTTTTACTTAATCAATTGTAGAACTAAGGCGGATAGGGAAGTAGGTACGAATCTATTATCGGACTGCTTTCATGCGTCTTGTAATCAATTCTACAAAGTATTTCGAGAATAAGACTATGACGTAGATTCCGGTTGATCGATAAAAGGTGAAAGGTTCGTCGCAAAGGACACTCTACAATTCAAATTATTAGCCAAACAGTCGCAAGCAAACTCACACTACTTCTGGCTATAAAAAAACAGTTCACCTTCTACGCTTTCGTGTGTCAGATAACATAGACGGCAAATATAAACGTCATTATTAAAGAATTACCAATCATGAACCAAAGATTATCTAATGAATAAGTGTACTTGTGGTTTTTTTATTCATTGCGTACTTTTAATGTATTTTACTCTAAATGAGCATCAATTTAAGTAAATTTAGAAGAAAGACTGAATTGTTGCTCTTAAATATTGATATGGAACAATGTTTAGGCATTGTTGTCATTTCTGTGTAGACGCATCTGAATTGTTCCTAGAGTCTTGTTTGCAGAAATGTACAACCTGTTTCTTTAACACATGTAAAACATCCACAAGGTCATAGATATTCAAATACATTCATAATTATAGGAAATAAGTCCATAAGTGAGTGAGTAAGGTTTTGGCGCGACTTAATAAGTAATATTCCAGAAACATTGCGGGGGGCACCAAAAATGGACCTCCCACGTGAAACCATGTGGGGAATCGAACCCGGGCTGTCTGTGTGCGAGGGAACGCTTTCAAAACTAGACTACCCATCCGCCTGTTGGAACATTAAAAGAGCTAGAACATAGCTGTTCTTGAATCTCAGATCTTCAGTCAGTCATAATGGTTCATTTCGGTATAATGGTCCAGGTTCCGTGCACTCAAACATTTACAGTCGGTCACATACAACAACCCATCACGTTATGCAACAAGCATGGTTCGGTTTCTATGATTTATCGTGTTCATCATCCCTCCTCCATCCCCATTCCCCTTTGTTGATGGATGACGGTGTTTCCTACAGTTGCGTAAATCGATGCTCACAATGTCGCTCACTGTATTGCCTGAACCAGAATCCAATATCAACAAAACTGAATTATAAACTAATTCACGTGTTAGGATTTAACAACGCCTAGAATGATCGGTCGGTGGCAGCCTTTCAACGCAACGTGTCCACTTTCCATATTAGGTTTGTACCCTTCTGTTCACGAATATACACGAATGATAGACGATGTGCTTACATTCTGATCGATATATCGGCTACACATGTTCAGTCACACGCTACCCATGCGTTTAAGGATAATTAACGTACTGATTACAGTTTGCTAATTAGTCGGAATCAAACTATCAATAAGCATAATTACGGAGATAAAGCCATCATAAATTATTAAGCAGTAGATACCGTCGTCAACATCTTAGTTTCTTGTGTACGTCAAGGACGAGTTCTCCCTCCTAATGTTTTTTTCATAATGTGTAAAAGTGAAGTTAAAGTCAGACAGACAGACAGACAGACAGACAGACAGATCTATGTTATGTTCTCCATTTTCATGAGGATCAGTACACAGAATGGACAATACTTAAGTTGGGATGAACAAAGATATTTGAGATATATACATTTCTATATGCATGTATACTGATAAAATAACTAGTTGAGGTCTGGACGTATATACTATTATTTATTATATGGGTATTTATATAGCGCTATAGTCCATCCCATCTACATGCATGCTCAAAGCGCTTTATTTTTCCCCTCGATCATCTAATGTCAGTCTCAACGGCATATCGTACGTATTTTCAATCTCAACTCCCTGGGATCATACAACTCGTGCAGCCACTAGGCGCTAGTTTTACTATTTTAGTCTATTTCCCATAGTATATTAGCAGCTAATACTGGATTGATTGATTGTTGTTTAACGCCGCACTCTGCAATATTCCATATTGCGGTGGTCTGTAAATAATCCAGTCTGGAACAGACAATCCAGTGATCAACAGCATGAGCATCGATCTACGCAATTGGAATACGATGACATGTATCAACCAAGTCAGCGAGCCTGACCACCTGATCCCGTTAGTCGCCTCTTACAAGCATGGGTCACTGAAGACCAATTCTAAAACGGATCTTCACGGGTCAGTTAATACTGGATGTTAGGATAGGAGTCAACAGTTCAAGCATTGTCATCAGAGCAGATCGATACATATGGTCTCCACAGTCTCCATAGAAGCAGTATACATGTTATTGATATATTATAAGTTCAAAGTTGGAAACAGAATCAATATCCAACTTGACTCAAATTTGCCAGGATTACCACCAGCTCGATGTAGTAATAATTCATGGGTAGATATACGTTTTTTTGTTGGGTCACTTGGCTCAATTTGATTAGAATTGTCACGTTTTCGTTGGGTAACTGGGGTATGACGGCTCAACAAACACGAGTTGTATTCATTCTTCTTTTATTACCGACGTAGACCCACCCACGTACAATTGCGGGGTAGGAATTCTATGCGAGAAGTGCTTCTCTAAGGGTACATGTGTTCACGCTGTGCGTGCATGAGCGCAAACAGGAAACAAGAAAAGATAACTGTAGTTGTCACTAGCACAGTGGAATAGAAGCGTTCGTAAAATGTCAATAACCATAGCAGAGCCGGTACAATCGCCTGCGCGCATGACACTCCCCTTCTGATTTTAGATATAGAAATCACAATTGTAAATAGAATATAAGTTATACAGATTACAGATTAAAGTTAAATTCCATTTGCAGACGAAACTGTACAGAAGAATTAACAATGAATGTTCTCACGTGTTTTGGTTAGTCTCATTATGAGAAATCACGTAAGTAAGATGAAATTTGTAATTGGTCTTGTGTACACTACACACTTGTTGTCTTTGTATATACGGACGGAAGCCTTCCTGACTAGGTTGTCTTGGCTTGTGTACACACTTTCTATAACGCCAACAGGCCAGGCACTGCGAATACAATTTTTGTCCTTAACAAGAACAAAATCTCCCGCTTGTAGATTAGGGCGTGAATGTTTCCATTTTGATCTCAACTGGAGGTTGTGCAAATATGCACATCGCCAACGTTTCCAAAATTGTTCAGCAAGGGTCTGCACGTGTTTCCATTGAGATTTGTACATGTTGCTCACATCTACAGATCTATTGGCGCAGAAACTGGGTACCTGGTAGGTCTTCTGTGTGAGTAGAGTTGAGGGGGATGAGATGAGAGGCTGCTCTGAATCGCTTGACACGGCTGTGATTGGACGAGCATTTATTATGGCGGTTACCTCACATAAGAATGTAGACAACACTTCATGAGTAAGTGATCTTTGATTGCTGAGTAACATGGGGTCGATTATCCTGCGTGCAACACCGATTAAGCCTTCCCAGGAGTGTTGAAGATCCATGTCACTTCATTTTCACAGAGAAAGTTCTGTAACTTCTCGTATTCTACATTGATGGCATTGATACACAATGAATCAGTAGCACCAACAAAGTTAGTTCCACGATCTGACCTGAACTGTTTCACTTCGCCACGTAAAGAAGTAAATCGTCTAAGACGATTTACGAAGGAACTGCTGCTCATGCCCTCCACTAAGTCGATGTGCACAGCGCGTGGGACAAGGCACGTGAAGAGTATCGCCCAACGTTTACTGTTCGATGACCCACCTCGGGTCCGGCGTGTTGTAATTTCCCACGGACCAAACATATCACGTCCCACGAATGTGAATGGTGGACACGGAGTAAGGCGATCAGAAGGTAAATCAGACATTTTCTGGCATCTGGGTTTATGTTACTAGCTTTGTATCTCCAGAGGGCCGAGGCACATTATGCCTTGAGTGCTGATCACTGATAAACTCAGTCATACACTGAATACGTGTATGCAGAGGTGAATTAGTCAATCTTTCTTCCTCCCCTTCATTATATCTGTCTTCTTCCTCAACTTGCAATATCTTCTGCATTCCAGCCAACTCAGCTTCGGCTGTTTCAACTTCTTGTTCAGCTTCAGCTAGCCTAGCCTTGGCAGCTTCAGCCTTCACTTTTTGTCTCTGAAGCACAGAACTGGCATTTGATTTCTCACTGCATGTCCTTGACAAACACTCTTGACAACACACTTTTTAATGAGCTAAAATGTAAGTCAATTTTGTTTTGTTTTGATCTTGCACCTTTAATTTGCTGAGTAATTTCAAATAACACAAGCTGCACACTTTCAGATCTTCCGTTTACAATAGGTGTTAGAGAATGTAACTCAACAAGGGCCTCTGCCTTCCCTGTTCCGTTAAGAACTTGAATAAGTCTGTTAAATATTTATCGTGGCAAGTGTCAATGGCATTGAACACGTCATTCAAAGTTTGTATCTGTGTGACACTCTTAGAACGTAAAATAAGCTCAGTACGCTCATTGTCAACTTTAGATATTCCTGTTAAATGTTTATCCAACGTCTGTTGATACATATGTTGACCTTTCTCGGTCATACGCCTGGTACCTGTCCGAAGCAACATTGATAATTTGAAAATAAAAGTCCTTCAGAATTCGCGTTACTTACGAAGCACTGTGCCAGGCATTGGCAACAAGAATTCCTACAATGACGGCTCAACAAAGAGGAGTTGTATTCTTTCTTCTTTTATTACCGACGTAGACCCACCGACGTACAATTGCGGGGTAGGAATTCTATGCGAGAAGTGCTTCTCGAGGGGTACATGTGTTCACGCTGTGCGTGCATGAGCGCAAACAGGAAACAAGAAAAGATAACTCTTCTATTCCACTGTGCTAGTGACAACTAGAGTTATCTTTTCTTGTGCACTTCTCGCATAGAATTCTTACCCCGCAATTGTACGTCGGTGGGTCTACGTCGGTAATAAAAGAAGAAAGAATACAACTCCTCTTTGTTGAGCCGTCATATGGAGTGTGTATATTTATCTAAATAATCCATCAGGTCTTTACACGAGTAAACCTTTGATCAAAAAGTCATCTTTAGACCCGCAAGTACTAAAGAATTATAGACCTGTGTCAAATTTAAGCTTTTTCAAAGATATTGGAGAAAGTGGTAAAAACACAGCTACTTGAACACCTTGAAGACAACGACTTATTGGAGAAGTTCCAGTCCGCTATCCTTATACTTGGAAATGTTCTGCAATGGTGTTCCTCATATCTGACAGGGAGGACACAATCCATTCTTATCAACAAGACAATGTCAGACAAGCTCGATCTCTCCTGTGGTGTTCCCCAGGGATCGGTGTTAGGCCCAATGATGTTCACCATGTACACCAGGCCATTGGGACAGCTCATCCGGGATCGTGACACAGATCACAATTTTTACGCTGATGACACTCAGCTGTCTGACAGTTATACTTTAGACCAGGATAACCAGTCATTGACATGTCTGAAAATGGAACAATGTCTTTCAGATGTTAGATCATGGATGACATCAAACAAACTGGTGCTAAATGATGATAAAACCGACTACAGAAATACCAGGTTCCTAACATCAGGATTGGAGATACAAACATAGTGTTTTCCCCTGTGGTAAAGAATCTTGGTGTTTATCTAGATTCAGGTCTCAACATGGAGCAACACGTCACTCATGTGTGTCGTTCCTGCCACGTCCATCCCAGGAACATTGGAGCCATCCGCCATTTCTTAACAACTGATGCTGCTGCCACTCTGGGAAGATCCCTCATTTTATCAAGGCTGGACTATTGCAATAGTCTTTGTGCAGGCATCACTTCTGAACAACTAGACAGACTTCAGAAGATCCAGAACAGCGCAGCAAGACTTGTCACTAGAACCAAATCCAAATGTCACATATCTCCCATACTAAAGTCACTCCATTGGCTTCCCATCTGCGAAAGAATAAAATTCAAAACGCTGTCTCTTGTACATTCAGCACTAAACAGTTCATCGCCCTCCTACATGCAAGATCTTATAACATCCTACACTCTTCAGCTCGGTCTCTCATATGTCAAGACAAAGGTCTTCTCAGTGTTCCAAAATACAAGTTGCAAACTTTTGGCGGCAGATCTTTCAGCGTTCACGCAGCTTCCCTCTGGAACTCACTACCTCTCCATGTCAAGTCATCTCCTTCCATCTCCATCTTTAAATCAAGACACAAAACATTCTTGTTCAACCACAACTAAATCTTATAACACTTCTTCCTGTATATAGTGTACAGTAGTATATACAATGGGGGTTCTGGATCACTTCCATCAATTATTAAATATCTCGTTATTGAGGAAATTCCAATTGACTTCTCACAAAGCCTTCTTGCATTTGGTAAAAACAATAAGGCTTTTTTGATAATTTTGTCGGGCCATAGTCTTTTTTCGAGCAAGAATCTGTAAGCTACCATTAATCAAATCCTCATAATGAAAAAGAGATGTTTGGGCCGATGTAAGCGGTTCTGGATCACTTTCAACCAGCTTGTCTGCAAAATAGCCTTATTTCACAAGTAAGGCTTCAACAAAGCCTTGCAAAGCCGGAAATAAGGCCTTAGCCCTTAGCTCTTGCTGCCATTACCCCTACTATGAAAAGTTGGGGATAGCGAACGCACTTTCCCAGCCGCGCTTATTTCGGGGCTTTGGGGACAACGGTACCATTACCCCTATCCAATTGGGGATGCTGGCCTCCTAGCTATGGCGGCTATGCCATGTTTACCTCGCCGCTATGCCATGAAACAGTTTAATGTGAATCGCCTATGATCTCTTTGGTGTTTGTAATAAAGGCTTGCCGGGCTTTTTTCACCCCTTGTTCTATGTACTTTTTTTTCTCGTCCTCGCTGATAGTAGACTTACGAGACTTGGACCGAATATCTTGTTTCATTTTGTTATATTTTGTGAGTTCAGAGAGGATTGAACTAAACTCCTCCTCTGAGATCTTACTGTCAGTAAGTGCCGTGGAAATACGCTCACTTACTGTGTTCAGCTTTGCTTCAGCCAGAACCCTGATCTCATCGTGTTTCAATGCCTTACGATGCAGTCTGCGTGATGCCAACTTAAGCGCCAACCCTAATACCCCTGCCACCCCAGCTGTTATTTCAATACCTAGCACTATAGGTGCAGCCACGATGGTAGCTAACAACCCAACACCTGCCGCTCCTAGCCCCATGCTGGTTGCCATAAGGGCAGTGTCAGCCCCGTCCACGATATTGAAAGCTCTATGGTACTTTTTACATAGTGCTTTCCGCGTGTCGCGGTCTTGTTCTAGTTGGCGTTTCACATCACATAACTGCCTCAAACGGAACCCGTCTACGGTTTCCAGGGTCTTCGCTACTTCCTCTACGACTGGGTACAGGCCCATCCTATAATATATATTACAAAAGATATTTTAATTGAGTATCAGTTAACCTTCGGCTAATGTACTTAAAGCTGATATAACTTAGATAAGTGTGCACGTAAAAACGGGGTCTTAACTCTACTTCCATTAAGGGACGAACTCCATCAAGGCTTGCTACAGGGTCATTTCCCGATACCTTAGTAATACGGCAACGTTTGCCATTACACCTGGCTTCCCAGTTTATGACCATACCAGCCATAATGTAAATATACTCCCATTCGCCGGCTTATCTCCTCGAGATAGACATCTATGATGAATGTGTAGTTTTCCCGACATTTCTAAAGACCTCTTGGTGATCAAGTAATTTGATCCCTATCTTCACCTTCTCCCTGGAAGTTAACATGTTACCCGAGTGGTCTGGTATTGGTGTGATATATATATTAGGTTTTGGAAATATCACTCCATCTATAGGTGGGCCTTTGGGGTTCCGGAACGAACGATCCTATAATTATGCCATTGTTCTTAAGCTCGGAGACAGTACCATCTTGTCTCAAGGTGATATAAGGTGCAGTGAGGGTTAAGTTGAGTAACCATTCAGGCTCTTTAAAATCTGATAACGACACCCGCCTATACACGTTGTCTTTGAAGTGTAGGATGTATAAGGTGTCTTCCTCACCAGGCTGGTCGAATCCCTCTAGGCCTCCGAGTGTGAGTTTGGGCAGATGATCGGCCATTGCTGCCCGCCTATACACGTTGTCTTTCAAGTGTAGGATGTATGAGCCACCTTCCTCACCAGGCTGATCGAATCCCTCCATGTCCCCTAGGTCGTTAAGCGTAGTGTTGGGACGATGACTGGTCATTGCTATAATACTATTACGATATAATTTCCAACTGGTTTTCTGATAATAGGTCAGGGGTTAACTTCACCCCCATGAAGTGTATGTTGTCAGGTAGGAAGATCTTGGTTAGTGATATAGTGTTTTCCACGATCACGGTGACACCCTGCAGACTGGTGTTGGAGCCGACACCCACCCGCACGTAAACTGTGCAAACGTGATACTGGTGTCGTTTCACCCACCCAAGTTTGATCCCCTTCACGATCTCGACATCATTCCCCGATGGTTCCCCTAGGTAGACTTTGATGATCAGTGTTGAGTTCGCCGGTAGACTCTCTAGTATCCTGACCACGCCTTCAAATTCAGACACCAACTGCAATGTCACGTTTTGCATGCCCGCTTTACTCGATAGCATGTGGGCTGCCATACTGGCGACTGGGCTGATGACTACGCTACGTCTCTGAGTCGGGACGTAAGCCACGAGCAGGGTTCCGTTGTTAACGACTTTGTTTAGGTGGTTGTCTTTGTTATCCGTGAACACGTAGGGGGAGCCGAGCCTAATATTGAGAAACCAGTCGTCTTTATCAGGTAACAACACCCACTTGTCATCTTCGGTGAAGACGAGTGTATATGGCGTGTTTCGGGCGACGGTAGTGCTCTCAACATCGTCTAAGTCGAACAATTTGCCCCCGAACGATGGGTATATTATCCAATTATCATTACCGGTGGTGACTAGGGTGTACTTAGTGTTGACTACCGCTCTTGAGGTATCTACTATATCACCTAGGGCTCCACCGGAGGGGACTTCAACGCGTTTGTAAATGTTGTTTTTCAGTTGCAAGGCGTACAATTTACCATCTACTCCGAGCCGCTGAAACCGCTGCGTGTGTCCCTCGAGGTCGGAGATCCCCACATTGACGCATTTTTCACCCCGGCCCTTGTGCGCTGGTCATTTTATGTGAAGCGCTAAGCTGAGGTATCCTATATTCACGGGATTATGATTTATATCTAACACCGATATTATCAGCTCAGGTATGTTGCCCTGAGTCAACCTCTTTATACTGCCGCTGGTGAAAACGACTCGGTTCTACCGTCGTTGTATTTCTCCGTTTTCACCGCACGGCTCTCAGTATAGTGGAAGGGTGACCCCTTGAATGTTGTACGTTGTGCTCACCTGACCTAGATGAATGTACAGCTCGGTACGGTACTAGGTCGGGTAACTTCGTGCCTGTGACGGTTGTTGTTGGTTTTATCTCGTCAGGTGACATACCGAGTGTTCGCCAATGGCCGGCCGAGCCTCAAGGAGTTTCTTCCGTTGTTGATTAACACCACTGTGCCGTTTGAGTCGTTCATCTTGAGTTCGGCTCCCAGGGTTTGAAGACCTCATCGCTTAGCGAGCACACGCTGTAGTAGCCGTCAGTTATCTGGCTGCGAAGTTCCACTAACGAACAGCTTATTGTTGCTGGCGTTGATGTTAGTCCATTGCGGTAGGTAGGTGATATCGCGAGAGTGCGACTTCGAGTTGACCGGACGATATCGATCGCAGCGCGTCAGCTGAACGGCCTCACCGCTCGTTATTCCTGGAAGTGTTATGTACATGTTAGAGTATATATGCTCATTATATAATAGTTTTAAAATGTATTCCCAAGGAGGAGCATCCTCGCATTCCCCTGGTGTGTTTTACCCTAAACTGGACATAGATTTCACCCATGAAGATCGCGGGTTGCTGATGGGGCGTATTTCAACGCCCAGCTTTTAGATGTGTTCAGCCTGTATAAATTTTCGGTGACTAACGCTAAGGTAGTTCATGCTTGGTTCAACAACCCGATGCAGTTCTGGCAGAATCAACTCAACTTCGCCGCGTGGTGCGCCACAACGGGTGTGGTGTGACATTGACCGACACACGGCGTGGACCGCTGAGTCAGTCTGTGTTCAAGTTCCACGGTACTACCAGGTCAGGCGTATCCTTAAAGAAATCAGCGTCCCGCCCCACAGGACAATGCATGGAACCCATTAAACAACAAGTACGATAGGCGAGCCTACGAACGTATTTGCAACGAATTCGAACTAAACCCGAAGACGGATTGGCGTTTGCCGGGCCGAACCACGGGTTGGGTATCCCCATCGCTCACCAAATGCCCCTTTGTGGAAGCCAGCAAACTGCTGGTGAAAGATTGGGGATACAAGTCGTATCATCTCTTCACAACCAACGAGTGGGATGACCGTTACATGGCTTTCAATGCCAACAAGGAGTACAGAGTCTGGAGGTTTGATCAGGGAGGGGCAGCGGATGACTGGAAAAGTTTATGTTGGACACGTCGAAAGGGTTTACTCGTGCCGGCACTGAACGCTTAAACGACTCGATTCGAACGTACGTGTGGGCGGTGTTGGGTGCGCAGACGCAAACGCGTTCCAGTATTATCGGTAAGGGACTGCTTACGACGCTCAGAAACAGTTCGTTGTCAACGTAGAGGATGCTATCAATGCTCCAGTTGATCTCCCGAGTGCCATCAAACGCTACCAAGACGTGTTGGAATATGCCAGGTCGAAAGTCGACTACGTCTTCGATGTGGGGCTGTACATGGCCCCGAGTGATATGCAACTGAGAGTAAAAAAGTGGTGGGCTACAACAACGAAATAGTTGTAGCCACGGCGGACCAAAAGTTGGGCCAACCTCGATGTCAACGTCCCCACGTCCCACCACCCACGACCGGTGAAACGGGTATAGTGGCGCCACCCCGGAGCCTAGGGTTCAACCAACACCCCTGTGGGGTGGCCCCACAATCCAATCAGCAGCACATCGATCGTAAACAGCCCTGGTGGTTGGTGGGTAGCTTTGGGACTTATTTGGTTAAAAATTCTTAGCCGCTACGTACACCAAACCCACCATGGCGACAATGGCTGCCCACAGGTTTTGACTAAGCCACGGGCAGTTTTAGCAAGAGCGCCAACAACCACGAGACGATGCTACCCAGGATGCCGGGTAGGGCTTCGCAGCCTTACCAGCCAGTTTAGCCAGGGCCTCCCCGAGTTTTTTTTAATCCAGTCTTTGACACCCCACCACTTGGTGGTGGTGTGCCGCCACCGGGGCGTGGGGGTACCCCCACTCAATGACACCACCAGGGTTGATATGATGAAGCCCAATGCAGTCAGAATGCTGGCGATGGTGATGCCTTGCTCCCGGAACAGTATCCGAATCCTGTCAGCTAGCGTGGTGTCTTCATTTAGGACTCGATCGATGGTTTCCCCGTGACTCTACTGATTCAGATCGGAGCGCTTCCCGGTTAGAGGAAGCGGATTCCAACCGAGTCCGTCTCTCGTCTTCCAAGTTTTTTATTCTCTCCTCGATACGACGTTTCATATCACCATCCGCTTCGGTGAGTTTTATTTTCTCGCGAGCGATGTGCTCATCGATTTCATTAAGTTTCCCCATGTTGTTCACGAGTTCTCCGCGTACATGTTTCAAGGCTTCGTCTAGGCCTCGCAGTTCCCTCAGGGGAAATTCGAGACCCGGCAAGGGTTTGTCATGGTACGCGGTCAATATTTTCTCGATACTGTCCGACGTTTCTTTAGCATCCCCAGTATTGGCCCTGGCTGCTTGCAGATCTTGGACGGCCTTTGGGGGAAGCTTTGGCCGCGCGCCGCCGTAATCTATGAAGCCTAGTTCATCACGGATCAGCTGACCCCCATGGCGACTGGTGAGTGTTGACAAAGCAAGCGGCTTCTCCATCTTTTTCATGAGATCGACTCGGTAAGCCTTCAATCGCAGCGCGCCCTTCTTATCGACTGTAAACTTGGAATAGTCCCTTCCCAACGGCTTGATGTTGTTCTATTTTCAACTGCGTTGTAATAATCGCTTGACAGCTGGCTGTATAAGTTCAGTACTTAAGGGGTAGTGAATGAAGTCTCCTGCTCGTCGAATGCCTGGGCACTATCATCCCACATATCATCCATAGGTATGTACTCTGCCATTATTTAGTATTAAAATATATTTCATTTATATAACAATGTACGGTAGAAAACTAGATCCTTTCAGAAGATCAAGAGAGCCTCTAGGCGCCAGAGAGTCGTGCGTCAGTCGGTGACCATCACCAACAATCCCAGCAAGATAGACCAGAATCAAACTCTGCTGGTTAGATTTCCAAACCTTGGTGAGAATGACCTCATTGTACCAGGCACGGTTCGACTGGCGTTCAACCTCACGCTGACCTCCACCAACGACAAACGCGAGCTAGTGCGGAACGTAGGTCGGGCCATTATCAAGAAAACCACCATCAAGATCAGTGGTAACGAGGTGTTGAGTATTGACGACAGCGACGTGTTTCACTGCTACGGGATCTCTGGAAAGCGAGGGAGAACGTGTCAATGACGTGTACCAGGGTATCAGCAAAATCGACCCTCGTCGCGCATAGGGTATGCCTTCACGCAAGACCAGCTAGACAAGATCACGGACGGTGAAAAGGCCATCGCCTGCCGTGCATCGGAACAGGTTCTGCGCGCGTCGCCGACTTCGAAGTTGCTCACGGACACGCGCGCCGCTTTACCAGGCCGCTGGGTGATAGGCTTGAATACGAGCTCACATTTAACGACTACAGCAAAGTAGTGCGATTTAACGGTGATGAGGCCAGTTACGCCATAGACAACATCTCTCTGGAGTTCGACATGGTCACTAGCCCAGAGCTGGCCAGGCAGGTTCGAAGCCAGTACTCTGGGAAGATGGCCATCCTGTACGACCGCATCCTGAGGCATAGATCAGTCGTGCGAGATAAGAGCGACACTGTGTGGAATATCAACCTGAACGCGCCGGGCGCTGATCGATGAAAGGCATCCTGGTCGTCCCCGTGGAGGATTACGAACCGCCCGAGGGACAGCGAAGTTTTCAACCCCGAGATTGAAAAGGTGGAAGTGACCATCGAGGGCGTGCCCAACCAGCTGTTCAGTCATGGTATGAGGCCATACCAGCAGTGGATGAGATAAAAAAGCTACCAGCCAAACAACACCACATAACCAAGGACCTGGACCTATCCTCCGTGAAGATCGGTGAATACCTGACCACCAAGTACGCCCTATGGTTGGACATGCGATCCACAGATGACGATAAACTACACGGTAGCGGACGCCGCATAGACAATGGCAGCGAGGGGATTACTATCCAGATTACCAAGAAGGCTCAACCCGCTGGTAAGTTGAAATTATATCTGTACGTTATTATGGACGCGCAACTTAATATAGACAATGGGAGATTCGTGCAGGCCATCTACTGATTTGCCTGCCGGCGGTATTGGTTTACCCCGCGACCCACACTGTGCCATAGTGTGCGGGCAGACTGGTTGTGGGAAGACCGTTTTCGTGTTGGATATGTTGGAGGGGTACTACAGGGATGTGTTTGATAACATCGTTATCATGTGCCCTACTCTGAGCATGAATAAAACGTACACGGAAAGACCTTGGGTGATGACTGACCCGGACGTACACAAAGTCGACCCGGGAACACGCCTGCAGGACTGGTTGAAAGCTCTTTACGAGAAATTTAAAGGGGAGTCTACACTGTTCATACTGGACGACTGCAGCGCTAATCGTGAGATAACAAAAAAGAGAGACATGCTATCGTACCTGGCCTTCTCCGGCCGGCACGCAAATCACAGCGTCTGGGTACTAACGCAGAAGTTCAACTCGGTGTTGAAAGACCTCAGGGAGCAGACGCGATGGGTGGCCTTATTTCACTGCAAGGACAGGGATTCGTTCGAGGAGTGTTTGAGAGAGAACGATGTGATGAGCAAATTAGAACGGGAACGGGTGAAGAAACAGCTCGCTGAAACTAAACACGCTAAGCTCGTGCTCAAGACCGACCAACCAGTAGCCTATAGGGTGTTTTAGCTTAGCAAAGCTTAGCAAAGCTTAGCAAAGCTTAGCAAAGCTTAGCAATGCTTAGTATAATGCTTAGCATTTAGTTATAGCTATGGTATTTGAAGTGTTCGTCGTGCAAACTTAACCTTCATTTCCTGTGTTTTGCCTGCATAGGGTATTATATAGTTAAAACTAAATCTTACTTGTTATATTATAAGATGGAGTGTGAGGAATTGCTCGAACAATTGTTGGTACCCCAATCACCACAGGTGGACGATGGCAAGCGAGAGAAACTGGTGGCGTTGGCTGTTGGTGGCAAAGCCAAACATTACTTTGGGGAGTACACGCCAGATAAAATTCACAAAATGTCAGCCGAAGAAATCGATAAGCTGTACGCTAGATACGAGTCCCGGCTCGGAGCAGAGATGACAAAGACAATAGGATCGGCTATGACCCAGATATACACTGGTATTGCGGCATACTTCCTTCCCATTCCCCAGGAACGCCGATTGTGGGAAGACCTCGAGAAAGACCCTTTTATCGAGCACGCCTTGAGCTCTATTAGCTGCGAGCTGTACCACAAATATGGTATGTTGTTAGCCCCGGTGACGGCGGCGATTATTACGGCAAAGCATTGCCAATTTGAGAGGAAAAATAATAATAATAGTATAGATGGATGCACAGGAGACACCACACCTGGAGGAAACCTCCAGGGAGGAGACCCCACAACTGGCGGAAACCCCAAAGTTGGGGGAACCCACAGTAACCAGGCAGAAGAATCCTAAGAGAGTAGCTGCTGGTAAAAAACGGTGGTGTAACCAACATAAAATTATCAGGGTGACTCACCCGGAGCGTCTCTTGTTGGTTGTAGGCGTAACTGCAGCCGTGGCTATCTCGTGGCTATATAAACGACACAGTGAGGGAAACCCACACAGGAATCCTAAGGATTCCGGTGATCCGGTCCCCCAATTAGAGGTCGACCCGCATATCATGTTATAATTTAATATTTTATATCATATACATAATGTCTGAGGGGAAAACGTTCGTCAACGACGCATACCACGCCACAGTGGTCGCCAGTCTAGCCGTAGGATACGCTCGGTTGACCAAAATGGTGCTTAAACAACCAACTATCAAGCTAGATTTCAACCTGCAGGATATGGGTATGCTCATAATGAACCTTGGTATGGCGATGGCTACAAAAGACATCCTAGTAAAACAAGGGATACTACCTGAAAATATTATGAAGTAAAGATGGCCACGATAGCTATGATGGTCGGTGGGGCGTTAGTGAATGCCCTAGCATTTTCCGGGAGTAATTTCCTCTTCTCGAAACTACGAGAGTCACACGCGGCTGAAATACAGGAAGAGAGGAAGCGGCATAATCTCGCTATTGAGAACTTACAAACAGCACAGGCTGAGTACGCTAAAAAACGCCTCCAGAGGATCGATTACATTAACGAACAACTCAGGCGTGAAAACCATGCCGTTCAAACATTCCACGATGTCGATGACGCAGCGAGACAATACTACTTATTAACTGGTAAACGATTGGAGCCACTACAGAAGCCAACACTCGCTCAGTACTACACACCATCCAAGGGGACAAATGGACCGTGAACTGACTTTCATAGCGCTGGGTATAGCAGCGACTGCGTTGGTTGCCAAACAATTAGACTAAATACCCATATAAGTATGCTAAACATGAGACCTGCTCCATACCGATGCGAATACATACTTATGGGGAAGACCGAGGCCTGTGGTAGGAAATGCAGGACTCAGGGGTACTGTTGTTTCCACATGGGAAGCCCTAACTACGTGTGTTCTGTGTGCGGTATAGGGGTTAAAGGGCACTACTGTCTATGTAAAGCTCACGGGGCGAACGTAGTCAGACATCACCTCATCTACGAGAATAAAAAGGCCTACATAAAAGAACGTAGGCGACTTCTCAAGATAGCAGTGTAGTGTCCCAATTAGAGATTATACACACCTACGTATAGCTATGTTTGTGGAAATTGAGCCCAGGGAAGGTTGCCTGAGCAGCTGGCAGATGGATGTGGGGAAAAGTATAGATATCAGTGTCCTCAAACCCATGATTATTAGTGAAGTATATAAGGGGTGCTCGTTTACAATCATGGTAAAAGTAGGGTTTGATGTGCCATGGGCTGGGCACACTTGGAATTACTTTGATGGTGGGCGAGTAGATGTGCATGGGGATATAGATATACTTGTTGACGACTCGTTGCAAGTAATACAAAACACCCTACTATGCTGCGCATATTCCGGGTGGGTTGAGGGAATAATCGATAAGGTGTATCTTGATTTTTTACCTTACGGTGGGCCAATTAGACATTGGTTCTCTTAGGTGTGTACGCAACTATGACCACTGTTGGTGAACTTAAGCGGGTCGCCAGGCAGCGAGGTGTGATCGGGTATTCTCGAATGCGGAAGCCAGCATTGTTGAAATTACTAGGTTTAGAAGCCCCTCCTACGGTAAAACAATTAAAAGCTCAAGCAAAACAGCTTGGATTCACGGGTTATTCAAACCTGGGGAGAGCCGGGTTAATCGCATTGTTATCACATGCCCCCGTAGCAAAACCTCCCACTGTAAAACAATTGAAAACCGAGGCACGTGATTTGGGGTTAGGGGGGATATTCCCGTATGAGGAAACCACAGCTTGTAGAACTATTACGACAGAATAGAGCTGTCGACCTACAGTTCGTGCGCACTGAGCGTGCTGTAGGCAACTATTTGAGAGGCTGGCGTATGCATGTTGATAGGAACATAGATATCGCAGATATCAAACCTCTGATAGCTGATAAGGTCAACCAGGAACTAACTAGTCTAGGAAGTATCAAATTTCAAATCACAGTTAAAATGTCACTCGATAAGCAAGTGGGGGGAGGTGTCACTGAGTACGTTCAGCCTTACTTCCGGGGTAAACAAGAGGTCGTGACCCATATAGAGACCATTGACGCATCAATCGATACTAGTTTTCAGCAGATAAGAGAATACCTAGAACGCTACACACACTTGGGGTCCGGGTGGACTGTAGATAAAATCGATAATGTCTATCTAGACATAGCTAACTACGTGCCGTTCAGAGGCGGGTCATACCTAGACTTGCCTCCCTACTATAGGAAAAAACATGCCATAGTCAACGTCAGGAATAGAGGAGACGATTGCTTGAGGTTAGCTATCAGGTCAGCCTTGTTTCCAGCTGACACTAATTCGAACAGGCCTTCTAGTTATCCCCAAGACGATGGGCTCAACTGGGATGGTATAGATGAACCCACCCCCATATCCCAGATAACTAAAATAGAAAAACAGAATAATCTAGCTATAAATGTCTTTGGACACGAAGGTAACACAACAATAGTGCACAGGGTCAGCCCAGTGGTGGGGAAACGTGTTATCAATATATTCATGATCCAGCGAGGTGACAAGTACCACTACGCTTGATAAAACACTTTAGCAGGCTGTTGTATGACCAATCGGCACACAGAGAAAAGACCCACTTCTGCGAACGGTGCCTACATGGCTTCACACGAGCTGATTTATTAGAATCCCACCGGGAGGATTGTCAAGGTGTGGGGCAGACGGCTATACGAGTCGACATGCCTAAGGAAGGTGATAATATCCTAAAATTCGGCAACCACAAGAACCAAATGTCTGTGCCTTATATCATATACGCCGACTTTGAAGCCTTGGTTAAACCAGTTGTTGGGGATACCCCCACAGGCGGGGCTCCCACAGGTGAGAGCTTCACCCACAAAACACAAGAGCATGAAGCCTGTGGGTTTGGATACATTGTCGTCCGTTGTGATGGGGAAACGAAAGCTCCCGTAGTGTATAGGGGCCCTGACGCGGCTGAAAGGTTTCTAAAGTGTTTGCAGGAGGAAGAAAAAATTATTAGGAATGCACTGTATAGAGTCGCTCCAATGCGTATGACCCGAGCCGACAGGCTAGCTCACGCCTGTAGCACTAACTGTCACGTGTGTGACTCACCACTGAATGGTGATTCGGTGAGAGATCACTGCCACGTAACCGGTAAGTATAGAGGCGCGGCTCACAGCACGTGTAACCTCAAGCTTAGAATCAACCCTAAGACAATAAACATCCCCGTTGTCTTTCACAACTTGAGAGGGTACGACTCTCACTTAATCATGCAGGCCATCGCGAAAATCGATGGTAATATAACGTGCATTCCCAACAACATGGAGAGATACATCTCCTTCAGCTTAAACGGCCTTAGGTTCATAGATTCAGTACAATTTCTCTTGTCTTCATTAGACAGTCTGGTCAAGGCCAACGATACCTTCCCTATCACCGACCGATACACAGATACCGAGACTAGACCCCTGCTTATGAGGAAGGGTGTGTACCCCTATGAGTACATGGATAGTTGGGTCAAGTTCGCCGAGACCAGACTACCCCCCCCATCAGAGAATTTTACAGCAATCTGACCGACTCAGCAATATCCCAAGACGATTACTCGCACGCGATTAACGTATGGAATAAACTAGGTTGTAAGAACCTGGGGGATTATCACGACCTGTACTTGAGGACAGATGTACTGCTGTTAGCCGACGTGTTTGAGACGTTTAGGCGGACATGTTTCAAGCAGTATAAACTCGACCCCGCATGGTATTACACCAGCCCAGGTCTGTCGTGGGATGCCTTGCTTAAAAAGACCGGAGTTAAGTTGGAATTGCTTACAGATTATGACATGCACCTATTCATTGAGAAAGGCTTGCGAGGTGGGATCTCCATGGCAACCAAACGATACGCGAAAGCAAATAATCAATACGTTAAGGGCTACGACCCTAGCAAGCCAACCAATCACATTCTCTACCTCGACGCCAACAACCTGTACGGTTGGGCCATGAGCCAGTATCTACCCACAGGGGGGATTCGAATGGGCGTCACATGAGGTCGATGTTATGAGCATCGCACCAGATTCGAATAAAGGTTATATCCTCGAGGTTGACTTGGAATACCCCAAGGAATTACACACATCACACAACAGCTACCCCCTGGCCCCCGAACGCATGAGGGTTAACCCAGACTGGATGTCTGAGTACCAATATAACCTATTAGGTGGGCGTGTGACAGACGTTGAAAAACTCGTGCCCAACTTAATGAATAAGACCAAGTACATAGTTCACTATCGCAACCTACAGCTGTACCTGTCGTTGGGTATGAGGCTGACCAAAATACACAGGGTGCTCGTGTTCACCCAGAGCCCCTGGATGGAGCCTTACATCAGAATGAACACGGACCTCCGAAAGCTGGCCACCAGTGACTTTGAGAAAAACCTCTACAAGCTCATGAACAACTCGGTGTTTGGTAAGACTATGGAGAACCTGAGGGAAACGCTGACCGTGAAGCTGGTTCGGTCGAATGAGGAAGACAAGCTCAGGAGGCTGATAGCCAGTCCGGCATTCAACCGTAGCAAGATATTCACCGATGACCTAGTTGCCCTACACATGAAGAAAAGCCACATAAAATTCAACCGGCCTGTTTACGTGGGGATGAGCATCCTAGATTTATCCAAACACCTGATGTACGACTTTTACTACAACGAACTTAAGAAACAGTACGGCGACAGGTGTGAAGTGCTGTACACTGACACGGATTCCCTGCTGATGGAGATTCGAACCGAGGACGTGTACGTTGACATGGAAAAACACCTCGATTTGTATGACACCAGCGACTACCCTAAGGACCATGCCATACACAGTACGGTAAATAAAAAGGTCCTAGGTAAGATGAAGGACGAGTGTGCTGGCACGCCCATAGCCGAGTACATAGGGTTGAGGCCTAAGATGTACTCCATACTGAAGGCCGACAATGGTGAAATCCGGAAGGCTAAGGGTGTTAAGAAGTATGTGGTGAAACAACACATCAAACACGCCAGATTCAAGGAAGCCCTGTTCAAGACCCGTACCTTTAGGCATAAAATGAACACACTTAGAAGTGATGGGCATAAGATATACGGACTGACTATAAACAAGACGTCCCTGTCGCCTATGGACACTAAACGTTGGATAGCTATTGATGGGATAAACACGTACGCGTATGGGCATGAGAAAATTGAACCAAGACATGTCACGAAACCAGAGAAAGTTTGAGGCTATTTACTACAGCCCGCGTGGGTACTGGAAAGGAGCTAGCGCTGTAGATAAGCTAGCTAAAATGGCGCGAGTACCCCCGGAGGAGGCCAAAGCGTGGCTTGAAAAACAAGCCCTGTGGCAGATCTATTTGCCGGCACCACGCTACGTGCCTAGAAGGAGGTTCGGTATTAACATACCTAATAGCGTTCACCAGGCAGACCTACTGTTCCTACCCCACGACAAGAGGTACAAGTATGCCTTAACTGTAGTGGACGTAGCCAGTCGCTACAAGGAAGCCGAGCCCTTGACCACGAAAGATTCTGCCCAGGTAGCAAGAGGATTCGAACGCATATACAAACGCAGTCCGCTGACGTGGCCAACAGAGCTGCAAGTTGACCCCGGACGGGAGTTCATGGGTGACGTGTCACAACTGCTAGCCAAACACGATACAAAGGTCAGGCGTGGCACGGCTGGAGCCCATCGCAGCCAAGCCATAGTTGAGAGATTTAATAGGACTTTGGCAGAGCGCTTATTCGGACATCAGTATGCGAGGGAGATGGCAACCCCGGGGAAAACGATCGACTGAATGGGTCGCGAGGTTACCCAAGGTGGTGTCGGCAATCAACCATGAAGTCACCCGGCTCACTGATAAGAAACCGGCAGACGCTATCAAACTAAAATCAATAGTTGCAGAGCCGGCTGCTCCATTGCGTGGGAAGGAGAAACAGATACCAGATAGGGCCCTAGTGAGGTATCTATACCAGCCGGGGGAACACGAGGGTGATAGCCGTAGGCGAGCCACCGATCCTATATGGTCAGTCAAAACTTACAACATAGATAAAGTGGACATCAAAGCAGACGAGCCTAACTTGTACTACTTGAGGGATGGGCCAGGTAGGGGGTTTGTGAGAGAAGAATTATTGATCGTACCGTACGGTACAGTGTTACCTCCAGTCAACACGGCATAGCGGTGTCCCATTACTTCCCCCATGCCCCCGGTAGCGCGGCTAGGAGGTGCGTTCGCATCCCCCAACTTTTGTAGTAGGGGTAATGGTAGCAAGAGCTAAGGGTCCGACCAAAGCCTTACTTGTGAAATAAGGCTTTGCAGAGGCTTTGGTTGAAAGTGATCCAGAACCGCTATCGGCCCAAACTTTTTCATAGTAGGGGTAATGGTAGCAAGAGCTAAGGGCCCGACAAAAGCCTTATTTGGTAAATAAGGCTTTGCAGAGGCTTTGGTTGAAAGTGATCCAGAACCCCCATTGTATATACTACTCTGATTGTCTTGCAATATTAAAAAGTCTCGTTATGAAAATATCAGTTGTTAACTCACATACCTAACCTCAAGTCAATCACAAATTACTTTTGCCTTTAAGCATACATACTTGTTTCACCTATTACAAATATCCACCAATAATTGTGAAAAGGCAGCATAGCGACATTGTGAC
This sequence comes from Haliotis rubra, assembly GCF_003918875.1. Lineage (NCBI taxonomy): Eukaryota > Metazoa > Mollusca > Gastropoda > Lepetellida > Haliotidae > Haliotis > Haliotis rubra. The sequence continues at coordinate 27,068 of NW_025764927.1, read as the reverse complement.
ATAAAGCATATAGTAGCAGTAGGTTGTATAGGTGTACCCAAGGTGAAAGGGTAAAGGAGTTATACAACGGAAAACTGACACATTAGATTCTCTCTAGTTGGTTTCGTCTTCAATCATATCTTAATACTCTTGCATTAGTACGTTTGTAAGGCCACACCGCATGCATTCATGTGAAAAACAATAAAGAATAACATTGGAAAGGCCAGTGTCTGGAGTGTTGGTAGTACCTTTTGGCAAATCTCACCTTTTTATACGTGACTCCGTTGAAACTTGACACGTTTTCATTGACCATGTGCCAGGCAATGGATGTGCATATCCGTTCGGAGAATAGAACATTGGTGGCTCCGCATGTCTCGGAGGCTGCACATGCAGCAACACATTCAGACATGAAGGACGTATCTTGTACTTTTGGGATTCATGTCGTTTATCATTTTTTCAAATTTCGAAATCCTTGTTTTCGAGCTCACCACAGAGATTGACCCTGCCAAAATCAGAACCGTTCTTAGACACATCATACTGATGTTGTGTGTGTCACTCGCTCTAATGTTAATGTTTGTTCATCTGTTTGATGTTTCTTGTTCAACTGTGATGGGTTAAAGAGTTCAACGAAAGGTTAAAGAGTTTAACAAAGCCTAACTAAATGAGCATTATAAGTGTCTTCATTCAATGGTGACTTTGAAATCGATCTTCTAAAGACATCTAAGGGTTGACAATGTGCTCCGCTGAACCAGAATGAGTTCCCAAGCATCTACATCACCAACTCGTTCAATGGTTTTGGCTTTGAAGATATCGAATGACCGAGCGGTCTTGAGAGTTTTCTGTAAGTTTACGCTTCGGCTACTGGCGATTATTAAAGTGAAAGCCAAACAGGTAAGAAATGCTACGATTAATAAAACGTAGGATGTAAACTACTTTAAATGAGTGTGTGAGTTTAGTTTTACGCCGCTTTTAGCAATATTCCAGCAATATCACGGCGGGGGACACCAGAAATTGGCTTCACACATTGTATCCATGCGGGGAATCGAACCCGGGTCTTTGACGTGACGAGCGAACGTTTTAACCACTAGGCTACCCCACCGCCCTTACTTTAAATGAAATGGGACTTACGTACCTACGTGAAATTATTTTACGCTACTTTAACCAACTTTGAATGAATAGACAATGGCAATAATATTTGTCAATTCATTCCCCCAAATTCACCTACACTTACACTTGTATATATGGATGAAACGAACGAGTTATCCCTTGTGATGCAAACGTCAATACAGTAAAGTAGGTAATAAATATTCATGACTGTATCTGCAGTAGCTAAAACCGCATCGTCTTAAATGACCTCTTCAAATCTGAACTGTCAGCCCAAGTGGGTGTAACCAATCGTGAGAGTTAGTTTGATTTCATGCAACTAATTGATATCTACATGAGCGTCCTACGTCTTGTACATTAGATCACGGATGTGACATCTCAGTACAGGCTTATAATCACTGTATTGATAAGAAATAGTGTCACAGATTTAGAAGGCTGCATTCTTTACCTAGACTCGTTACAAGTTTTATTGTAAAGATCCTCATCAGAATGGGAATTGGTGGAATACGCAGACAAATATTAATGGGCACATAATTACAACCGGCATTTGTTTTGTGTCATATTGTAGTTTCACCTCTACGTTTTGAAGCACGTAACCTTATCAAATGACTTCGTCTGAAAACTATCCAAGCATGTCTTGTGGGGACTGGGTTCACATATGTGAAGATGTGTGACCATTCATGCATATAGATGGACGTAAACATGTTCAAGGACATCACCACGTATACGTCAAACAGATATCGGTTCTACGTCACGGATCTGTGCTGACCCGTTGAGGTGAGTGCAGGTTGCCACTTGTTTACAGGGATGTGGGCTTTTGTTCATTTAGCTAAAGCTTTCAAATTGCTTAGTTCAAAGTCAAAAGTTGAATTGGTCACACTTGCTAACGTACTTGGCTTAACCGATTCTGTCAATACATATCGATTCTTGGTATAAGGTAAGAGTCAGTTTTGTCAGTTTTAGAACAGCATCCATCCGTTTCATGTCATATCGGTTCAGCTTCTGCGCCTGGTGAACTCCAGTCACGTTGATTGGCAAAACTGACCTCTCTGTCAGTAATATCACTGTCTGCCATAAATTGAACTTACTCCTTTAAGGCTTCATGCTTGATTGGATAAATCATGGATGTTTCATAGGCACAGCGCCACCTACATCTATACTCAAAGGCAAAAGCTATTGTGACATACAAACAACATAAAGTTAAACAAATGACGAAACTTATTCACCAAACATGGATTTCGAAAACCCACGTACAAAAACAAACGTCCACTTGACACCGACTGTGGCGATAACATAAACATAAACCAATGGACTACTGGTCGCGTTTCAAAGTGATATACTCTAGACAAGACAATGTTAAATGTGTACCCTTTTGCGTTATCTAAAGACGTACAAGTCTTTTCAGAAGAGTCCAAACACATCAAATACTTGCGTTCAAGTGCATTACTAATTGCATGTTGTAAAAGGCAACAGACTGTTCACATAAATCAAAACATATTGAAAATTGTTCAAACATATATTTGTCAATCAAACCGATTTTCTTAATTGTTGCAATTGTTTCTCTCTTTCCCATCTTTCTGTTCTTTTCTGTCCATCTGGTAGAATGAATGTAAAAAATACTATGTAATAGAGGGTGTTCTAAGTTGTATAACTTGTACCCAATCCTTTTCTCATGAATAAAATATGTTTAAAACAAACAAAACAAAGGCAACAGACAAATCTGACGACAACTGAATCATGTGTTGGCACTCAAGAATCAGTCACTGCGGACAGAAAGCTGAACAGTAGTTAAAGAATCGATTGTTTGCTGACATGATAGAAAATTGTCTCAGAGGTGAAATACCAAGGCCTGACTTACATTTAACGAATCACAACCCGTAAAACAAAGAAACCCTTCAAACAACACTAATCGCTTTTCCTTTTCATCTCCAACTGTCCCCAAATCGATAAAGGCATGTTATTGTTGATACCTATGTTCCAAATCCTCTTAGATGCTTCCAATGTCATTAGTACGGCGATGGTATAAATACTTGTACATTGTCTGACATCGTTAACAAGCTGAAGTGACTGCAACAAAGTGATGAGAGGTATAGATGCATGATATATTTGGACAAGGACCAGTTTAACAATAACAAGTACTTGTTGTGATGCAATACACAAGTTGTTATCCACAAAGCTGCATCTTTCTCTCTTTACGAAAACGTTTGATTTGATTTCAGTTAGCTTGTGATTCGTCTTAACAGCAGGTCTGATATTGCGATGGGCAGATTTGTACCGACACAGATTGCAGTAAATAGGGTTTGTATTCTGTTTGAGCGCACAATGTGTGTCTGACGTCTCCAGCCACAGATCGTATGAATGACGTCAGCACGTCCACGCAGCTTGATTGTTGTGGGCTGTTTTAGTGACAGAATCATGCAAAGGATGTGATATATTAACTCCAGCTGTAATAAGCGTAAAACCATATTTCAAGGCAGTATCATTTGCCGAAGCCCACCCTTCTTCGGAATGCAGTAACTGGTGATTGCACATCATAGTCGTATTCATTTTAAATGTTTTGAAGATGAGGTGAAGTGGAGCGAGGATTGTGACAAAGTTACATTGAAGAAACGACTCGGTACATTTCGACAATGAAGAAATCATCTATTTCCGGATTCAACAGATTTGGGTTATGTCCAGACCCTAAACCATGTTCTTGTTGATACATAATTTCTCTATGATTTTGCATCTGGATACGCGTGTTCAGGTTTGTCAATGAACTCCTATGTCAGAATCATGACAAGAACAAGAACGTAACATCTTCCACAAAACTTTAATCATGGGGTAGATGCGTATGGCCAGTGCTTTAATTTGCATACAACGCCCTGATCTGGCCGGAAGATTGCTCATAGCTGTGTCAAACCACATTTAGGCATCATTGACTTGATGTCGAATCACACAACCGACTGCAGGGTTTGTTTCCATTCAACAGTGAGTGACTGAGTTTGGTTTGGTAATATTGCTGAATGTTTCTTACGAAAGTGGAAACGGTTTTCACATTTCTGTTTTAACATGATCACGGCATGTCGTCACCATTAAGAAACAATACTGAGCTTTACATCGTGTTACTGTGTTCATGTACATGGAGTCTCTGGAATGGTAGGCATGTATCAGGAAGGTCCACATCGTCCCTCATCATCTCAGAATAAACCTGAATGCTACTCTGCACTCACAGGCAGATTCCGGTCTGTAGACTTCGTCTCCATCAGGAAAGACATTGATACGTCTCAGGTCATCATTGAGGAATCTAATGAGAGTGCTTCTCAAGGTTTTGGAGGAATAGAACGTAACGCTGATAACAAGATGCCCATCAGATATACCTGGGACGTTACACCTGGAGAACATATGCTTAGAAAGATCAGAAAACAGGATGTAGAAATAGCCATTGTCAAAGTTACAGGTCAGCAATCCATCTCGAACTTGTCGAAGACAAGCTTCGTAACCATTTATTTTGCCTTTCCATTTGTCCTTTAATGTTTTCACAAACACTGGCCCCCATTCTTGTTGCCTGTTGCATAACTCCCTCAATCCGAAATATTCCGCGTAGTTCTGTACTGCGAGTGCAGCTTCTGGCGGCGGAAGTGTCTTGAACCTCAGGAAGTTAAGGATGTGAAGGAACACATCTCCATCCACATCGATGAAGAACCGACCATCGTTGTCCTTGGTTACTGGGAATCTTCCACTAAACATGGCCGCCAGCATAGAATCCGGGTACTTGCGGAGTGTGGAAAGGGACGTAGTCAGATGTCGGCCACCCACATTTAGATCTATGACTTCAGGAAACTGCATTAAAAACAAAATGTTCTATCACACATGTATGTATGTATGTGTGTGTATGTCTGTGTGTGTATGTCTGTGTGTGTATGTCTGTGTGTGTATGTATGTATGTATGTACGTACGTATGTATGTATGTATGTATGTATGTATGTATGTATGTATGTATGTATGTATGTATGTATGTATGTATGTATGTATGTATGTATGTATGTATGTATGTATGTATGTATGTATGTATGTATGTATGTATGTATCTATGTATGTATCTATGTATGTATCTATGTATGTATATGTATGTTATGTAAGTGAGTCTATGTATGTATGTATGTATGTGTGGTGTGTGTGTGTGTGTGATATGTATGTATTGTATGCGTGTATCAAAGGTACATAACGAGATTTGCAGCTGTCAGGAAAGTCAACACACCAGGTGTGACTGACTGAAATAATATGGCATTATATTGGCATGGCTAACTTATATGTCAAAAGTGAGGCGTGATTCACCGCTGTTAAGACTTTCTAATACCATAGCATGCAAATATTATTCAATAAAATTTAGTCATACATGTCGAAAACGCATGTGACGTATATCACTGACATTCTGTTCAACGCCAACTCACTCATTAATTTTACATGATGTATTGATTGCAGTCTTGGCAAAATCGTTTGTGTCAGTCATATTTGGTTTACTATACATTTAATATACAGTGACATCAATCCCAAGGAAGATATCACAAATTTTTTATGTGGCTTTTGTATTCAGTTTGAATTGGTATCTGTAACGGTGTAGAAATGTTGATATGATACTGTTCCTATTTTCACTGTTTTTATGTTAAATATATAACATTGTAACATATTTGTCAATCTGTGATAATAAACACAAACATGATTATATTTACCTCAAATACAAATATCCTTTTCACGTTATTTTAATGCGTATTTTCAGTGATACCATGAAATAACTTTTCCCGTTTAGGTATTGACTGGTCGACCTGACCCTCATGTATCATGCTGACTGGGAGATCAAGGCGAAGGTAGACTAGCTTGACGCGTCAAGATACCTATATCGACACCCACGCAATAGAAACTAATACCTCCTGCTACTCGACTTGTCATAATCATATGGTGTTATCTTAAGAGCATGTAAAACTAGTGAGGTGTGTCTTGATCAGCCTACGAGAATATATCTAACAATAATGAAAATATTTCGTCATAAACACCCAGTAATTGCTATGTTAAAATACCCTCATTACCACAATGACGTGCATGACGCGTAAGAAAGACACAAATGACGCTGGACAGTGTTGGTAGCCTATAAACGATTATCGTGATGAACAAACTCCAAACAGATTCTGCAACAGCTAAGGGAAGCAATTCTGTATATTGACTGGCCTAGCTTAAGAAACGTGAACTCCCTGCTGTATAAATGTACGTTAATACCTGCCTAACGGTTTATGAACAAGTTAAGGTACATAAGTAAGGTGACGGACTTTTTGTTAGCATCGAGTTGCCCTAATTTAAGCGATATAGCCAAGAGAAGACAATACAGAGTTAGTTGATCATTTATCATTAGACTATTCGCCTAAAGAGCCCCGGGCGATTTGAACTGGCTCAAGAGTAAGTACAACTGGACAGAGATCAGATTCTGAGAAAACGACGTTGTTGCTCTTCGTACTACGAGCCACTTGTTAAACCACGCCTGACCCAGCTTCAATATTATACACTGCAGCGTACAACAACACCCATTTACAGAAGGCTAAATGTACCTTACCTCCATGTTATTGCTGTTAATGGACGTGTGTGCTTTGTTGCCCTAGCTTTCAGATATCGTTATCAACACGCACTAGTCTATATGCTGTAACAGACACTTCCTCTATGCACGGGTAAATAACACCACCCTGACGTCAGACAGACCAACTGGGGTCACGAGATAAGGTGAGGGTTTCACTGACAAGCGGGTACAGCTGATACTGACTTGTCACACAATCACACTTGATATGTAAGTTGTGTCCCACTTTCTTCACTGTATCTGTCGGGGCGGTGGGGTAGCCTAGTGGTTATAGCGTTCGCTCGTCACGCCAAAGACCCGGGTTCTGTTCCCCACATGAGTACAATGTGTGAAACCCATTTCTGGTGTCCTCCGCCGTGATATTGCTGGAATATTGCTAAAAGCGGCGTAAAACAAAACTCACTAACTCACTCTACTCACTTGACAGTTACAAAAAAATACATACTCCTCCATCCCTACTCTGCCAGTGTCATCGTATACAGCATCAACTTGCGACAGATGACAGTGGACTTGGACGTCCTCACCTTCAAACGACACCACGCCACTATTCTTCTGAAGGTCCATTTCAATATACCCGTTCCAACCTTGTGTTGTATGAACACAAAAATAACCACAATGAGTTTTCCTAGTGCCTGGAATATTGCTAAAAGCGTCGTAAAACTTAACTCACTCACTATCTATCCAGAACGACGATGCAGCACTTGTCACAATCTAATGTGCGATATTCCAGCTACATGACAGCGGTGTGAAAGAATAAAGTCAGGATCAGACAATCCAGTGATTTGCACCATGAACATCGATCTACACAACTGGGACACGATGACATGCATCGACCTTGTCTGCAAGTTTGACCACTCCGCGATCCCGTTAGTTGCCTCTGACGACGTGCAGGTGTTGCAGAAGAGCGGCTCTCAATCCGATCTTTTATAATGTGCTAAAACATGGTCCAAGAGTGCATTCAGTAGACACTGGCAACTAGGGCTGGGACGGGTAGGAAAAAAATGGAATCGAGTACCCGCATGTACTTACCCGAATCGGAATCGAGTACCCGGAAATGTAAGGAATACAGAGCTTCTGTCAACTTTCTGAAGATTCAATCACTAGTTGAAAGAGATTATTGTAGAAAACTCGAATGGATGGCAATAAGACATTAAAACAGATCTAAGGCTATTTAATTTACGTCTGTTAAACCAATATATAGAGTAACACCATTACTTACATTCATTGTTAACATTTCGTACCCGCTGTTACTGTAACTTTCACTAGTTGGAGTCATTGTGCCTTTGTATAAGAAGGGTAACAGGCAAAACCCAAACAACTACAGGGGAATTTCTTTATTAAGTGTAATGGGTAAAATATTCACTAGTATTCTAGATTCACGTATTCGAGTTTGGCTGGACTTAAACAAAACTGTACACGAGTCACAGGCAGGTTTTAGAAATGGCTACTCAATATTTGATAATATTTTCATTCTACAGTCGCTTGTCCAAAATTCCCTAAGGAAACCTGGTCATAGGTTTTATGCTTCATTTATTGATTTTCGCAAGGCCTTTGACTTAGTAAATAGTGATAAGTTATTGTATGTACTGTTAAGCAAAGGTGTTCATGGTAAGATCTTTAGGATCTTAACAGACATATATAATAAGGTCAGAGCGTGCGTCCGAGTTGGCAGTAATAGGTCGGATATATTCACAACTTCACATGGCGTCAGACAAGGGTGTATGTTGAGTCCGGTATTGTTTATATATTTTATAAATGAGTTAGTAGAGGAAATGCAAAATAGTGGTATAAGGGGTATATTTGTCAAATCGGAACTGGACGACACTTTACTGCTGCTCTTTTCCGATGATGTCACCATGGTAGATGATTCTGTCGTAGGGCTGCAGCGAAAATTAGATTTCCTACATACACTTTATTTGAAATTGGGTCTGAGGTGAATTTAGATAAGTCTCAAATTATTGTCTTTAGAAATGGTGGCTATCTTAGAAGTACAGAGAAATGGTTTTATGATGGTAAGGAAATGAGAGTTGTTAGCTATTATAAGTATTTGTGTGTCATATTTTCCTCAAGGCTAGTGTGGTCTAAAGTTTGTGAAACTCTGTCGTTAACAGCAATGAAAGTGAGCATTCCTGTCAAACAAGTGCTGATAAAGTATGACGCACCTCATGAAATGGCTAAAAACATATTTGACACGAAAATAGCACCTATTTTGCTTTATGGCGCTGAAATTTGGGGATATACATATAGAGCAGATATTGGAAAGCTTCAGGGCTCGTTCTTCGGGGGAAGTATGTAGGTTTAGGAATATTCGTGTCTACAAAAACTGTGTTAGGGGAGTTGGGCAGATATCAAATGGCTGTTAAAAATTTTAGTCGTTGTATCAGGTACTGGTGTAGACTCGTGAGAATGAGTAGCCATTGGGGTTTACTCCCATAAGAACTACATCCCATTTGAACTACATCCCAAAATAACTACAGGGATTAATTAGGGATTAATTATTTGAGCAGAGGCACCCCATGACACGTAATGAGCACAGTCCATCAGCTCTCCCATATGAACTACTATTGACCAGTAATTATGTTGTTGTAAACATAATAACCAGAAAGTAAAGGACAAGAGAGAAGGGTATATTGTAGTTAGTTAATGTGCTTGTATTCATATGATAGGAAAACCACAAGCCAAGCCTAGCATATTGGTGTAAAAGGTATATTGGAGTAAAGGTGAAATATAAACGAAAGAGTTTTGAAGTTAAAATAGTATAATTGTTTATATACTGCAATCCAGTACCACGATGCAGTTGGCTACTTATTGAAGCTGGGCTAAACTAGTTCTACATGGATCAGATTGAACACCGAGGTTGAAAGTGACACTAAATTATCACACTAAATATTTAATCCTATCTATAGATGAACTCTCTGTACATCTATATATATAACTCCAGACTTTATCTGCACAAGATATTTCGCCGTTCAACAGCTCTTCATGTGTACAATGAAAACTAAGTGTCGTCATAAGCGATGCATAACGGTAGTAGCTATGTCGTCATCATGGGTATGACGTTAGTGACAATAGGTAATATGTAATAGATATATAAGACACAATTATCTTCTTAGGTAGTTGAAAATGCTGTTCATAAAGCAGTAAAAGTCCCAAGAGAGACACTTATGAAAACAAAAGAAACAAATACAGACATGGACATTCTTCTATTTGTTTGTACCTACAATCTAAATAACTGTACAATTATGCCCATTATAAAAGCAAATCTTCCAATTTTGTATAGAAGTGATACTATGAAAGAAGGTTTATCAGTCAGTGTAACAAAATGTCAAACACCACGATGTGGAACTTGTTCACTGAAGACTGCAAATTTACATTTTGTGAAGGCAAACTATTTACTATAAAAACCAACATGAACTGCCGCAGCAAAATGTTATATATGTTTTGTTTGTTTTCTGTTGGGCAAATCCATTAAGCAGACGCAGGTAACAGCATGAAGTTAATCTGTGCACCGGACCATAACATTTGTTGTTTTGTTATAGGAGGACACCGCAATAGGTATCCTCGAGCTTGTTATGAAATGCTTAAAGTCTTTGACGAAAAGGGAAATGTTAACTGGGTTTCTCATGTTCGTTCACTATTGTTTTAATTTGATGTTCTTTTGTGTGGATTACACAAAACACTGGCGACGTAGATGTATTTATGACAACGTTTCAGAAACGCTGCAAGGATGTCTGTTTCCAAACCTGGAGCAGTGATATTGGTAGTAGTTCTTTTCTTAAAGTTTATTTTGGAAACAGAAGTTTATATAACTGCGTTGTACACTAATAGAGACTTGATGCGTATTTTATGTAAATTTCGTTGCTTACCGCACAAATTGGGTGTCCAACAGTTGCATTTCAATAAAGACAATGTCGATAATACTATAGCAATATGTATCAAGTGTCATGTAGATGTCGTAGAAAACGGATACCACTTTTTAGTATGTCCTTATTACCATACAAGTCGGATGAAGTTTGTGCCTGGGTATTATCATATACATCCATCTGTCTTTAAGTTTAAGCAGTTGTTATATGCACAAAAAATATGAATGTTATTAAAAGTCTAGCAATCTATCTGAAGAGAAATCTACCTGTTTGACTGCTATATATTGATGTAGTATGTTTATGTATATGTATCGAATGCGCACAAGCAAAGAATTATGTATTTTCTGTACTCTGGGCCATGAGGCCATTATGCGAATAAACTCTCTCACTACTCACTGCGCAGATAAATTACAGTCGTTAATAATAACCTTCATTTATCGGACAATACCAATGATGTAATTGTGTGTTACGTCAATTGTGAAAAAGAAAAGTTATTATCTGCCCTAGTCATTACAGAGTTCCCTCCCTTTCCGGGTACTCGATTCCAAGAAATAGGACTCGATTCCAGCTGTACCCGACCCGGCTTCGAGTACCCGAGTACTCGTCCCAGCCCTACTGGCAACATAACATAAAAAACAGTGTAGCTCAAAAGCAACTGTGTAGTGAACTGGAAGTTAAAGAAGTATGGGCTCTATGGCGCTTTTCCGACATGGTAGATAAGTGACGTGATTTGCACCGGTAGACAGTCTTCTGTTTATGATCTCGCATATGTTTATGTCTGTGAGTGAGATACTGTTATATAATTAGTGCTGTTACAGCTATGAACGTATGACGTTCACAATCAGTGTGCTGAGGATAACTGCATGGTTAATGATGCGATAATCTGGGTCTGGGTCTCACTCACTGATCCCCGTTCTTTCATTCCCTTATTCCATGATACTGATCGGTGTGGTTAGCTGTGGTCAAATATCCAGACTAAAACCCTGATCTGTAAGCACGTGTTATTCGTACGGATACCGTATTCACGACATCAATCCTTCCTTCCGCGATACATGGTCCAGAGATACAGAGGTTAACTGACATGATTACACTAGAATACTTTCAGGAAGGTCTTATTGTAAGTTACCAGTGAAGATACGGCTTAGAGTTGACCTTTTAGCATCTCTTGTTTGTCGTAAGAAACGACTAACGGGATCGGATGGTCAGGCTTGCTGACTTGACACGTCATCGTATCCCAGTCACGTAGATCGATGCTAATGATATTCACCACTGTTGATATTGTGTCAAACGTTGATACAGGTGCTTGTGAATGTGTTAACACAGTGAAAGACACTATCAGTGTTACTAACGACACCCTGTGCGAGATAGGTGGGGATTGCTAACTAAATAATCTACGTGAATTGAGTGAGTGACTGACTGACTGTAAGTTAGGAATTGTGAAAGATACAAGCAGCATAAAAATTAAAAACGTAGTGTCACATACTATCTCTTCGTGAAGGAGTGGTGTGATTACTTGAATTATTGCAGCGTCAGTGCAACTGAGTTGTCTCCCCTCTCATTGGACGTACGAAGCGTACATAAAATATACATAATTATGTGTGAATCACACACTCTTAAAGATCACATCCAACCAAAAAAAACATAATTAAAACACAATTATCACTTATTCGTGACATATAATATGCATTGCTGATTATGAAAAACAAAATTATAAGCGTACAATTGCAAATCAAAAGTGCAATATTTGGTTTACCCAGTCAGAGCGGGTGGGTGTGCACTCAAGTGTAACGAAGCCTTTCATTGGCTGGTTCATTTGCCAATACGCTGGGGGGCTCATTGTGTGTGTGTATATAGAGATGTTGGGTCTTGTAAATACATGCTCATTTTTCTGCATTTGCTTTCGATCTAATTAACAAATACTGAGATGGCTGGGAACTGTCGTTCGTTCAAGTACAAAGCAGAAATTGAAACTGACAATCTGAGTTTTCTCCGGTTTCCGTCCGATCCAGTCATCCGAGAAAAATGGATGCAGTTTATTTGCAACCCACATACATAATAACGTGTCATGTGTACAAGTATCACACCTGAGACAGAACTCAGGTGCACGAGCCATAAATCAATGTATTTTGTTTATAGTGTATAGCCTGTTACGTTTCAAGTTCAAATTGCATGTGGTTAATGATTGAAGTTGTGTATTGCATGATATTGTCATTAGCAGACAGGCAGGCAGACACAAAGGTGTCAATAAAACAGATATTGAGTTTTGTCTATGACCAGATTTCTTATCACAATTAACATATTTTTCTGTTTCCATAGACATATATTAAAACATTTCAGTTTTCAAGCTGAGCATTTTTTAACAAAGAAATTAGTTTTTCTAATGCTACACTTTCTTGAACACTTGGTTTGCAAATCTGCCAACCCTCAAATAGCAAGATATGAAAACATATGAGAAAAAGTATGGGACCAGTGTATTTATACACTTTTTTAGTAATGTATATCAATTGACTCTTAAATAAAACTTTATCTTATCTTAGCCTATGTATTTTTATTACTGCAGACCAAAGATGCTTGTAATCACAAGAAACGTCTTTTGTTCTCCAACTTCGACCTTAGCGATAATCCTTGCACGCATCACTTGCTGTGTTTTTACGAGTCGCCTTCCCGGTTCAAGCTGAGCGAACCTAATCACTGTGCATGCGCTATGGGCGCAGCGCAGCACAGATGTTGAAAGCACTTTTTACCCCAGCGCTGGGGTAGAATTAGTGAATCGTTTGAACTCTGATTTCGTGGGGGTTTTTCATCGCGTTATCTTTCAACTTAATAAGTTCAATTTGCATTTTTGATGAGCCCATACCGAAAGGTATCAGAATCTGGAAAATGGTGTTTCGCGTTGCATGCGACCTTTAATCAAATCACGAAGAATACATTTCCTTCTTTTTTTAAATGTTACTTTTATATTCATTCTACGGAAACTGACGGTTCACAGAAATTATCTCACAGGATCGGAACAATAATGATTTTTTTTTTTAAATCTGGACAGTCTAGAAGAATTTTCCCCTATGCACCCATGTATTAAGAACAAGGGATCAGCATAGATACAGAGGTGAAAGAAACATTAAACGAAATACCGAACAAATTCCATCTACCAAAACGCTAATGGCTTATCGAATCAAGAAATCCGTTCATACTATACAAGTATATTATTATGGACAGGTCCATACATCCAATGTGCTAAGATCATATCATATATGTACCGATGAGAAAGATTGAGTTGACAGAGAAAACCCGGAAGGGCCCATAATTCACACCTTGTTATGTACACCCCGACTGTACCCTAAAACAAGATATCTAGTAAAGTCTGCCGTATTATTTCCCTGTGTTTCCCACCTCCAGGCCGACCTTAATTTTCGCGCAATAATAAAACATAACCTCAGGTCAATTGTCCCCACCGTTGTGGAAATGCAAGCTCTTGTCTAAGATGTGCCAAAAGAAATACCCTTATCTCTGCAAACTCGCAGAGCGCTTTCAAACTGCATTTATTATTTCCGAATCCAAGAGACATGATCTACAGAAGAGATTTAATCATCTTTATCAAACGATCTGAATTTAATAAATGTATTTGCATAATTACTGAAAAATTCTCTATTCATTTTTGTTCTTTTTTTTCACTCGCCCAATCTCTTGCTGGCTGAGGTGGCGGTGGGGTAACCTAATGGTTAAAGCGTTCGCTCATCACGCCAAAAACCCGGGTTCGATTCCCCACATGGGTACAATTTGTTAAGCCCATTCGGCCGGTGGGGTAGCCCAGTGGTTAAAGCGTTGGCTTGTCACGCCGATCCCTGGGTTCGCATCCCCACATGGGTACAATGTGTGAAACCCATTTCTGGTGTCCCCCGCCGTGATATTGCTGGAATATTGCTGAAAGCGGCGTAAAACTGAACTCACTCACTCAGTCAGTCAGTTAAGCCCATTCCTGGTGTCCCCCGTCGAGATATTGCTTGGATATTGCTAAAAGCAGCGTAAATCCAAACTAGTCTACCCCACCGCCCCTATGAAAAGGGAATTATGGTTGATCTATACAAATACCAAAGCCAAACACTAAGCAGCTATAGCTCTCACAATAAAAATTACTTAACATCATCCACACTAAATCATTCGTCTAAAACGTATGTATCAATGAAAGGTCACACATGTTATCTCACTTGTGAAGAACAGACATTATCCTTGAACACTTGATTTCACAAAAGTGCCACTTTCCACATTACTTTCAGCCCGACGTTGTCAGATCGAAATCCTGATTCTTCCCGTACCATGATATAGGTGGATCTCACTTCTGAGGATAATGTCTCTGGTCTGGAGCACTCCATCCTAATGTTTTGTGACTGCTGAAGTAATGATCATAACGGAGCTAATCCGGTATTAATCACTGGAACATCAGCAGAATCTGTAGATCTTTATTATAAAATGCATACGATACAAACACAGCTCATGTGTATTCAAGTGACAGAATGTCCGTACGTGTACACTACAGTCCGTTTGATTTCATTTGAGACCGATGAATTGTTCACTTACACAAAAGCTAATAAATGCAACAAAACCAAATTTAGCACAGTCACGTGAAATCGACAGACCAACTCTAATGATTTGTCTCATAATTTTAGACACCCGAATAAAAAGTTGTTTAACAAACGATTAGTATTTTGTTGTTACTTCACGCTATTTCTTACGAGGGGGGACAACTTGCTAGTAGAACAGCCAGATGTACGAGTTGCACGTGCGAAATTGAATTTCACTACACGCGTTTGTTGATTTGTGTACATCAATTACTCGGATTTTATCATGTAGTGCAGGACCACGCGACAACCACACTCTGGTTTAGGGCGGAAGTCTCCCGGCTGTAGGTAAATACCCATACGTTTCAGATCGTCATTGAGGAATGCGACAAGACTCGTACCGTCCGTTTTGTTGGAGGAATATTTCACGTTGATCACCTGATGCCCCTCGGGAATACCAACCACCTTGCACGAGGAGAATACGTGTTGAAATGAATCCGTAAATTGAATGTACAGGTGACCTCTTTGATACCGACTTGCGATCAACCCTTCTCGCACCTGATTCAAGCAATCATCATATCCGTCGATCTCTCGTTTCCACTTGTCTCTCAAAGCCTGTTTCAAGACTGGTTCCCATTTTAAAAGTTTAGCTCTTAATTGCTCTATGCCAAATATGTTTGCGTACTTATTTACATCAATAGCCTGGTCGGGAGGGGGCAGCGTCTCATGCCTCAGGAAGTTGAGGATGTGGACAAAAACGTCTCCATCCGCATCGATGAAGAAGCGGCCATCCTTGTCTTGGGGAATAGCGTACTTCCCACTGAACATATCGGCCAACTTGGAACCCGGGTACTTGGTGAGAGTTGAAACACGGGTGCTGAGATGTCGTCCGCCCACATTTAGATCAATGATTTCAGGGAACTGAAACATATGTATCCATGACTGTTAATAATCGAGCCTGGACCAGCCAGTCCAGTGACTGCAATCAAAGCATAGGTGTAATAATTGTATACTATACATTTACTGGGTGTCCGAACTGAATATAATCATGTTTGCCACGTATAGAATTATACTGAGAGTAACTGGTGTTCATATTCATACAAGATGTCGTCAGTATTGATACGGATGTGTTACTGGGTTAGGGTATCTCAAGCTTATCAAATGTCCAGAAAGGCATTTAGGTGTGTGAATTTTAATATTCAATCAATTACTGTATCCCCGAATAACACCATCTCTGCTGATGATTCAAAAGACAAAATATGTGAGAGAGTATAATTAATCTAACGCCGCTTTAGCATTATTCCTAGTACAGTATCTAGAGGCGCCCTGACATACGCTTGTGTTGCAAATGATCTTAAAATAGCATTCCACACGTGACTCGTGACGTATATAGGATGTTTGCGAGCCACGTATATAGAAAACACGCAGGCCCTGAAAAATAGTTAGATATAACAATAGTTAAAATAATTATTCAACACGAGTCAGTTTGGCGTGTTAAAGAGGATTCAGGGAGGATATCATAAGGAAGGCGTCAATCACGAGACTACCGATTTCCGTCAGCAAGCTATACGAGTAAGGTCATTTTGACCCAAGGCTGGGGAATACCAGGGCATGCGGTTTGCTTGTTCACACAGGGAATGTATATTCAACAATGATTTTGTATGGAGAAACATTTGCTCGAGGTTATAGTTCATGAAATGACAGTTACAAATAATAGATTTAAATCATCTGAATTTGTATATATCATCACTTGGAAACAGTTATGTTGGGGGTGTCTGGTTATGAGACAGGGGAAATGCGAAGGCTCTTCGTACTCCAGCCACCAGCCCCAACCCCCATAGCATCCCCCTTCCTTGTCAGCCCCGTATAGACAGTAGGCTGATCCCAGAGATTGTAAATCATTAATATTATAAGAAATTATATCAGCTACTCATTTGGTATCCTGTTACTTTACACATAACGCATACAAATGTTATTGATATTCTACGCTGTGTAAGCTATAAACACTATGGCAACATTTTGATACGTGGACAAGCATGTACTACAGTTTAGCACTGACCCAAACATTAACGGGATGCCATTGTGACTCATATGTATTATTATTCAACGTTATAGACAACTATATGTGCTTTCGAAAACAGGGCATTATTGTGAAATACTCTGTTTACATACTAGCATGTTTTAACACGTACCTCCATCCTTCTGTCACCTGATGATGCAGTGAAGTCTACGAGGAATGAGTGTGGTTCACTGGAGAGTTGAGCAGTTGAACTGTTGTGCTGGAACTTTCCTCAACTTTTATGTTCTACTTTCGGTTTTAATATCGAAATCTGGATACAGTGGACTTTCCATTCCGTGTCACTTGCTACTTATATATAACGTTATGACTCATCTGTGGGCTCATACAACGTAGGGGCGTGCCCCTGGGGTGGGATGTGAAAACAAGCGAGTGGGTGAAGTTGGTACTTGGCTTGAATTTGGTATTCACAAAATCAACCAGTGCTGTTAATCTGGTAAATAGTAATAACAACTGAAGCTGAAAAGGCTGTCCACGCCTGCATCCACACGGCGGCAAACCATTTGTTCGTAAAATTAAAAATTGCAATAAATAATTCATCACACATTTAAAACAATATGGACAATAATTGTTTCAGTTTATTTGCTACATGTCAAAATCATATTTTTTATAAGTGTGGTCATCGATTACCTGATTTACATACAATTAACAAATCGTTTCAACAGTAAATAATGCAGTTGCCTAATCAGGCAAGAAACCTGGTTATTGATACATTGCCGGCTGATGTGAAAATCAACATTCACTCACAAAATCATTAAATTATTAAAAAGCTATTATATGAATATATGACAAAAGTGTAACAATGTTGGCGTGCAAAATACATGCATCAATGTTAAGACCAGGTCCTGATTTCAAGTGATTCGTTGTGGAATAAGTGTTTACAGTTATTTACAATTATCCGATACCGCTAAACTCCTGCAAGGGGTAATACAACTGCATGCACTCGAGCTCATTAGTGTATCCAATAATCTAGAATAGAATACAACATATACAATATCTGCAGGTGTCCGAGTAGCGTGTGCAGTTCTACAGTGGTGACATTGTGAAGCTGATTAGTAACAGAAGCTGTGATGATCAACAGCCTGTCGTCGTCACATACGTTTGAAACCGTGTATATATCTAAGCTGTTCATGGTGGGCGGTATAAAAAGACAACACGCTGAACATTCAGGCAATCATTACATGACAGAGTGGGCGAAATACGTATCATGTTGGAAAGCGGACGTAAAGTCTCTAAAATATCATCATCATCATCACACTTGTCTACATGGAACTCGATAACGCCGAAGCAGATAGGCCATTTTCACCTTCTCTCTCGGACAAGTCGACCCTATCGACATGCCGTCGATCTGTAATGATTCCTGTCGGTAGATTATGGTGTATCAATACCACTTGCTTCAGTACTATGGGCTTTATCCCTTGTCCTCTTAAGCGTGTTGCATCGCGTCAAGACGTATTTCTGCTGCTTGGTGCCTCTCAGTTCCTCCAGTGTCAAAGGTAGTAATGAGTCATAACAGGGCACGCATGGTTATGTGGACTGTTCAACTAATGTTCAAATGTAAACCTTCCTATCCACAAAGCCAGGGATCAGTTGAGCGTCTGACTGGTGACTTTAAGGTCATGTTGATTGTTTGACAGTATGATTTTACACACCCACAGTTATATAGGAAGTAGGTCTAAATATGTACCAGATTATCAAACTGCTAACTTTAAGGCGAACATATGAACTGTAAATAATTAAATGAATGAACATAAACATTATTCTAAAATTTATAATAACGTTTCAACGTAAATCTGTCTAACACACTGTGAGATATTACAAACACAAGTATTCATTTCTATCAAATAGTGTTAGGGACTATCAAGATCTGAAACAACAACGATCTACAACCAAATTTATACACAACCATATATGTTTGTACTAGCTTCGTAAAGGAAAATGGAAAAGATAGTCGGTATGTGATTCCACAACTTCTAAAAATGCCACCCAATGAAGTTCTCCCTGCCCCCTCCCACCATTGCCATCTTCTGTTAAAGGGGCCTAGGGAAAACAATTTACGTCCTTTTCAGATGGAGACGAAATGCGAATTTCTGTTGGTGACGTTGTTGGTGACGTTGTGCTCTTTCACTTTATTTGCAACAGGACTCCGATGTGAGAGTTACAGTTGCTGTGTATGTTTCCTCCAAAGATGAAGAAGCCCAGGCGCTGTACGTCATGTGCCAGAAGATTGAGCACTGATGGTCGTCTGTAATGATCATATTCAGACAAATTTATATCAATCACTGAATATCCTGAACTAGGAAGACTACAAGTGTAATACCCACATAAACACGAATTTAACTTTGTGGTGAGACAAATAGACCTTGAAGAAAAGTCTAATTTTTTCAGTCCACGTTCCACGACTTCCCAGTGACGGGTGTAATTGGTAACGTTTGATAAACAATTGCTCCTCCATATATCATAGAGTGTATCTCTGTTGTCTTGGATATTTGAAATACCTTCCTTCAGGACATCTAATCCAAAGTAATCTGCATACTTCCGAACATCTGCAGCTGCTTCAGGGGGAGGCATTGTCTCGAATCTCAGAAAGTTAAGGACGTGGACAAACACGTCTCCATCTACATCGATGAAGTAGCGGCCATCTTTGTCTTGGATCACTGGTTGCCTTCCACTAAACATGGCGGCCAACATCGAGTCCGGGTACTTGGTGAGGGTCGAGAGTAATGTGGTCAGATGTCGTCCTCCCACATTTAAGTCGACGACACCAGGGAACTGAAACGCAGAAAAATAAATATCTGTACTAATCGATACCAGGTTAGACATTAATTCTCCTTTTTGTATATATATATACATAATGTATTCTAGTGATGCCATCTCGAAGTCAAGAATAATCTGAATAATACCTGACCATAACAATGTCGTGGCTACTTGCGGATTGCATATTTACCTCTTCATCTGAGTGTTTGCTTCAAATTTACTAATACATTCAAGTGTATATTTTAAATTTGCATATACATCTAAGTACTCATTTTCACCTCAGTATTCAAAGGTCTCAGTAAAAACGATGTGGTTTTAGTGTGTAAAATAGGTTGAAGACATAATGACATTATCTTTACAGTGACCTCTTACCAAGAATCATAAACCTATATTTTGAGGCAGTTCTCTGGTCTGACAACTAACACTTCAAGTTAATTAACAAAGTTGAAATAATCCTATTCCTAACATCCTCAACTTATCATCCTATAAGATTTCAGGAGAGACACCTTGCTTGCTCATTAATCAGCCTGAACCACCACGCAGTGTCACAATGCATATTGTATGCGATCGAGGCGGCATTGTGAAATATCTCGCGAGACTCCACGATGTCAGTTCATGAGTGTAAACAGGAATGATTACACAAAACTCCAGTAGTACTCACACTTGAAGCCATACTGCGTAATACGAGCAGGTAGTTCGAAGGTGGTCAAAGGATAGATACTTGTTGTATTCGCTGTGCGCTGTGAGAGAATAGGTACGGCGTCACTAAATTGTAGCTCGACTGACTTTTCCCTTCTCAAATATTTGCTACCTACACCTTTGTAGAGATCGAAGGTTACCAGTCAGATAAAGGTGCACGAAAGCAGTTGTATTATCGTTCGGCAGCTTGACTACAGAGACTTGCTAAAACTTCGCTTTTGCTTCATATTCACATGGCTTTGCTGGATATATGCCTCTGTTCACTCGTGAATGGCATCCCGTAGGACGAGATATGCGATAGTGTTGTTGACTTTTTATCAGCTAATAGACAGCTTTGCTTGTTATATCCGGAGGCAGCTGAGAGTGCACACTGATTTATTGGACGGGTGAGTCATAACAGAGGCCATGTGGGTTAGGCGGCTGACTTTGTGTGCTGGCGATAAGGTGCCTGACTCTGGGGGTGTGGGTTCGAATCCCGGATGAGACTCAATCCAACAATAGTACTAGAATCTGTACTTTACTTAGAAAGTGAATCCCAAATATAACATATGTTACATTTGACCACTTTCTAAATGACATTGTGTAATCATAAGCCATGCGCATTATCATTTTACGTTTTTACTGTTGAGAAGGATATATCAGTATGCTATTTTCCTAACTGGTGTCATATAATATTGATATGTTGTTTTGATTGTCTGTAACTGTTATTCGCCATGTGTTGAACGTCGCTACATGTGTATCACAGATCACCATAGGTCACCATAGGTCAAGGTTACTACATCCCGGACATAGATATCAGCCCCGTACGATAAATAGTTTCAGGCGAATACCCTAAACATCGAATGTAGATGCAGATGTAGATGTGTGTGTGTGTGTGTGTGTGTGTGTGTGTGTGTGTGTGTGTGTGTGTGTGTGTGTGTGTGTGTGTGTGTGTGTGTGTGTGTGTGTGTGTGTGTGTGAGTGAGTGAGTGAGTGAGAAGGAGTGTCTGAGGTTGAGGTCTATGCAACATATAAAATCATTGCTTTTCAACTTCCTTAAGTGGCATTTAGAAGCTGGTATGATGAAGTGGAACACTTTTCATGATAGACAACTTCTTTGTTGCAACTACTGCTGCTGCACTGATGATCCTAAGATAACATTCGACACGTGACTCGTGACGTATATAAGATCATCGTCAGCGATGTACATAAAAGACACCTTCAAATGTAGTAAAATGTATATTCAGATTCAGTTTTTACGTGTTTTTGTATTTTAAAAAAGGCATCGAAGTTTTCAGAAGACGAATCTTTAACCACTAGACTACCGATTTCGCTTAGCAAGCAAAACAAACAAGGTCATTTTGACCCATGGCTTGGGGATACCGGGGCATGCGGTTGATTATCCACACACTGAATGTATATTCAACACAACTTTGGCATGGAGGAGTAACTCTCTACTATCGGTGATAGAATGAAAAAGAATTGATCTAGTTTATAGCTGATGAATAAGAGTTACATGGAGTTGATTCATATCATCTGAATTTGTAATATATGTATACACCTGTGCATTACTTAAGCACCACCCTATTTTGAAAATAAGACGTGATGCTACAGAAAAGTTAGGGTATAGCCATCAATTTGATCAACCTGTAATTGAAGAAGTTTTATCCACTGACAGTTTTACAAATACCATAACCATTTCTATTCTTTATGAAAGAATATGTTGATGAAAATCTGATGGGACTGAATTTTTACCCCAAATAACTATTCCTCTCCCGCTCAAACTACACAATTAAATTAAGATTTGACTAAAAATTACAATTCTGTTATATACCAAGATGGCATTTACACATCAAGTGGCTTTAATTATGCATAATCAGGAAGAACCCGAATGTCAAAGATTCAGACCTTTTTCCAACAATTCAGTGGGCTAATTGACAAAAACTGAAAAAGGCCACATTAAAAATATTTTGGAATAATTGTTTTATGATTTTGAGTTTATTGTAATGAATAAATACTTCTCCTTGCCGGATACTGATAATTACAGCTAAAACCTGTTTGTTTTGTTTGTAAAGCAACTTTTACTGCATTTTAAAATTTTCCTTTTTTCAGTTTGAATGTAACTTTTCCTAAATCTTAGTTTACAAACTTTCATCCACTCACAATAAATAACGAATTTATAGACCACACAACAATCAATTATTACTTTCACTTTTCAAACTAAGGTAACTTATTTTAGGACAGAAAAACACCTGTTTTAAATATAGGCAATTATCCTAATTAAAATACATGGTAATTTCAATGTTTTCGTTTTTGAAATGGTTAAATGCTTGCTCTATCAAATTATAAAGGCTATTTTTTGGAAAGAGTTTAGAATTTAATTTCAGACAAAAATTGGTAAAAATAAAGGGTGGTGCTTAATTTATGCACAGATGTATACATCACTGAGAAACTGTAATGGTGGGAGTTTCTGCAATACGAAACGGGAAATGTGGAGGCTTTCTAGGTCCTCCAGCCACCAGTCCCACCTGATTAACAAACTCAACACATCACTCTTTCTTATCGGTGGGGTGTAAAATATTATAATTCAATTGAAAAAAATCATGCTGCTTTTTTAAAACGTTTTTTTGAGGGTTGGGAAATTCGCATCTAATAAAGCTAATCTGGGCGAAGTTGGGCGGTATAATATGTTTACCACTACACAGTTGCGTGTTGTTAAATACTGGAGTAAGTTCGTTAGAATGAGAAATAATCGCTACCCTCACCAATGTTATAAAATGTTAACAGTAACTGATGAAAGTGGAAAATGTAGTTGGGTGTCTGATTTAAGAATGTTATTATTTACAGGTGTTTTTACTTATTTGTGGATAAGCCAAGATGTTGGCAATGTTTCGTTATTCTTAAATATTTTCTCTCAACGTCTGAAAGCCATATCTTTTAAAAATTGCACGCAAGTATTAAAAACTCAAAGTTTTTAAGGCATTATAGTAATCTAAACTCTCTTTTAGAGCCCGAAATGTACTTTCTCCATTTGAATGACATATCTTTAATCAGAGCATTTTGTAAATTTTGAATTGCTTTACACAACCTTAGAGTTAACAATTATTGTAAATCTGAAGATAAAGATTTGAGTAATTCATTTTGTAAATGATGTAATATCGGGGCATTAGAAGATGAATTTCATGTCATGTTTGTCTGTGAGAAATATTCAACTATTTGTAAAACATATATATTCCATCTCACCTAAATGTGTATAGCATTCTGAGTACCAAAAATGTCAACATTATTAAAAATGTAGCCATATATTTAAGAAATGTGTTTAATTTACGCCTTACGTCGCTGTCACGTGATACTTAAATGTATTGAATGAATTTGCCATTGTACTAATTCTGTTCTGTTCTGCTTTCTTATCTAATCTTTGTTGGGTTGTTTGCACTTAGCAATATTCCGGCTATGTGCAGGTGGTCTGTAATTAATCGAGTCTTCACTAAATAGTCATTAGTGATAAACGGCATGAGCATCAATCTACGCAGCGAAGAAACTATGATGTGTGTCAACGAAGTCAGTGAACCTGACCACCCGATCCCGTTAGTCGCATCTTATGGAAAGTTATCGTGACTATGTATGACACTGTGAAATCATCACAATGGTGAGATATCTGGCTTCTTTCTATGCACCCTGGGTATTAAACAAGGGGAAGTAATGTCACCGATTCTTTTCTCCCTATACATGAAGATATTGAAGTAGCACTACAGGAAAATATCGGCGCGGGATTGCTGCTCGACTATATTTACCTTATTATACTACTATTAGCTGACGATATGGTGCTCATATCCGAATCACCTGGAGGTTTGCAGCTATCACTGAATACGCTTTCGAATTATTGGGCAGACTGGAACCTTAAAGAACCACTAAACTTTGTTTTTTTGTTACTCTTTTAACCATTACATATGAAAGATTTGTGGTTAGTCTTATGCGGAACACCAAATTTATTCTTTAAAAACTTGTGGTTAATTAATACCGAGCGATTAAAAGTGGCCAAAAAGTCGCCTGCCTCCCTGTCGCCCGCCAACGAAACCACAGACAGGTTACGTAACTCTGTCGCCAGAGCACTGCAGTGACGTCATATGAGGAACGATTTTCAGTTAGTTGTATAGAAAATGTGTAGCACGCTCATCATTTTGATGATTTCTCGACATCAACGACGACATGCCGAATCGTTGCTTTGTCGTCAATTGCTCCTAGGGGTCGGGCGATGGTGTCCCCATGCACAGATTTCCACAGGACCCTGCAGTTCGTGCTAAATGGGTTATGTTTGTGAGTGCGAAGCGAGCGTTGTGGAAGCCTGAAACGATATCTTACTTGTGTCAGATCGCTTTACGGAAGTTAAAGAATCAAAACTACTTACTAATTCTAGTAAAATATGCATATGATTGATGACCATAAAAATGTTCTATGACACAACTTGTAACATAACGATTTCTTCCTCGGAAGTGAGTTTGTGGTCGAAGTAACAATAATATTGTAAGTAGTATTATATTCACACCCACCTCGCTGCCACGAGAGAAATTGTTATGTTATACGCTATGTCATGCAAAATCCTATTGGCCATCAATAAAATACATATTTTACTACCAGTAGAAAGTAGTTTTGATTTTGTAACTCGGTGAAAACAAACCTAAATACCATTTATCCTCAGACTGGCGGATGTTCCCGACAGGGCGCCGCCATTTTTTTAAAAATAAAAAAAATCTGTTAGAATTAATGAGATTATAGTTTGTTTTCATCAAGTTAGAAAATCAAGACTACTTTCTACTCGTAGTTAAATATGTATTGGAATCATAACCAAACGGATTTTGCATGACACAACTTATAACATAACGATTTCTTCCACGGAAGCGAGGTGGGGGTCGAAGTCACAATACTGCGCGACAAATTCCTTCTACATTCCCATGGTTAATGTCCATCACCAGTATGTAGATACTAGTCAATGTGCGTCTGTATATTTGTTCTTATAATCCTAATTAGTTTATTATCATACTTGTATGCATTTTGAAACTAAATAAAAAGCAGACGATCTGCTGATACTTATAGTGAATTTATAACAGAACTGTAATATCTAGACATTTTATAGTTTGCCAATGTGAATCATTATTCGCACACACACCCTAGAGCATGTTGTCTGTCTCATTACACTTCACGGCGAAAACAATGATTCTGTTGAATGCTAGAAACAAATGAATAAAAACAAAATGCAAATATTAAAATTAAAACAGATTAAAGTTATAGGAACAATATCAGGCCATTACCTTGTTCGAGGAATGTATCCATCAATATCCACAAAACTGTTCCAAATGATGTGTCTTTTAACAGTTTAATATACGAAAAAGTGATAAATCTTTTCAGGTATTGGTGTATAGTCTCATTGGTCACCCAAGATAGCACACCTGGCAACTAATTGCATAATGTCCGCCTTTCTTTAAAAACAGTAATTTAGTTAGCCAATAATGGGCAATCAATCAATGTATTGCCGGTTAATCCTTTGAAAGAAGGACGTTGTTTTTACGCAGACACCGACACGACAGAGTGTATTCAGTATAGATTAGTAAATCTACATACATAAACACTACCTTTTGACAATTCCGCTGTGTAAGATAAAAGTAATTAATCAATCAGCGTGTTATCGGTTAATCCTTTGATCGATGTTTATAATGTTGAATATTTACTCCTGACCAACAAGTGAATGATGACAAATAACATGTGTAGGTTTATACCACCTAACACGGGTTACAACAAGGGAGTATTAATTGCTGTATTGCATGTGAAAACTTATGGGCCGACACTGTTTTGAGAATACAAACAGATTTTTACATGACATGATTAATTATCGAGGTAAAAAAACACAGAAATGGGATCAATTTGGATCAGTCATTATACAAATAGGGCCTAACGACACCAATCGATTTTGACAGAATCGTCTATGAAAACAAGTTGTAACTCGGAAACTAGGCAAAGCAGGAGACAAAATTAAATGACAGTAGATTGTGAGAACATACAGCTTTAATTTTCCACAACAATTGTCAAGATTTCAGGTTTATACAAGCCTGTAAACAAGATAATTTAACCCCTAAAATGTAGATGAATTCTGCATCGGCCCTCAAAGCTATTCCTCATATGACGTCACAGAGGCGCGCCGCTCTGATTGGTTGAAATTTCGTTCGCGGGTGAGAATTGTGCACTGTTGTCAAAAAGGTCGATTTAAGTCAATTAAAGGTCGAAATGAGTAGTTTTAATGACGGGGTTTCATTTATAACGATGCAAGTCAGTGATTTATGTATTTGTACCCCCTATGGTTTATGTGACCTTTAACGTTAATGTAGACAAAAGTAAAATTATGGTTTTTGGTAAAGGAGGGAAGATTCGACCGGAGGAAATAGTTCGCATATAATTCC